>NW_019211456.1:23959783-24472372 GCF_002443255.2 Varroa destructor | reverse complement strand
ATATCAACTAAATTAGATCTCTTTTTTAACATGTAAAAGATAATTATTTCATTTAGAATGTGTTTAGAAATCATGAAATATTACTGCGCGTGAGGTCCAACTTCGGGTGCAGTAGCTAATTTGTACCAACAAGCTCCAATACAATTAAATTTGCTACATTTATTTTGAAATATTACATATTATATTTGACATGTTGCAGTGTCAGCACACATTTTTATTCACAGTAATGATGACTTACAGTTCCGTCTACCCCTCCGTTTATCGTTTTTTATATTTTTGTTCACTGTGTTTACAGATACATTATTTGCAATGAAATCTTACTACTGTTATTAAATCATCGGTGAAGATATACGCGAGACGATTTGCTTTCAGGGTATCGAACCCGATGGCTTCCAGCAGCAGTTTGTCTCAACCATATCAATTAAATAACTCCTATTTTTTAAATTTAAATAGCTCATTTACGGTTCAGGGGCCGATCTGGGACGTGATCTGTGCGCTATTTTCATAAGCCTTTGGCTGTATAACATAAGCCCTTATACATAACAGAACAAATGTGTAGTAGAGTAGTAAGCGGTTATTAGTTGCATTATGATACGAAACTACAGAATACGATAAATATAAAAGCCTCCTGCTGTGAAACGTCCTCATACACATTATATCATGTCGTTATGAGTGCATATTATAACACGTCTTCGCCGTCCAGACGTTGTCGTTAAGCCTTCCATAAAGCTTTAGAATTTTCGGTTGAACTCGCCAATGCGCCAATCCTTCTTGTTTGTAACTTGGAAAAAAACTAACACCTGAAGCAGAAGTTGTTATGTATGAACGCTGCCATCCTGTTTAAAATTTCCCGCCCAGCACTTCGGTACAGAACAACTTATGAAGAAATTATTGATATTAACAACATCTAACACTGTAACGTTCATAATTACTTAAACAGAGTATCGTTCATACGGTATTCTGTATAAAGTTGATTGAATTATAGAGACGCATCGAGCGTGCCTTATGTATTACTGACGACATATCAGCAATAGTCGTAGGATGGATTCGTTCGGTTCGAGGACTTGCCTGTGGAAAACAAGAATCTGATATAAAGTTCTTCTTTTCACACGTCGTGGCCAAACATCAGGAAATGTTAATGTTTTAAAAGGGCAATGCCGACGCCCAAAACAAAAGCAGCTATGCTCGTCACTATAGCAGCGCCTGTCAAGCTATCCACCCTGGAGCGTTTTACAATAACTTCGTGAAGCTCTCTGGCCTGTCGATTCGCAGGTTCCATTTCCAAAAACGCTTTAATATACCTGCAATGTAACAAAGTGAAGGATACCTGGTAAAAATTAACAAGAATAAATATGGAGCCTTTGACGTGACTTTGGCATCGCCTTAGACGGCTTAGTTTATATTTTAAGAAGCCTGGGGAAAGTGGTTCAAGCTGTACCGCGCAACAGATACCTCCAAGGAAAAGTGTATTTGTAAGAAGAAAATTTTCGGTGACCATAACACCTCCGAACCAAAATGTCAAGAATCCCTTTTTGCTAGGGAACGTTGTGTGGCCATTCGAAGATCTATTTAAATATATATACAAATATGAAATTTTTACAAACCTTTGGGCGTCGCTGTATTCTCTAAGTTTGCATTTGCCGAACGCAATGTAATAGATATAGTCACGCCTGACAGTTTCATCGCCGTCCCTGAAGAGTTCTGAAATAGATGTGTAACCAAACAATCGCAGCCACAATGTGTTAACGTATTTGGTCTGTGCACAAAATAAAACCACTTAACAGCAGTTCAATAGGTCTTGTGGATTGTAAATAGATCCAGTAGTAACGAAAGCTAACGTGAATACTTCCACCAATTCCCTGCCAAAACAGATGAATAGCAAAAACCGACAGAAAATATATTTTGTCCTTGAGAATTCGCCCTGAACAGAGAAAAAAAAGAGTGGAGAATTCGCAATGATTAATGTATGCATCTTGTTAGTTTTGCATCGTATTCAAATACATTCACGTATTGGTGAAGAAGCCCTCTAATTTGGAGGACTGCTTATGCCTAGAAGTGTTGACTTGATCGATTTTTGAATACACCTAGGCGAGTCTGTGCTATGTGGAAAACCTACCCTCCATGAGGATGACGCCTCTGCAGACGTTTAATCGGTACTTGCTTTTGAGAAGACACCACGCGTAGTCGAACTTCGTTTTGGGATTAGTGATGTGTTGGCGGCATTCGTCGTTGTACTTCTGTTCGAATTTCTGCACCGTATGAACCATGGTACAAACAAATGAGCCGCAAATAAAAATTTGTATTTAGCAACATATCGGAAAGTAAACAATCTACTGAAATGCCACTCTTATTTGATTTTAATTTTGGTTTAAATCGTTACATAAAAGTGAGATTAAGCGCACGATGCCAAACACAACCAACGGTTTGTTTAGAAGAAACTAGAAAAAGAAGAGCATTACTTTGAAAATTTTCGCTTATTTTAGAGCATGCATATATTTGTCAAGATATTAAATGTCATCAAATTACTTACAAGGGTTGTATAGACCTAGGCGAAATTTTATTCTATTATAGACCATAATTTTAGTTGAAATGAACGTGGATCTATTTAACATCTCATGTTAAAACGTCTATTTAGCATGTAGCGAGCTAGTTTATTATGTTTCAGTTCTTTCAGTTTCTTTGATTGTGTGGTGTATACATGAAATACAATAAAATGAAGAAAGTCTCCCGTCATAGATATATGTATATTTTTATCGTATAAATTGCTATACGTACGGTTCGCATAACTGCAATTCACTCGCTGCACCCTTATATTTTTTATCCATTTAACAGTGTTTTGGTCGCCATTCTTATTAAATTTAGTTAGAATTTAGCCAATCATGCCATCGTTTATATCCATCTGGAACAAGCAGTATTGTCACTAATGAGAAGCACATAAGCACGGTGTTAAAGGACAGCAGTAATACACTGTTCGATGAGTCACTAGCTGTGGTTGAAATGCGTATCTGCTTGTACCTACCATAATCACCAAACCTCGCTTGTTTGCCATACTCATCGTGTCTGAACGGTCTAAATCAGTCAATATTGGTCAACTGTTAATCCATGTATCTGTCACGATGACAACAAAAATTCACCGAGTAGAAGCGAGGTTAGGTAGGTTGCATTGTTAATCCTAATCAATAAAAATGTAATATGCTTGGAAAGCTATAAGTCCCAAGTTCAGCTAAATTTGATTTTTCTTGGCAAGGCAGAAGTATGGGAAAAAAATTCGTGCAAAGCGTAAAAATTGTTCCTTATTTTGACACTTCGACAAAGCCATATTGTCTGGAGATGGCTTACGCATCATCGCAACAATTTGTGGCACTTTTTAATAAGACAAAATCTAAAAGTTTCGTTTAGTCTACATAGTCTCTAGGTTTATATGCGTTCAAGTTGACATATGTACCTCATACTTTACCCAGCCGTAATCGTACGACTCAATATTATTGAGCGTTTTCTTAATAGGGCTGCTGATTAGGTCCACCGATTCCAAAATACTAGCATCTAAAAGCAACTGTAGAAAACAAATTTAATTCGTACCTTTATCCTTTTCAATGTGTGTCAACAGAGATCGATAGCAATTCACTCAAAACTTACGTGAAGTTCTTCCTCTGAAATGTAGCTTTCAAGTAACTCCTCCATTACCGCGTTAGTTGTGGCTTCGGCTAGGCAGCAAATCACTAGTATGCAACTGACTAAGAAACAAAAATGTAAAACCAGGTGAGCTGTCTTTGTGGTCGCCAATGGTTTTCAAGGCTAAACTGGCGACATCTAGTGGTTACTGCGTTGAAAGCAATCCGAGTATTTAGGGTCAGCCGACAGAATGTGGGAAGTGCGGATAATTAGATTTTCGCAAAAAAACGTTTCGCTTGCAAGACTGGTCTATCGCAGTCGATAAAAAAAACGATGATGGTTCATTTTATATATGTTTGTAAGCCTATCTGGTCATTTAGAGGCTTCAGCCTTCACTATTCTTAATGGGTTCAATAAACAAAGCAGCCATATACGGGAAGAGAGTAGGTAAAGTCAAACCATAGGTCTGGTGCTATGGTGTATATATATATAAAATCGGTTTAGGCTACATGGTGTCCATGTAACCTAAACCAATTTTATGAAGCGCACATTTTAACACTCGGCTAAAATAGCTTGTGTAAACCAGAATGACAAGTTTGGAAGTAAATAAAATGAAAATGTTACTGACTTTAATTTGCTGCTGCTATATAAAAAAAAAACTTCAATCATTTTCTGACTACGCGTTTCTGGGCGACTTCCCTTCATCAGCGGGGCGGCGTATCCAGAACTGGCTGAGCTAAGAAACATCGTCAGCTAGAAATAATTTATCTGATATAATATGCGCAAATACTTCAATTGACAATATATTCCGATGATAAAAATCCACCCTAAATAACGCTTAATACTCTATACAGTATGAGGCGCCGCGTTTGTAAACGTTTCTTGAATCGAATAAAATTATACATACATGTATATATGATTGCTTTTTTAAAGTAATGAGGACCTTTATTTGATGTTTCAAAGAACAATGCAATAGGATCTGGTTTATCATCATCGGAATCTTTAAGATAATAACTTGTCAAAAAAAGTAGCGAACATCCAAATTCGTTTATAAGCAAATAATGAAGAGAGTTGCGCTATAACGTTTAGCTTTAACGGTAGATTTAGTTAACTACCATACTAAGCGACGATCGTTTGCGCGAGTCAGTTTTAGGATCTCCCCGGACGCGCGTTTCAGGGCGAATATCCCTTCGTCAGCGAGGCAGCGAACTCCACCCTTCAGCCCTTCCCTCCACGATACGAATATTCAATTGCTATCTCGTTCCGTTAATGAAAATTTAATTGTGGTCCGAGACTCGACGATGAGAGGTCCTTTATTGCATAGCAGGCTTAGTAGCTCAAAAAGTTTGTTGATTTTCTTCCAGTACTTTGTAACTTCTTAGTGGTTTCTCTGATTTAATAGTCTATTTTCAATTGCAGCTCTTAATAATCCGTCTTAGAATCGGCATTTTCGTAGTCCAAGCCATCAAAGTTTTCCTTTTGCTCTTACTAGACTAGGGCCTGGCGTATTTCGTATACATATCCATTTTCTTTGCTACCTATTGGGTTCCTCGCACATTTTGTTTGAATGTCTGTGTAAGTTTTCGATAGAAAGCAAGTAAAATCGTTCGTAGAAAATTAGGAATTACGGTTCGAGCTCCTGTGAGTGTATATATAGCGAATAAAGTCCGTCTCTTCTCGCTGTCGAGCCGGCGTCTCTGCTCTTTGAAAAGCCCAACAATAGACAAACATTATATGCATAATAAAATCGAATTACTGAACCTAGAAGTCAAGCAAGCTAGAACCAGTTTCGAACTGGAGAGCTAAAACATAGTTAGTCTGCATAATAACATTAAAGAGAAATATTCTAGTTCGTGTCACATAAAACGTGTATCAGGATACCTCAGGCTCAGGGCCAGGTCAATGACCCAAGTCAATGACTTGCGAATGAACTAGAACTGGGTACAGACCCATTTAGAGTTCCCACGGCTTAGCTTTCCCAAATAAATACCGAATCGTTTCTACTTGGCGCTATTCAATGACAATCAGTAAAGCTATTACTTTCATCCTTCGGACGTCGCATTCTTGCCGTCACCACTTCTTACTGTGTTACTTTATATATAATCTGACATCTCTTATGCATATATCTTTCTGCATGCGCTCTATTTGTCTATCATATTGTTCGTCTGAATATCTATTTGTTCGTTACCTAGACACCGTAACATACATGCTTACTTCAGCATTATCAAGAGTGCCGCCTTTTTACAATACGAGCAGAAAAAGCAGCTAGTACTAGCCGTCGTGCTATTAGTAACTGCCTAGTAACGGTTTCACCCAACAAATCCCTTAGGATTTCCAGTCCTACGTCTCTGGCTCTTCGTATTCACCTGCTGCTGAACTGGTCAGTCAGGCAGTTACTCGATTTGAAAAAAAGGATAAACTAATAATTCATTATTGTACATAGTTTTATGTATCCGTCAATCTATGCAATATCGTCATCATTACTTCATGCTAACTAGACAACCTGCCTATTAAAGTTGTACACATTTCTATGGTCTACTGTTGGGTAATCTTCATTGTCTTTTGTATGTGGCTAGTGTCGTATAGATGACAAAATGTGGGCTCTGCTAGAATTATGAGTTTTTCATGTGAGTAGTATTCATTTTTGTAGCGAAGTGTGTAGCTTGTTTGTCGCTAAATAGCATTTTACATTTCTTACGTACTATTTATCTATAACATGATTAGATCTAATAATGACATTTACAGCGTAGAGTCACATTGAGCTGGTTTCATAGCATATACAGATTATCAAGTGCGAATCTCTCTTCAGGTGAAGTCATACATTCCGACAGAGCTAGTCTTGCTGCTTTAGGTCTGTATAACGAGAAACTTCTTCGGAAACTTTTCGATTACGTTCTTCCTCTCTGTCCATGAAATCACTAGCAAGCCAGACATAATAAACAATTAAGATAGAAACTGTTCATTACAATGGCCTGCTCTAGTTCGCACTCACAAATATGAAGAAACCAGCTTCGGTTATCTAGATGATTGGCCGCTGAAATGACGTCCTTGAGTACCTATGTAGGTTGTCTGATCCACGGTCACGTAAGAAGCGGCCGATAACACTGGCTGGCGGTCATACTCTAATCGCACATTGTTCGATAACTTGCTACGTATGTCGGAACCCCGTACCTTGCACGAGTGATTGCATCCACGCTGAGGTAGAGGACCACACACTATAACTAGAGCCGTTTGTTTTTTTCGTCACCCAATTCTTGCGCTTTGACCGCTTCACTGATTGGCCCTTGTGTCCATTTGGCACGTCTACATTTCTGCATGTAGTTCGCATCGATTCATGCTAATTGGCGGGACCTGTACACGGTCGAGGATCACTCCGCGCACTCATCTTCGTCCGCATTCACTTCCGATATTCGAGAAAGCTGCTGCCGCTAGTGGAATCGGCTTTATGGTATATTCTACTTTTAGCGTGTTCTCTACCCTGAACAGATGAGTAGACGCTTCTGAGGAGCTAATTTTTGAGGCGTCTTAAATATTCTACAATTTCAGATTACTAGAGCTGTTTTCGCTGAGGTCCGAATGCGGGATCACCCTGGTATGGGTGACGAAAACAGTAACGAAAGTGTCACGCTTATTACGTACGCGGAGCGTGACGGCTTTTCTAAGTCAAATTTACTATTAACAAAAGTAACTTTCTGGATGAACTTTTCAAAAGCACGCAATACAAAGCTGTTGTAGAAGTAATCGCCCTGTTCTTAGGTAAGTAAAAATTCCGATGGGCAGCTATCGCTTTTGGTTGGCTTTGCAATAAGTCAGAAAGCCTAGAATCGTTGGAGGGAACGTAGGATATGGGCTTTGAATGGACTCCTCGGACGCACGTTAAATAAACGTCAAACAATTCAAATTTGCTTTATTAATTAGTAGCACATGTGAAAGCACGTTGTCCCTATAAAAAATCACGGGAAATTCAGTCGAAAAGTGGTTTAGGCTGGGCTGTTTTTATTTAGACTAAATTTTCGACACCTCTCACAAATTAACGACGTCCAAACATGATCACAAGTTAATTTTCGTGTACACCGTTCTCTCTGTATGTTCGACGACTAAGTGCATAAATAGAAACAGTAGTAGTTATAAAGATATTAATGATTTAGATAAACCTCTACTACGATACCCCTTCAGCCGTTCGAACAGGTATTTTTTCTTTGCAGTGTTTTCGTTGCCCCATGTGTCGAACTGGTCAGCGCACAAAACTACATATTATTCGGGCTGCATATGTACCGGCGCTACTATTCCTCTAGGTGTCCATTAATAAAGCTTATTTTTTCTAGATAGAATACTTACGCATTGGCTATCGATACTCTCAGAACAGGTAACCGCCAAATCTTACTCATAACGGGCTGCAGATCTTCGAATTATGAAATTGCTGCTTTTGTTTTGGTTCGCCTTTCTATTTGGTATGCTTTCTTTCATGACGCATCAGCCAATAAAAAGCATGCCATAACCCGGATTTTGCTTTCAATTCAATGCGACTTACTTAAAAGGTCAAATCTCTGTCATTGCTTGCTAGTGTATTTCGTAAGTCTTTAATTTTATATAATTAGCAATGCTCCAGAGCAAATCGACAGCCAGGAGGTTCTAATTACTGCAAGTACCTTTGTTGATCTGTTATTTGTAGGTAAGTGTACAGGACAAACTCCATATTGATATTCTGGAAGTTGCTGATTAAGTTTTTCGCTTAAAATGATAGGTCATTGCATTTATAAATTCTGCATACGGCCTACTGTTCTGTTAATTTATAGTATAGTTAGCGAAAAATCTATTACGATTGCACTAAGTTAATTAATTATATGACGTACAGGCGAAGGCTGCCACCCAAACTGGCGAAACGGACATACTTATCTAGACATTTCGATATTTAATAAAAAATAGTTTTTTTCACTCGTCCGCAACCACAGCGCAGACTCCTTCACTGCACCGAGGATAGTCCCCTAAACAGAATCACTAAATACATAAACTCTTCAAACTGCTCTATTCGAAGAACAAACAAGTTAAAACTGTGTTATGTTTTATACTGTATATGTAGGAAGGAAAACTCTACTAATAGTTCAATATAAAATCGATGCTAAGCCATAGAGCCACTATGATATATAAGGCAATAAAATATAAAACTCAAACGAAATCTCAAGGTAGCAATCGCGCATAAGAATAATTGAGCTATTGAAATTATCCTGCAGCAGCGAACCACAACAAATAGAAAGAAATCATTCGTTTTCAAAGTTTTACACACAAAAGCGTAAATCATTGTGAGATTATTTATAGTTAAGCATTAACTTATCACAGAGTAAGGTTTGAGGCCTCACTGTCAACAGGGAGTTTTCCAAACCTTTATAAACCTGACAGACGCTCGTATATCAAATGAGGTTTTTACTCGAAGCACTTGCAGCTGCTCTAAGCTCGATCACGACACATCCACGGAAATCAGAATTTCAAATATTAACTCTGTCGTGGAATATGTTAGGCATCACACATGAATAAAATGATGAAGATAAGCATTACTGGACACTGAACTTTTGAACCCATGGTTCTTTCACACTTTACACTCGTTGAAAATTGAATACCAAGTCATTACTACAAGGTAAAAAGATCGTCATTGAAACCGATACCTTGTCAATCCTGAAATACATGCATGTACTAGATCCTTTTAAGATACAGACTTGAATGAAACACGATTTCGATCCCTCTCGCTTGAGTCTGCTAACGGGCTAAAACCAAAATGAGTTATAGTAGTGATTGCACTAAACATATTTTTTTGTCTACGGTTTGTGCAGACTCCGCCTATGGCTCCGCCCTGAGACGTCTCACCTGCAAGGCGGTGCTCCCGCGCGTACCCCCCCCCCCCTCCCCGTACCAAAACCCTGGTGCAGACCGACCGGGACGGTTATAAAATTGTTCAACATCGAGCCGTAGCAGAAGCAACAAGTTCTACCTGTTGAACCCGGTGCATTCTCAACAACTTACGAGCGACGATATCTCTTTGTAGACGAACGCTGTCCTCTTAAGGTAGCCATTTTCTCACCCAAAGTAACCGATTGCTCTACACCCTTAAGAGAGACCAGGCCGATACTTGTTTCAAGGCGAACGACTACCTGAAGAGAAAGTTAAAACTTCAACGAGGTTCAATGGCGAAACATAACGCATCTAGCATAAAAACGAGGGCTAACGTAACGCAGGTTAAATGCCAGGGAAACAACCAACCAACACCGCAAAAGTCTTGTCAAATAATTCGCTTCACCGGGAAGAACTGGGGACTTTAACGTTAAAGTGGGGCAAGCGTAGGCGGCGAGTTAACGAATGTCGTGGTCTATAAATATCACTGTTGTGATAGAGGTAATTGCTAGCATGGATCAATTTTGAAATTAGACGTTGTACCCTTCTGTATTCACTTGTTTCCATGCCCTTCTTGCGGTTTCACCATTTACGACATACAGTCCGAATTTGATTGATTCAAGAAGAGCCCGCTCTTCTACAGCTGCGCTTCGCTAGCGGGTTAGAGGAGGTAGAGCTATGTGTTGACCTAACCTATATTTGAGGTTCAAGAAAACTGAATGTTACTTGTGCATCAGCGAACTATTCATCGAACCAAAGGTCGCGTTAGCACGAGCTTTCAAGTCTCCCTAACTTTATGGCCAGCGTCCATCTTGTTCTGGTTCCAACCTGAATTAGTGTCCTGGTCCTTTCGTTGGTCTAGTAAAGCATACAACTTTACACATAATCGTTACAGGTCTGAGACGCAACGTGGGACTGGAGACCTCTCCTGCTGTAATGAAGAAAATTGCAGCGGGTTAGAGTAGGCAAATAGAATTTATTAGAGTTATCCTTCGTTGGTAGCATACTTCTTATGTTTATGAGTTTGTCATTTTATATTATTTGCATAAAAAAAGGCCTGTCTGTTTCTTAAGATGTTGCATTAGCACACAGTTATTGATTGAATCGATGTTGTTTAGACAAACGGTTATTTGTGCTTAGATCTGCTTATTGTGACACTTTGCGAGAGTGACTTTTAGTACTCGGCTGAATGTGATAACTTGTAAAAGACTGAAATAAGTAATACATTTGTTTTAGAAGAACTCTAAAAGATTAGGATTGATATTAAAATTTTTATTAATCTTACAAATGTTTTCAACCATCGTTTGTTTTGAAATGGAACTTTGACATGAAATTTAAGTACATTTTTAAATCAAATGACACATCTTGCCATAAGGAGGCGCTGCATGCATTTCAAGAGTGAAGTCTGGTCGCGTTTTGCGACCATGCCTCGCGAAATGCAACTTTCTTTTAAGTTACCTATGTTGGACGGCTGCCGAATTTGTACGCGGTCGGCATCAGAAATTTAAAGCCTTATCAAACAAATAGAAAAACAAATAAAGCAACCGTTTTCCTACCATAATTCGTTTATGGCGATAAAAAAACATGTGAGCAGCGTAAAGAAATAATCAGGACATTAAAGTATGATAAATTAATTACATCAAGAATACAAGAAAATCAGTCGTACTAGATCCATGCATAACATTTGGTCCTTTCTCAACAGGTTCACTCTGAAAACATATAATTTCCATATTTAGCAATTTTTTTTAAACTAAAATTTTTTTCCAAATTTCAACATTGAGCACCCACCGTAGAATCGAGAACATTCCTTAACATAGTTTTTTTTCAGAGTTTTTATTATAGACTACTACTTGTATATATATATATATATATATATATATATATAACAACAAAAGTATAGCAGTGAGCATAATAACAATAAATATAATAAAATGAAATGGGTCACAGAAAAACTCATTAAATTGCATTTCAAAAATCTTTTGCGGAAAATAGACTTTAGGAAATGGCTTATGCTGACTTAACATAGTTTCAGGGTTAATGTACGACGATTTTAGCAGCGATACCCTGATAAATGGTGCCGCCTGCTGTGTCTCTAATCTGCAACAAACACTGATATCCACTAAAGACGGGAGCATCTGATACTGTCAAATAGCTCCATGTTTTCCTTTGCTGCCATCTAATCTGCATACACAGATAATCGTAAATGCGCTGTAATACCTAGTAATATTTTAGAGAAATTAATTTCGATTGAGTTACTGGCTGTGGGCAGCATTTAGCCTGCGAACCAACATGGAGTTTACCATAAGTAAACAAATCTCTAAAGGTCGAAGTATTCATGCAATGTAAATAAAAAAAAACACTGTCTTCCGTTAACGTACGCTGAGCAAGTGTACGGACATCAATTGTATTGGTGATCGAAGTACTACCTTGGCTGAGTTAATTGCGTTAACGAAAAAACAATCTTACCTTAAAATGCGCTTCGAAATGCAAAATGCTCCACTGACAAATCTACGCCACAGATTAGAGTGATGAAGTTGATTACGACACTGACATTATAACTAATTTTATCCTTAAAGGACACTCAGTACCAGCCGCTTAGGGGACGCTCCGTTAGTCGCGTGCGTGCTGAATAATATGGTGTTCGACTTGAATTCAAAAGTGTTGCCTCTCAATTAAAGGACTGTACGCATCTGGCTCTTGGAATTCTGTCAGTACTTTATGATTCATGGTCGTTTACCGCTAGCATGCATGAAAATCTTAACGCCCATGTGGAGTCCCTGCCCTCAACAATATATTATTTCTTCAGAGAAATGGAAAAACAACGTTCACATTTAATCCGACGTAATACCTTTCTTCCGTGGCGTGGTACTGTTTTTAAATGTGCGGACTCAAAAAATTCTCTGAAGTTCTAAAACACAACTTTTTCCCTGAGGATTTTGTTTCCTCTTTTAATTAACGCATTTACTTTTCGTCTTTTTTAACGTTCGGTGCAAGTTCGCGCGCGCACCTGCCTGATTTAAAAGAACCGCGTTTATTTGAAGGCCGCTGACACCGTTGTCGCCCGCGTTCAGCAACCAACCAATTGACAACTGGATTTTACTAGACAAATGACATTACATTAAATTGCTGTGAAATATATTTGTAGAACTGTAACACTCTAGGTAAGTAGCATCTGCGAGTTGTAAAAGTTTGTAAGCTAAAATTGCCGAGATGCCTAAATATTGTCTTTCCGTCGCGCTATTTAAAATTTCTCAAGATTGATGTGAGAATGCGATACAAGCCATCTCTCTTCCGAGAAAAGCGTTTATCAGCGGCATCACAGGGAACACAATCGAGAGCTCGGTTACGGGCCAAGCATTGAGCGATGGCACTATTAACAATTTCATTGTGGGCTATTTCTAAAGGTTTTATGCAGCGACCTGAGTTCCAAAAGGTTATTGCATGTTATTACGGTAGTGTCTAGCATCGTTATAAACAAGTCAGTTTGGCCAGACCTAGCAGTCTCTTTACATTTCAAACATTTGTCCTTCTTCTCAGTTTCTCCATACTTGCTAGTTCGTAGTATATCACACCTATATACTACTTTGTTAACAAACCTTTTCAGGAAAGACTGAAAACGATTTAGGTTTTTGCGGTAAAATGATGGTGAAACCATCAAGCAGTGCCTTTCCTTAAAATTTTTTACATAACACTAGATATGTATAGATATGTTTATACGTGTGTGAATAGCCCGCGAGCGCATATGCCATTTTTGTACGGAAGCGATCGCTCTCAATTTCAAACGTGCCCGCTTGTCGGAATGGCTAGCAGACGCAAGTTGGCTAGGTTCGAGCACACAGCAACTTATGCCGGTGTAACGAGTAACAGGCGCTGCTGCAGCCATCGCTGCAAGGGCGCTTCAGCACTCTTCAATTACTTCTGGCTGACGAAGCTGTGCTGTGGTGCTTAGAGCTGGTGCTAGTTGTGCCTGTCGCCGCTACTTTTATGGTTGGTTCTCTGGTTGCTCCGACTGAGAGGGTGGTACGAGGGGGGAGGGTAAAGGTGCCTAGGATTTGCTATGCTATAGCGTTCTGCTGGGCTCTCGCTTTACGCCTGCTACTAGTTCATTCTTTGCCTTACGTCTTTGTTCTATGGCCGTCGCCGTTCGCAGCATCCGCTGCCGCCGGCGCTGCTTCGCTTTGCTGTGGCTGCCCGTGCTGCTGTCGCTGTTGATGGCGCCGCCATCGCACTGCCACAGAGCCGCAACTGCTGCTGCTGCTGTACTGGTCATCATCAGCATCAGTACAATCATCAGTATGATCACAAACGCCAGCATCGCTGGCAACAGCACCAGCGCCGCCGCCGCCGCCGCCGCCGCTGCTGCTGCTGCTGCTGCTGTGGGCTGGCGCCGCGGTCGCTGCTACTGTCGCCGCCGCCGCCGCCGCCGTTGTCGTAGTAGTGATGGTGGTTGGTATCGGTGATGGTGATGGCTGTGCTGCCATGTTGTTTTGATTAGGTGACGGTCTACGATGAGGACCTAGTGTGTGCGTGTGTGTGTCTTGTGTTTTTTTCGTGCTTCTTGGCCGTTCTGGACCAGGTTTTGTGGACTGTAAGGCACAAACCGTGAGACGGCCAACCCCTGAGCGGCGTCTCGAGCCAAACCGCGTGCGGATATATAGCGGTTGGCCCATTTTGAGTAGACACGCCAAAGGCAACAACAACGAACAACGCCAGCCACAATAGCAGACTCACTCTTACCACTACAGTAATCTACAGCGACTGCAACTGCCCCTTTCTACTGCATCTACTAGTGCTACTAATAACTACTTCTACATTATTACTGCTATTAATTATTATTACTGCAAACTAGGGACTAGGGGCAGCGGTTGTAACAGCAACAGCAGCAGCAGCAGCAGCACCAGCAGCAGCAGTAGTAGCAGTACGGATCGTCCACCGCCATCGAGCACTGCCTGGCTGTCTCCGGACGTCCAGTTGTCTCGTCGGCGACGGGCCGCTCGACTGGTTTAACCGTTTCGTTGGTTTTACCTATCGTGGCTGGTGCAGTTAGTGCGTCGTGGCGGTCCTGAAGGCCTGGTTGGGTGGCTGCCCAGTGGAATTTTCGCCCACCACTAATCATCAACGGCGGCTCCCTGATTACTTGGGCTCCCAAATCCCAAGTGTTTTGTCGGTGTTTCATAGAGAGCGACGAGAGAAGAACAAAAAGGACGAGTCGTCGTCAATTTTGCCTGCCGCCATCCAGTTGCGTTCGTTCGAGTATGTGCATGTGTACAGCCGTATGACCGGTGCACAGTGGAAGCAGTTCACCGTACGCACAGGTCGGAAGAACGACTAGCAACATAGCGCTGCTGGCGACATAAAAAGATACAGCAGAAAAAGAGACGAAGGACGAAAAAAGTTGTCGCTGCAAGACACCGCACAGGCGACATTCACAAAGTAACATTGTAATAACAGTATCATTACTCCGTACAGCAGTTGAATCCTATTCAAACTCAGCGTGTACAACGGAACGCAGCTTTCAGTCAGCTACAACCACGACGGAAATAGTTTACTGATAGTGAGTTCTGGGCAGAACGAAAGCAGGCATAAAAACGAGAAAAAAGCACGAGCAAAAATTCATAGAGCAATCGTGTGGTGTCGTGTGTGCATGCGTATATATATACACACACACATATATATATACGTTTCTGTGGGCAGATCTCCTCGTCTCCTACACGTCTAAGGCAGAATCGGCTACAGTCACCATTTGCAGCAGTTTCGACGACAAATTTGTTGTGGTGGTCCCTGTGCAGCTGCTGCTGCTGGTTGGCAGAAACGCACTGTTTAACGCACAGAAGTGGACGCCGAAGCGACAACACTGACAAGAACAACAATAACGAGAAGGTAACAGCAGTACTAAGCAGTGCGTGCTTAAGGAGACAGCAGCAGTGGAAGCAGCTGAAGAAAAAATCGACGCCGGACGAAGAAGAGAAGCAGCAGCGGGCCCCTGGACTCTAATTGAACCTCAGCCATCAACCTGATGTGTGAGTGTTGACCTATTACTCTCTATAATTGTCTCGTTTAAGTCGGACGCCGGCGGCAACGACGACGACGACGGCGGTGGCGGTGGCGGCGAAGCAACAAAAAATAAACTACACATTTATAGACGTATGAATCAACAAAATCAGCAAGACACCCTTGAAACTACCTCTATTCAACTATCTATGTTTATGTGGCCACTATTGACAGAGATCATCACCATCATCAGAAAACGAGTGGAGACCGAGAATATAGACACGCGCAGATTACCGCTCTTCGGCACATTGTTACGAAGCAAATACGTCTAGATAGAATAGAAAACATACAGATATAAGTAGAACCGTAACGGCTATAGCAGCGACCTGCAATTATTATCTAACCACCGCAGCACGCATAGATAGGCCCTGTTCTGTCCAGTAGCCTGAACGATGATATCATCGTACCACGCATCAAACTTAGTCTCTACTAACAGCGATAGCGCTGTGACGGCAATGGTATCAACCGAGTTCAGTATGGCTGTTATAACGCTACCTACAACTGCCAGCACACGGTCAAGCGAATAGGCGATATTGAACGGTATCGGTAAAACATTCTAGTAGGCAAGAAATTTTTAATGCAGTGACGACTATCGGCCACTGGTCACTGGCGACGACCATCTTTTCGCTATGGCTTTTCCCATTTTGTCT
Source organism: Varroa destructor (assembly GCF_002443255.2). NCBI lineage: Eukaryota > Metazoa > Arthropoda > Arachnida > Mesostigmata > Varroidae > Varroa > Varroa destructor. Next base: position 24,456,176 of record NW_019211456.1, on the reverse strand, counting down.
GCTGCCGTCAGTCTGTACGGTGGCAATCCCAGCAGTCGCAGCATCAGCAGCAGCATCACTCGTCGCCGCCATCACCGGCGAAGTAACAGCGCGACTGGTTGTTGTGTCGATTGATGTTGGTCGTGCTGCGGCTGTCGCGGGGTGCTGTCGTATTGAATTTGCGGTCGCAGTAGACGCGACGACCGCGGTTAGCTGGCGTCGTTATGGCTGTGTGTCTTTATCTGCGTGTGAGTGTGTGCGTGCGTGCGTGCGTGCGTGCTTGCGTGCGTATGTGAGCATGATATTGTTATGACTTGAAGTAGTAGCGATGAGATGACGGCGATGATGAGCCGCTACGACGGAGACAGAAGGGGGCAGCGGTGGCGACAACAGCAGGAGGAGCCGCAGCAGCGTAGTGAACCGAACAGGTCACCGACTACTACTTCTAGCACTACTAATTTTAGCTCTAGTATTTGGAGAAAACGGCGGCAGCTAATAGATTCAATAGAATGAGATATAGCGGCCAGGATGAACGCCTGAATCGAGATTGAGAGCTCGAAAAATGAGTTATATCGTATTGATGATGTTCCATTGGACTGGTGTTGCAGCTGTTGTCGCCGTCGACTCAGCGCAATGAAGTATCGTGGACAGAACAGAAAAAAAAAAAAAAAAACGAGAACAATCATTTGTCGTTAGAAAATGACCGTATATTCACTTCATATATATGTATATGTATATGTATATACATACATGGTTTTTCGTGCTAAGCACGCAACCGGCTAGCGTTGTATGACTTGTGCTGCTAGCAGTGTTAAAGATGCAACTAAGCGCTCTGTGGGAGCTATCCATTTCTTCAATCAGTGACATTATCAGTGCACAACACTCACCCATCGGACGGTTGCGAGCGAAACGCTGTGCGTGTTTTTATCACAGCCGGATATCTCCATACAATCGATCTCGGTGCATCAACAGATTTATGGTGCCATAATTTGATTCTGGTCCTTGTTTTACTCTGTCAATATTTTATTCTTTTTCCATCGGGCTTTATGAGATAACAACAGTTCTAGTTGTTCTTGTAATCGGTTGAATGTGTTAATGTTTTCGTGTCCGTAAGTCGAGTTCGCACGTTTATGTGACGTATTGTTCTCTCCTATATAATATTTTTGCCCGAAGTGTCCGCCTCAGCGCAAAGAATGTTCTTTCCGAAGTACACTGTAGGTGATGAAACGAGAGCCCGGAGAGCGTGGAACTGAGGATGAGATATCGTATTCATCAGGGATTCACCTCTATCCTCCATGTGGAGTCTCTGTTTCGTTTCCAGTTTCAATCTTTTGTCCTATCACCTGCCTCGCCCTAATTTATCATTCTCTTTGTCTCGATAGGTTTTTCATGGAGTGGAGTACAGCCGGATTACGATATCGGCTCAGATCGCAATACGGACGTATTGCATAAAACTATAGCGGCAACTCAACTTGCCGAAACGAGCCTAGCTTGTGATACAGTTCACAAGAATAGCACCACATATCGATGGCGATGACCGCAATGATCGTTCGCAGGGGTACTGACTCATGCGCGGCTTACTAGCGAATTATAGTAACATCGGTTCCGAGATTGGAGTTGACCGCTGAAGGATACAGGTTCACGCACCATGTAGCCATGATGTAGAGTGCTCATATTTGTCATTTACTATCACCACAGCATCCGGGTGGTTGCTGGCTAACGCAACAGCAGCACGGTCAACAGCAGTGACAGTATTTTTCGCTATCGGCAGTTAAGCGAGACAACAGCGACCAACGCCATTACAGATAGCTCTGTGCAGCTCGTAGCCGACTAACAGCAGCTAATGATTGTTAAGCCGATTGTTGCGCCTGACCAGTTGATGCTGTGTTAGAGAGCTGCTCAATGACGAGCTGAAACACCCTCTGCTGCGTGTTTCGTCCAACTGCGTAGCACTGAGAAAAGGAGAACGAGAGAACCGGGCAAAGAAAGCTTTATTCACCGTTGTGTTGTTTCTTCGCTCTCTCTCTCTCTCTCTCTCTCGCTCGCTCTCTCTCTCTCTCGCTGATTCATTTGTTCGCGTTTTCTCTTTACGACTTGACCTTACTATACGTAAACAAATGGGCACATAAGTAGACGCCGACAAGTTGACTCGAGGTTTAAATAGACGGTAGACGGGGGCTAGACGGCTTAAACTGAAACGCACAGAAAAACCGGATGACGCAGAGCCAGTCGCGTCGAGTCGAGGGCATACACAAACAAATCAAATTAACTGTAACAGATTAGAGAGGCTGCAGGAAAACTGATATCCATAGGTGAGCCAGTCGGTAAATCAGTCTGTCATACGTAGAAAGCTAACGATTCAATAGAATGAGTGCATTGTGACGGCTTTGCTAGTGATATATGTTTGAAGAGATTAACTAGTACATACAGAAATGGGTGCTATTTTTAAGCACCAGTAAAGCGTTCAGCTATTAATAGGAGAACAAGTTGGCTAAACTGAATATTGCTCGGACAGAAAATACGTGGCTGCTTATGAAGCCAGCAGAAGATGAAGTCTGACAATGAATGGGCTCGACGTGACTTAGATGTAAGAACGTGTAATCAGGTCAGGTGAAGAATTTTTTGAGACATTGCTCGCCTTCTCATGGCTTTTAACAGTTGTACAACGAAAGTAATTTTTGTAAGTTTCCTGCCAAGTGCAAATAATATTGGTAGGGAGGTTAAGAGTCAAACGATTGGGATAAGAGCTGACAACTGTAAGGAATTTATTTAAAAATACGTCGGTCTTCACTCTGCTCAGAAATTCCTCCTACGCAAATGCATATTGCAGTAAAAATGCTATACAATGTGTTAGGTAGTTATATAAATACTGCTACCTTATAGATTGCGGATGGCGGGTTGTTAAAATTGTAATATGTCAAAAAAATTGCCAGTGTAGACAATAGTATAAAAGAATTTCTTTTTACGTATACTGGCCATCTACAATAGATTGGAGTAAGCGTAGATTCTAGTCTCACTAGGTGATGGATGACTTTGCCCTGAGTATAGCTCGCGTTAGCATAGGCGGATCGAATGAGCAGGGCAGTTGTGCTTCCGATCGGCACTACGGAATCTCCTACATCTCGACAAAAGCCGGGTTAGTGCTATACAATAATGCCATGCAGATTGCGTGACACCGGATCGACATGTTGAGCCATGTCAGTGGGTCAGCGATCCTTCACAGAAGTATTTGATTGATTAAAAAGATCCGGAAAAATTAAACTTCCAGTGTAGTTGGAGTGTATAAGTTTACTGCTCATGCCATGTCGACACGGTGGACCCTCAGCTCGTTGTTCAGCATCTGGGCGTCCGTTCAGACCATCACCGATAACAGCGGACCCAGAACCGTTTTTCTTTTTAGTTTGGTTGAACCCTGACTGATGAGCTGCGACGGACAATTCTGGATAGAAAACGTGGTCCCTTACTAGTTAGTTGTACTGTAGGAGTCGCTGTTTTGAATAACCGATCAAACAAGTTTTATTGTACACAAATAATCCATTACATATTCCGATCGAGATCTCACTTTTAGGCAAACGGTGCGCACTCCCAGAGCCAAATACAAATAGGACCGCGTTCAATTTACACGTAAAGGTACTTAACTGGTCTGGCTTTAGCTAGGCTACAAGTACATAGTATTATACTATGCTTAGAATGTACTTTATATTAATTGATCTTCGCTACTTGCTGCTTTTCTCTATTTAACAGATAACGCTAAACTGCCTTTAAGTGAAAATATTTTTTTAGTCCTATACATACCTAAATTTTAATGCGATTACGTAAAAATGTTCCAACGCCCCCTAACTCAGCACCCCATCATTTCCTATTGTATGTACTAGATTATTATATGAAACTATACGGGCTTCATCAAATCTGGGTTCAAACACTTTTGATCCCAGATTTGCACGTTTCTTTTTAAATGTGGCTTCGCTCCACGTGCCAAGTCAATGTGTAAGAGGAAGTCAAGTGACCGAGTTTGTGTATGCGTCGATGTTGGAATCGCAAAAATAAGAATATCGCAAACGAAAGTTTTCTTTGTCGCTTTTTGGTTGGTTTCCCGGTCGTTTTGTTCCACGCTGCCCTTACCTATCCAAACGATATTAAACGCTTTGACCTTGTTGTTGCTTGTGGTGTGTGTGTGTGTGTGTATATATGTGTGTGATTGTGAGTGTGCGTGTGTGTGTGTATATATGTGTGTGTGTGTGTGTGGGTGTGTGTGTGTGTGTGTGTGTGTATATATGTGTGTGTGTGTGTGTGTGTGTGTGTATATATGTGTGTGTGTGTGTGTGTGTATATATGTGTGTGTGTGTGTATGTGTATGTGTGTGTGGATCATCGTTCCCGAATTCGTGAGTTTTAGGAGGGCCTGATGACGGCCCAGCTGACGCGGACGCGCTCTCTGCATCTCTCAGTTATGGGCTGGTTCAGTTTTTCAACATTAGTTGCTGGAATTATTACGGCGAGTATTTTGCCCAACGGAAACTGCTTGTTCTCCCTGCTCGCCGGAGCGATGAATACTGTAGTCGTAGAGGGTGGTGTCTACAACAACACCCCCAATAGGAGCCATATCTTTGCGCAAAGAGGACTAAGCAGCAAGAATGAGCTGCTCAACTGGAGTCAGTTGCTCAGTCGTTCAATCAGCGGCAATAGCAGTAACAATACTGCGGGCAGTAATAGCTCCTCAGAGACGCTTGTGCATGTACCATACTGTTGGTACAAAAGAAACAGCGCTGGATGTGATTATTTTAGCGCAGTGAGGCACCAATGGATTTACATAAGAAGCCGCCAGTCGTTTAGTAGTTGCGTCTTGCGCCGTTATTGTTATGGTGGCCTATGTTAAAAATGGAACGATTTTCGCTGCGATGAAAAATCCTTTTCTTGCTTGCAATTGGACATGTATATTCGTACTGCTTCCATTGCGATGAAACTCCGCCTATGCTCAATAGCGACGTAATGATTTTCACCATTATGATAGTTGCTATTAGGCACTATCAGTGATCTCCAACGAAAAAACAGCGATTTCGGCTAGTCATAATTCAGTAGTATACTATAAACCGTATTTAGCCTTGTCGTAGTTCTATCCGTATCTTCTCGCAGTTTTCACGTCCGTCTTAAATCGATTCATCCTCTAGCCTCATTGTGTGAAAGAAAAGGACACATATTAACATAGGCAAACGATGTTGGATCAAACGAAGTCGAAGATTGTTCAGTAGCTTCAAACCTCTTTGCTACACGGATCGAATGAAATAAAAGGTGTTTAGGGTCTGAGGTATGTATATGCAAAACGTACCTGTATTATCAGACCTATGTGACCTATCGCAGTCAACCAGCACAAAATTCGATGTTTCTTCATATAAGGAACACCTTGAAAAACAACACAGACCGGTCGATTATTAGTAGAAGTATAAGCGTTTGATAGCGGGATGACAAGTTGGACGGCGACGATACGGACCCCTGGGGGTCTATCGTTGTAATGCAGGGTAATAATTAGAGATGGCAACGTGAAATGAACAATTACTTTAAACGACAACAGCCCTGTGACAAATGTTTATCTAAAGACATGTATTTTATTAAACTCGAAATTCCTTGACGGGTGAATGCAGTTGCTATCGTTTTCAGACTGGTCTTTGTTTTGGCACCGCGACAAATCTATCTGAATTACTTAATTAGGCCGAGAGAAGCAAACTAGGGCTAGTTTGTAGTTTTGTACTGATATATTGAAATCGTAGCAAAAAGCTTTCAAACAAGCTATGGATAAAAGCGCGTCACATTTTCTCAACTGCAGTTCTTCTTTTTACTTCGGAAGACTACAAGCATAAATCGGAAAATTAATGTAATATGCTACCGCCAGGCAGCTGGTTAGATGGATAGAGCCTTTTCGGAAGTATACTTAGTTTATGAATCTGCTGGTGAACCAATAACATGTGACTTTGGTCATTGCCTTCTATTATCTGGGTATTAGCGCAGTAAGAGCTAAGATTACCGGATGTGGACTGCGCCGAAACAAATCACTGGCATTTACATGTAACACTGGCATTTACAAGTAAACGCTAATGGGTAACTCCCTGAAACGGTTCCGATAAGACGTCTCTGAATAGTGGCTAGCCGCAAATAGAACGTAAGAGTATGAAATAAATTTGTTCATAGAGACATTCTCGTAATCATGCACCGTTCAAATAGTAATAACTATAATCGTAATAGTAACGAATATTAGATGAAACTATATATTGGCAAAGCTCTTCCGTAAGTAGCTGTTTCAATATGTTGGAATCGATGTCCTAAAACGCATTGTCACGTCTAATCCGTCCCTCAAATCACGTGTCACAAGGGCTACTTATTCAACTCGCTTGCCCGAACCCAAGCTGGCTGAAATCGATCGCTATTTCTACGTTGGCTAAAGACTAGGAGATAAGTTGTGACTTAAGAGACAGGTATCTATTTATGCTGCCCATAAAGCACACGTTATAACCGCTCAAGTTGAGCCATTAATATCAAGAGAATATTTTCATCTAGGTAGTATTTCTAGTGCTCGGCTACCTTCGCCGATAGATCAAATTCTATATTTGTAAGTATCTACCTGTAACTGTCGTATTAATGGTAAGTGTTTGAAAAAAAGTGAAAAAAATTGGATGCGTAATTTAAGATCAACTACATGTTACTTACAACTAATGCTTAATTAATGGAAGTTTAATTTTTTTTCATTTAAGTTTTAAAAAAAATAATAAACACTCGAATAAAATAATAATTTTATTTTTTAAGTGTTTATTATTTTTTTTTTGAGTTTGTTAACCCGGCTTGAAACCCTCATATTAAATCTTCCTCATTGATTCAGATATGTGTGGCTCGGTGAGCTCAAGCTTTATGTAACAAAAAAAAAGGCAATCTGAAAGCGATCAACCCCAGATGGCACGTTATCAATCTTCTACTGTAAACTCAGCCACATTTGTCCCGATAGCGTCTACTAAAGGTGTGTTAGGATGAGAAGCGATTCAGCAGCACATACTACAAACTAGAATCAGCACTTCAAATCTACGTCAATTTCAACCTAACTTCAACACCAGAAATAGCAAATTTCTTAATTACACACTAAAGGTGTATCTCAGTAATTAGAAAATCATGGCATGAGGAATATGAACTATCTGTGGTATGAAAGAAGTTGGTGTTACAAGCTTCTAAGCGTAACAACACGCCAGTTTGCCTCGATTTCTTGCGAACGTGTCTGAAGCCACTGGCGTATTTAGAATAGTAGGTTTTATAAGTTCAAACAACATCATACTTTAGTACAAAACAATTCAGGCTTTTCCATTGTTTAACTGTTTTCATTAATACGACAGCTATGCCTGTAACGTTTCAGTTGTTACATATTATAGTCACGTGAAGGTGAGGGGCAAATGGTAATGGTGACACCTAGGCTTTTATAGTTGAAGTCTTCTTACCTACGTGCTATCTTCTGACGGAACCTACTACGGCAGACATAAATTGAATCGTAGAGGACAGCAATAAATTCCAATATTAATTTGCTAATATATTGATTAAAGAGGTCCTGAGTATAGTACTAATTACGCTATTTCATTCGGACCGATGAACTCTCGTCAGCAAACTGATTTGTCTCACAGATAAGTCAAAAAAAAATCAGGTCATTTACAAAGAAAAACGGTCGATAATAATTTGTTTTACGGTAAATCGTGTATGTCCATTTCTAGGCGTAAGCTATTAGACAGCATGTTTTTTTCCTTCCATAATGGGTGAAAAAATAAGTTATCATAAAAATACATTAACCTGTTGTGCAAGTTCAGCGTTTTCGCAGGACAGGGAATTAAACAGCTTTCTTCTTTCGGATAACTACAACAAAAAAGGTTTTTCAAATACAAAATAGTTTCGATTCCAACTCACCATCCAGTCCTTCTTCATGTGTGCTGAACTTTTCGTCCCTTTTACCAAAGGGGCCATTGATGAAAATTTGACGTAAGACGCCTATTTCGAATGTCTACGTTTGTTACCCCGAGCAGAAATTCCAATGCTGAGAAGCCAGTCCAAGGCGCGTAGGCGCGTAGACCCGTGGGACTTCTAACGTCCTGTCTTGACGTTTTCTCGACGGAGTGGTTTAGAAATGTAGGTTTTGCACCTTGGTTATAAAAAAAAAAAATATGTATTCCTTCTCCTGGCATTAGCGGCTATGAAAAAACTGCTTCATACGGTATTAGCAGTAACCCTAAACTGAGGCGCTAATCGGTTCAGCCTTTCGACAGAGAATATTGCTTCATGCACGCGCCTCGTAGAACACGTTATTAGTTAAATAAACATCCGAAGTGACTGCGCTGGTCACTTTCGAAAATTGGCGCTGCTGTTGGCGAGTAGTTCGTACTGGGAAACAAGGCGAAAAAGTTGCCATCAGTATTAAAATTAAGATAAGCCTTGTGAATAAGTTAAAGGCCATCGCAAACCCAGAAATAACAATGCTACACCGGTGCCGTTGCGGCATGTTAGGCTATATTAAAACATCTACACATACTCAAACACGAATTTCGTTTCTAAGCAAAGCGTAGATTTGCTTTCTGAACGAATGCTCTACTATATGAGATCGGGCTTAGTACTCAGCATGTCATTGAAAAAGAGAACGGAAACGTACCCACAGCGTTGCGCTTCTCATGATGGAGAGAAAGCGTTATAAGCATTATCTGCTTAACGTTCAGCATCTTCGTATACTTAAAAAATAAGTTCATAAACGACAAAATACTGTAGTACAAACCTGTACGTACTGTCGCAATATGACTTGCGTCATTGGGTTGATATTTACCTTTCTATCTATAACTTACTATTTAAAAAACCTAGGCACTGGGCGAATGTCAACTGAGAACTAATAATCTATATATGAGCTTCGAAATTCATAATGTGTGAAATGCACATATCCTTTATCGGTACAAGCAATCGGTTACTGAAAAGGTGTACCAGCAGGCATGTGAGCAGAGCAAGTGGTACTCCAACAATTTTTCTATTTCGGCAAATTGCGTAACAAATAGTAGGCAACGCACAGACTCACAAGATCCTTTGTTAGTGGACAGGTTGTTCTATCCTTGTTTTATTGCAGTATCCTATCGAGCTCAAGTCGTGTGGGACGAGAGGTATGAGTGTATTTTAATGTGCAGGTATAGCTAGTATGTTTGTCATGAGTTGGCTGTTGTGACACCTTCTAAACTGGATTTAACTTCTAGTAACTTGTACCTTGTGCACTTCAAATTTAGATCAGCTGGCCAGTTTTCGTCGCACCAAATGTCAAGCGTTTGTCTTAGCCAGCTTTAATTTTTTTCTACTTACTGCTTACTTTTCTAATCTACTTACTGCTCCATGATTGTTATCACTCGTGTTCATTCTTGTATCGGGTAGTCGCAGCTTAATAGATTGACAATTACGAAATTACAAAAAAAAAACCAGGTTTATTGCATATCTTGTATTGAGGACTATTCCAGATACTATATTTTAATTAATATATGTAGTATCGTATTGTGACCACCGCACGTCAGGACAAAATGAATGTTGTCTCCTTTATTTCCGAGCTCAGGAAGCTTCTAAAGGAAAACCCCGAAAAAAATTGGCCTTATGATTGTTAGCGATACTTGAGAATGATCAGGTGCAGAAGGCGAGGGTCGCACGAGTACAGGAAACTTGTCCTTCTCGTGAATAATTTGAGGCCGAAATACATTGAAATACCTTGTTGAGACACGTAACGCATTAGAAATCAACACTGCCTGTAAAAAGCGGCTTCGAAGAAGCAAGTTTATTGAAGACACACTTCATACGATGTTACCATTGACAAACTGGCACTCTAAGCAACTCGAGTTATATGCTGTGCAATAGAGTGGGCGTTGAATTATATGTGTTGAATAAGCTGCGGCAACGAAGACGAAAAAAATGTTGAAGTTTTTATTGGGTTCTGTTAGTATCTATCAGTGGATATTGTGTTCAGTATTATAGAGCGAATACATTTCTGTCAAGCTTGTATTTATACCGCGTTGGTGTACGTTTTCTCTTACTCTGTACCACCTAATCAAGATAAAATATTATTTATTGCGTAAATGAGCTAAACTACCGACATAACCTGAAAAGCATGTTGCTTTTCGCATACCTTTAGGACGTTTTTTCTACAGATATGCATTTTCCAGTTCTAAGCAGAGCTCATTCACAGTCAATATTTGGAATACAATTACTATAAAGTAACTTAATCTGTTAGTTTTTATAAATCTACCAAATTGTTTTTACTGGCTGCGGTGATTTATCTTGCTGTAATTCAGGTCATATTCATATATGAAATGTTTCGTCTGGATTGCGACTTTAAAAGCAAAAACACACGTTTCAACAACTATTTCTACATGTGCAGTGGCAATCCTGAGGGTCATGTTTATTTTATACAACCTCTGCTCATTTCGATTACAGCTTTAATCCGTGACCCAAATTGATCACGGAGTCGTGTAAAACTGAACAAAGTTATCCAGCAACAGTAGTCCAATGCCAGAGTTATAACTTAATTTCTTGATTCTCACTTATTGCGGTGATTTTTTTTTGCTACAGCTTAGTTACTGAGGGTCTTGGCTGGTTCATAGCTATATATGCATGATATATATATATATATATATAGTGAGCCAGTCAAGACCTTCAGTAGTGTGCATATGTATGCTACTGCACGTGTATATCACTAAGCGGTAGCAGAATGACGTTTGTCTAGCCATGTTGTGTATTGGCAGATTTTATCGGTGGACTGACTGACTCGTTACGCCATCGTTACGCTCGTTTGTTGTTTGCGCCGTTCGGCGGGTGGTGCTGTTAACCTGTGTAACAATGCTGGTAGTCGCAGCGGCTGCAAAAACCACAGGGCACACAATCCTGTATAATGCTATAGACTGTCTGTTGCCCATTTGGCTATGAGGTCACGCCTGGGAAACTAGCGTACTGGGGTTAACTGGAGTGCGATTAGCGAGATCCGGTCCTCCGTCCTCTCTAGGATTGAAGGTAGGGTAATTTGCTGCACGCTTGGGTGCCACTTGTCCACTGCCGCTAGTACTGTCGAAGCAACTAAGGGGTAGTAGAACGCGAAGCCAGATACGTGCCTTAACCTGCTGTTTGTAGCGATACTCCTGACCATCTAATGCCAGTAGTTTACAAACAATGTCAGGGAGGGGGACTCTGTTCATGTAGAGTGCAGGTTAATTGTATCCATTGCACCCATAGCATGCTACATCTGCTCTGAGTGGTTGTTAAAGCCCGGCAATTCACCCAGATCGTAACCTATATGCTGCTATTCGCTTGTTTGTGCAATCCTGTTTAATTGCCGAGTAATGCGTCAGCTGGGAGTGCAAATCGTCGTCCTATCGAGCAACGCGATGTGATCGCAACTTAATGGACAGCACTGGATAAGGTTTGGGAAGGGCGAGAAAAAAGAAGAACAAATTCAAAAATTCGCAATAATCTGTGATGCTTGCTTTCGATTTACGGCCATATTTATCTCACATAGCGCACAGAAATCATGGTCACCGATAAAATAATAGTCACACTGGAAAACAAATGAAAGATGTAAACCCACACGTAACAAATTTATAAGACTCAATGGTTGACCTTTTCCGATGGTCGCAAACAGTGATTTATTTCGCTTGTCAATCACACCTACGCATACAGACGCTACGAAAACTAGAAATAATAATAACTTCCCATATATTCAAACAGTTATCGAATTACTCTTCTCCGTTAGTGCAAGTCATCATTGCTTTTTTTTCCTTTTACTAACATCCGTCACTTATAAGGGGAGAAATGATTTTAGTTCAGGGTGCGAAGAACTTTCTCCTCAGTACTTATTCTGTATATATATAATAGAACGAACGCCGACTGATATTTCGTAACGTTTCTTTGTTGTTGTCGATTTTTTCGCATTTTAGCCACAGCTGGCGCGGGGGGACATGCAGCAGTGCACAGCAGCAGCAGCAGCGGTAGCAGTGGAGGCAACCAAAACAATAGCGGCAGTGCAGTTAATAACGGGACCGGGAGCAGTGCGAGCGGCGGTGCAAGTGCCGTTGAGCAGAGGAAACACCAGAATCAGCAGCAGCAGCAGACGACAGCGACGAGCGCGAACGCGCAAACAACGACAAATCACAACAATAGTAACAGCAACAACAATAACAACAAGCAGACGACGAACCACAACAACAACGGCAGCAACAACAACAGTAATAACAACAATAATGGACCCTCACAACCACAACTGAGCAATGGGATCGGACACCATCATCATCACCACCATCATGGGGGGTCATCATCACAACAACATCCTCAACAGCAACAGCATCACCACCACCAGCGGCAACAACAACACCATCATATGGGAGGTTACGGTAATGGTCACGGTGGCGGAATCCAACATCATGGCGGCCCTCACGATTCCATGGAGCATCTTGGCAATGGGCCACCACACTCGAGGCTGATGTCGACTGGGGGTGGCTCACATTCTGCTCATGGCGGACACGGGGGCGGACATGGAGCCCCGCCGAAAATCGACATGAGCGCTGCACAGCAACAGCAGCAGGTGCAGCAAGTACAGGCACAAGCGGCAGCAGCCGCGCAACAGCAACAGCATCCACAGCAGCACATGATGGAGGCGTGGTCCAGGATGGCCGCCGCCGCCCCCCAGATACCCCCATCAGCGCACGGCGCCCACGGCCGTCATACTGCGGCGGCTGCAGCTGCGGCAGCAGCAGCTGTCGGTGGTGGTGGCGGTGTGTTTGCACCGAATCCGGCTCACTCGCATCCGTCACAGCATCCTGCGCCGCTGTCGCCATTGTCGCCACTGGACCAACAGGGGCAACAGTTTATGAATCCTGCGGCCGCCGCTGCGGCCGCGGCAGCTGCTGCCTACTACCATCCTTCGGTATGAAAAATTACGTTTTAAATGATGAACACGTATAAATGACGCATGTTATAGTGATGTGAGCCAGGGCATTTCGATCAATACTATAAAGCATGCTTCCGCGTTAACTGAAATAACGTGATGATTGAAAATATTCATATATGTAAATTCTCTGCTCGAGTGTTATGTACTTCGACTATGATAGAACAATATCGCTACGTACTGGCTCAACAGCTGTTGGATACGGAACGAAGAATACGGCCATTTGTTTCCGTGCTTCCTTTCTCCTTCTGCTTACGAGTTTGTTTACGAAACATCAGTACACCAATATTTACATCATCGTTTTTCGTTATCTGTTTCCTGTATTTTCGTGCATATTTCCTAGGTATCACCGTACGGTACACCATACGGCAGTGGTGATGCGTTGGCAGGCGGAGCCGGCGGTTGGGGTGGCGGCGCGGGGGGTGGTGACGTAGCGCCACCTTTTTACGGTTATACTCATCCACCATCAGCAGCGGAGTACCACCACGGAGGGCACCATGCGACTGCCGCCCACCTGGCGCCTCATCACCCTGGTCATCCGACATCACAGCTTGGTTCGCTTCCTACCATCACCTCAATCGGATCGATGGGATCACTTGTGGCTCATCAGGCAGCATCACTGACAGGGGTAGCGTCTGATCCCGCAGTCGCAGGAGTGGCTGCCGCAGGGCTCTTTGGCCCTGTCAGCAATGGGGCCTATCCACAGCACGCCCATGCAGCGTATGGCCCCCCAGGAGGCTTTGGTTACCCATTTGCAGCTGCTGGAGCTCACTCGCCTGCACCGGGTATGCAGGAATATGTGTGGAATGCTGGGGGACACGAAATGATGGCACCTGACAGTCGAACAACACCACACCATGGAACTCCGACCACGGCACAACAACAACAGCAGCATGCGAAAGCGGCCTACGGCGACTATTACAGGTGAGTGCAATAGCCTACAAAACCGACGACTATAATGATGATGACGATTTTGACCGTGTTAAACTTTATATATTGTTTCCTATTTTATCCTGACGTTTTACTGCTCTCCGTTTGCCTAATAATTTTTGTGATATCCTAATAATCCCTGTATCAATTAAATTCATTGCTTCAGTCCTTACTATTATATTCCAAGGTTATTCCTCTATTCCAACGACTGATTATCTTTCTACATCGCACTCAATTGTATGATACGTACTTTTCACCGAATTTCTAGATATGACTTAATGGCGCCAGCAGCAGCCATGGCCATGAATGGTGTCGCCGGTGCGGGCGATAAGGCCGCAGCCATGGGTGGCCTAAAGGGCCTTGAATGTCAGCTTGCCGGTTTGTCGATCGCGGCTCCAGCGTCATCGACGATGGCAACAACTACGGCATCAGCAACTACCGCTGGTTTGCCGCTCACCTCGAAGGAAGCTGGAACGGCCGTTGGTGTAGCCGAAGTAATGGCTTCCTCGGGTTCTAGTGCAGTAGCGCAGACGACAACAACAATGGGAACGGGCCAGTTGGCGGCCGCCCTTGGGGATCATGAGGGCGGTGGTATTAGTGTGAAGGACCCAGTCGACAGCAACGTTAGCGGTACCAGTAACAACAGCAGCAGCACAAACCCCCACCCACAGGTGGCAACCGGCCAGCCCGCTGCCCACGAAGTCTCGGATGACCACAGCAACGCAGAGGCTGTGGTTGCAAAAGGAAAACGTGACGAGCAGCAGCAGCAGCAGCAGCAGCAACAAAACGACGAACACAATCGAAACAATGCGAATAGCGGGGGCGGCAGCAGTTGTGGTGCAACGGCAGCTCATGGAAATATTGCCAATGGAAACACAGTTGATCCCAACAATTGTGTCGATGAAACTGCCCCAGCCGACGCCGTTAGAAGTGACGCACTCATACAGCAACAAAATAACGGGTCAGTACTGATGCTACAGTGGGCTGATTCGTTCGATTGTGTTACTTTACCAGCAACACGTGTGCTATGAAAAACAAGCCGATTTGTGGGTTATGCTTTGAAAAAATTCGGTAGGGTATTAAGCCTATGTTCTGCATTTTTCTTTGCTAAATATGTTTTTTCATACCACGTATTATTGGCAAGGAAACTGAGGGCTTCTATTATGAATTGAAAATACTTACTTTGCTCAATATGAACCACTTGTCGTGTATATGACGGCGCTAAAAGTGTGGGTGACAGAGAATAGTCATATATGCTGAACATAGAACTTCCTTTACGTTGCATAATGTTTCAGCCTTGAACAGCAACAACAATAGTCTTTTTAACAATAGTCGTTTTTTTGTATTATCTGTTCATCACAGAGCACAATCAACGCACGACTCTACGCTGAAAGCAAACGAAGGAGGCGGTCTGGGCCCGGGCGAAGGTGATGGTTTAAGGAGAGATATTGGAACTGATGACAGCCAAGGGGAAGGACACGCTGATGATGGAGGCCGCGTGTCATGGGCGAATATGGACTCGCAGCCTCCGTTGAAGCTGGGCCCAGGTCATCAAACAAGCTCTGCTCAAGTAAGCAGCGTGCCGGATGAGAACAGGGAAATATCTATCACCGTAACGCGAAGCTCTGCCTCAGACAAAGAAGCATCACCGGAGGCCGATGATGACGCAGGTACAACATTGAGCCAAACCGCGACGGCGTCACTCAGTATCTCAACGTGGGACTGGAGTGCAGAGACCACCACGAAGGACTGGAGCGCCTCACCGCCACCTCAAGACCTTGAAGTCGTTGATGATCCAGTTGACAGAAATTCTCCCGTCGTGTGCAATAGGCCGGTCATCGCCGAAAGGCGAACTGGAATCCGACCCAACATCACTGATGGGGACCGAGAGAATATCAGAGATAGCAGGGAAGACATGGAACACACGACAGAAACGTCAGTGGAGACCTACCCTCTGCTTGAAGAGCTTATTCGTAAGAACAACTACAATCCGTCGTACTTCGACTTCCGATCCGAGGGTGCCCGCTTCTTCGTGATTAAGAGCTACTCTGAAGACGACGTGCATCGCAGCATTAAATATTCGATCTGGTGTTCGACAGAACGCGGTAATAAGAAGTTAGACATTGCTTATCGAGAGCAACAAAGCCGAAACGGAAACAGGCCTATTTATCTCTTCTATTCTGTCAATGGATCAGGGCATTTTTGCGGAATGGCTCAGATGACTTCAACAGTTGACTACAATACGTCGACGGGCGTTTGGGCGCAAGACAAGTGGAAAGGTACCTGGTTATGTTAAGGAATAGTTAAATGATAGAGAACTGCCAACTATGCTTGCAGTGTAACTAAGAGTTACTAACTTACCAAAATATAACCTGAGAGTCATAATTAAAACAAATACCTGAACGCCATTTTTTGTTTTTGTATAATTCATAGGAAAATTTAACGTAAAATGGATCTTTGTAAAAGATATCCCAAACCATGAATTTCGGCACATTGTGCTTGAGAACAATGACGGTAAACCAGTAACGAATTCGCGGGACACTCAGGAGGTTCCAGAGGCAAAGGGACGACTTATGCTCAAGATCCTTACTAACTTCAGGTATGTTGATCATATTAAAAAAGCTGCTATAAGACAGCTCTTCCGTGTTCTTCGGGAAAGGTCATGGTTACCACACATAAGCACATTGGTTCAGTTCAACACTTTGTGCAACTAATGGTTCAACTCTCAGAGTTGTTCGCGAAAGCGTGCTATTGAAATTGTTAATGCTTGAAGGTGAACATTGAAAGCCCGTTAAGGCTGTTCGCTGAAAGACTAAGGTTAGTTATCGATAGGGTAAGTAGTGGAACTAGTAGGTGCACGTACTCCTATCCCAGGCCGCACAGATTGTGGCACTGACGTTTTTTTGACCTAGTTTAGCGAATTCAAGCAAGTAGTACACCTGATGAAACTACTAAGAAAAAATTGTGTTGGTGTTGCCTCGTCTTCTGTTTTTCAGACACAAAACATCACTTTTTGATGACTTCATGCACTACGAAACGAAGCAGCAGAAAATCGAGGATGAACGGAGGCAAAACAACAGCCATCACAGTTCACAGGGCCGAGACCGATCGGGAACCGGTGGAGGGAGTAGTCGAGGAGTGTTCCGCGATCGCGAACGAGTGCCGCCGACAATGCACCACGACGACTATAGAGACCACAACGGTCACCACAATCACCGGGATCATACGAACCCTAACAACCGCGACTTCGGCGGCCGAGACGGAGGCAGTAGCGCGTATCATCGGTAAACAGACGCAACAAAGTCTCAAAAGCTTCACGGGCTACATGAACAAACAATCAACCGATGCACTCCGTTATACAAAGCAGAACCATCTGAACAATCATGTTACAAAAGCTCTCCCTTAAACATGACGAGAGAGAATAGCTGGGTATGCAATACAATTTAAAATAATACACATACTTATTTCGTTTTCCCTCTGCGCGTCACGCTTTGTATCCACAGAGACTATCGGGACAGTCGGGATAATCGGGATGGCCGTGGCGGCGGGGGCCATCGTGGAGCGTTCGGTTTCAACACCTCGCGCGATTCGACTAACAGGGATAGGGACGTTAGAGGCGATAGCCGAGGTGACATGCGAGATAACCGGGGAGGAGGTTTCGGTAGCAGCAACAACAGCCGAGATAGCAGGGACGGTCGAGAAAATCGAGATAACCGGGACAACAATCGGGACTCGTTTAGCAACTTCCGACGGAGGGACAACCGAGATCGGGACCGAGACCGAGATCGGGATCGCGATCGAGCGGAACGGGACAGGCCAGACCGGGGCGATCGGATGGACCGAGACCGTATCGATCGGGATCATCATTACCATCATCATGGTAATCGCGATCAACAAAGAGAACACAGTCGGTCAGGCTTCCCATTTGGCGGAGGTGGGGCCAATTCGGGGCGACAGTTCTGAACAGCTAGAGATACGATGATGGTTATAATCGGTTATGACCAAAATTTAACAAGTCACAAACAAGCTGATTCTCTATATAAGACGAAACTGAAAGAAGATGGCGTTAATCCGCTTGTATCTGCTGCTGGGTAAGTTCTTCCTGCCTTTCGGCATGTACAAGTGTAGTCTTGGTAATTAAAATCAGATTGGATTTGATATGATTTAAACAATAGCGCTATATTTAATATAACGAGCCTGCTGACTGTAAACGATCGGAAGCGAATTGTACAATGCAGCTTTCATGAATGAAACCATTAATTACAGATCCCGTATCCAATTCGGATTTATATTAAATCAATACAATTTATATATGCCCATAAAAAGTGTTGTATGGTACTTCTTATCCGTGTGTATGCTACAGTAGGTTCTGTTTGTTGTGGAATTGCAGGTGACAAACGGGTTACAAAAACGCGTTTATTTCGAGTGTGTTCTTTTTACGTTCAATAACAACTACTTCTTGTGCGCATGCGCTTGTATAGATGTGTGTGTAGCCACAATGATTTGACGTGTTAATGCGTACTGTATACCGGCATAAATGGCATGAATGGCTATAGATGCGTGCGTCCTAACGCCGTAAGGATTTACGATTAACGGCCAGTAGAGTCTCTCTCAGCGGCCGTTACCGTGACAACGTCGTTGCGCGTTCTACCTCGTCAACATCGAGACGAACCTCGCACGGCGTGGTTTGTTTGATGTTCACCAACTCTCAGGCACACACTTTGAAACACATTCGAATGGAGACACCTATGCTTGTTGTAGCAAAACTAGATCCTACGTTACTCTATCCCAGGCCTCGATCGATGCTTGACGAGCATCTTGACAAGCTCGGCGAACCGTTCTTGATGATAGAGATGCTCCCGACGACTGTCTCTTGCTGTTGGTCGCTTTGAACGTATGTGATCGAATTGATGTTGTGTTCAACAATGCAACACGAAACAAGCGCAGCAACTAACGCTTAACTGTGCTAGTATAGGTGTCGGGATATAAGGCGTCGAGGGCCAGCTAAAAACGACAAATTAGTAAAGGATTCGATAAAAATATTTTCTTCGTGGGGTGGGGTCCGCCACGCCCTTTGCTTGTCTCATGTTCAAAGCTTACGCCGATCTAGTACGGATGCAGTCAACTCCGTCAAAGATGTCTAAATACGATTTTGACATGTCATTCGGCTGTTTGACAGCGATCGTCCCTTTTCATCCAGTAATCCTGTCTGGGGCGCGGGAGTTTGTATGGACAGAAATGCGCCATTAGTTTATCTAATCCATCATAGAATTGAGCGCCTTGGTTGAAAAGAAACGCGACGCCCAAACAAAATAGGGAAAGATTGAAACCAATGCAACAATTGCGTGCTTTTTCCTTTCTTTCTCCATGATGTCCTGCCGGAACATGGGACAATGCGTATTCATTAAGGTGCGTATTCGATAGCCATTGCTGCGCGTCTTTCCATCGGATACTTTAGCTGTTTGCCCCCCGCCCCCCGCCCCCCATCTCACCCGCAGATGTTGGGTGGCCATTGAACAATTGGACGCACACAGATAACACTGCACATCCCGGCGAAACGGACCGAACAGCGGTAGACAACAAACGGCAGCACCGAATGTCATTACGAATGCAGGCTAATAATAATCACGACGACGACGACGACGACGACGCGTGAATATAACGACAAAACATTACTATCAGCTGCTCCGGGCGCTGTTATTATTATAATTCCTAATTATAATAATGATGGTACATATTAGCTATTATATATACATAGCTATATATAACAAACAATGCCGATCTATTAGTAATAACAATGCAAATACAAACAAATCTGATAGCAGGACGTAGAAACAGTGTCGAATCCAGGTACGTGCACGCGGAGACGATGAGTTCGACGCGCTCGGACGTGCGTATACACATATATATATATGTGTGTAATAGTAGATATATAAATACAACAGCGGATGGATCAACAAAGGGCACGGCAATGTGGGAGTTGTTTAAAAACGGAAAAAAACGAGGCGGTACTGGGAACAGTGAAAGCGAAACGCACGGAAGAGTATGGGATAAATTCTAAATGTAAGTAGAGACTTTTTAGCGAAAACAACACGAAAAGGCAACTGATAGGAAGCTGAAACCACCTATGAAACTGTAAACCTTCAGGCACGTCGGTCTCCCACATAACCCAATGTGGCACCTTACATGTGGCCTTAAGCGCTGCGTGGCGAGGAAGTGTCACAATCGCAAATAATTATGGATGAATGGTGACCACGAATCGTAGTTGAATTCTGAGGTGACGAAATGAAGGAAGGAAGCAGCAGCCATTGTAAGCAGGCATTATGATGATTATAATTCAACATTAGCTTATTGTTGCATGAACTCAGAGCCGGAATGAATCGAATCCATATCTCAAACCGGTATGGTCTATTTGAGGAGGTATGTGTTCTGGCGAATTCGGGAATTTTCAAAGCAGTCGATTTTTTGTATTGTTCAATCTAGCCATTCAATGTGCGTTTTGTCTTTTTTGTTTTTTTTTTTTTGTACTTTTGCTGGGGATCTCGATTTTTAAGTTACCAACTATTAGAAAATGTAATGAAAAATACGAACGTTGCCTGGATGATACCTGTCTGTTGCTTCGTCTTTTGCCGTTCCACCTCCGCGGCGGTTCGAATCGATAGCTGAAATTACTTGAGCGGCTCGTTCGTGTTGCTGAAGAGAACACTGTAGACCGGAGCGTTTTATTATATTATGACATTACACGAAAATACCAATGAGAAAGGATACTGGTGACACATTGAACATTATGATAATTATTATCAGCACGCTATATAGATAGACGATAATAATGATGGAAACAGGAATGAGAATATGATTATCGCGATGAATAATAACAACAATGATATTAATATTAACAACAACCATATATATATATATATATACATATATATATATACATACATATATATATATACATACATATATATATATATATATATATATATACGCGAGAAAGAGGGAGTAAAAGAAGTTCTTTAGACCGGAAATGATGTATGGGAATACTGTGAGTAAGGATTCTAATACAGTTTTGGGATAGGATACAGATGATGTTAAGCACAATTGTACGGCTTAGGCAGAAGAATGAACGAAGTAAGCTGTTTGAATTAAGTAAACCGTAACTGATTGTCCTGACGGAGTTGATTACCGCTAAAAAAAACAATAGCCAGTGCGGAGAGAATGGTGATGACCGACACATCGAGGAAGGTATTGTGCTAGATGTAAAAGCGAAAAAGGCGAAGAGGGTGAAGCTCGTAAGAGATGAGAAATACGTCGAAAAAAAAACCAATTCTACTTGTGAACGAGGACAATAGCGAGGGCGAACAACAACAACAACAAAAAAATAGTGGACGAAATGTGATCAGGGCAAGGATATAATGATTCGTGGGGCGGACAGACAAAGATGGCGGAAAGAACTTCATTATGGCAGTGTTGCATCGACAAGTGCGAAGAACTGCGAAGAAGGTAGACGTTTGTTTGTTGCTATTCTTTTATTATCTTTGTATTACGATGATTATTATTATAACGAAGGTAACAAAAACCACCGCTGGGCTTCGAAGGGTCAGGAAGCAGGAAAGCGTATGGGTGGGCTGGTGGGCGTTTGCAAGACGAAGACGAAGCACGCTTGAAGTGAAGTGGAGGTTAACCGGAGCCGGCTCGCGACCTCGATGACGTTCGATCACTTGATAATGACAGTGGTGGTAATGATGATAATCGATAAATTCATTAATGGACTGATTGACCGATTTGTATGACGGTTTGTCTGATTGACTGATTGAACGATGGATGGATTGTTCAACCGATAATAACAAAGGATACGAACTAAAGAACAGATCAAATCAACTATATAGACGTCACACACACATATACACACACACTAGAGCGCATACAACCTTAAGCGAACACATTTTGAGAAATATTTGACATTAGTACAGGGAGAAAGTCGGTACGCGACGCGCGAGCAAATGAATTTATGGATAGATAGATAACAATAATAATAATAATGATGATGAACTAATAAAAACACGACAATTTAAAATGATAAAAACGAGAAGACATCTAGGACGGCTGTTGATTCATAATACTGCGATGATGGATATTATTTTACTATATTAGTAAGATGATGCTGATGTAACACTGTTGTATAACTTACCATTCTAAAGGAAAGCAAAAATGGGAAGATCGTGAAGATAGCGTACAGCTAATATAGAGTTAGTAAAGGACGGAAACGGCCTCATACTGAATATGGAGAGAAAAAAACTAATAATCACTAATAATGTTCTAGCGCTTTGATGCGGCAATAACTGTCGTATTAAAACGGTTATGACAGATAAACACGCAAGCGACAACTACAATAGTAGTAATAACATAAATAATTAATGATAATCTTCATAATGATAACTACATGGAGAACAATAACTGTGTGTGAGAACGACAGAAAGGAAAACGAGACAGTTGAAAGCAAGAAAATGATTGCAGGTGGAAAAATTTATAGATGGAAGCATGAGGCAGAAATGGACATGGGAGTGCATGATAAGTCGCGCAGGTCACGCAGCTCGGCGAAGGTTCCGTTTATTTTTGTGTTTTTATATAAAAAAAAAACTAAGAAAAGAAAAGAGCGATAGCACAAAACATTATTACAATGAAGCTAAAACAAAAAACATGGGAAACACGATGACAACAGACTAATTATACTAAGAGTACACTGCGTAGAACATACATGCGTTAGTGACGCAACAATATGCGAACCAATAAGCAACAGCAACAGCAACAGCAACAGATGGAGCAGGAAAAAATGAGCAGCAAAAACGGTAAGTGAAAATAATGGGAAAACGTTTCGAAATAAAGCTGGGTGGGGATTATCTAGAGATGCCGCCAACCATGGAAAAAGTCGCTCTCTTAGAAACACGGACGATTACAAGGAACAGCTAGTACACCTTCATGCAACAATAATAAATCAATTATGAACAATAAACAGACAACAACATTAAGAACAGCAATGACACACAAATATATATACACAGATATAGTGAAGGAGAACAAAGTGCACAGAGGGAGAGAAAGATAATTGATCGAAGACTTAAGCGAACAAGGGAAAAACCATTATAATAGAGGCACACAAATAAACATTCTAGTGGGGATGAAAAAATCATAAAAACTCGAAGAATGCTCGACGTTTATTCGCTGATGGCGGAAGAAAAATAATGACACCAGATGGAGTTAAATACAATAATGAAGCGACGACTGGCGGATTAAGGAAGTGAAGATAACAAAAAAAATGATGATGCTGAGGATAAACAGATGGCGATAATGTTTAAGTGACGACCGGGAAGATTTAATACCCGCGATTTATTGTGATTCAATGGATTGTATTTAATTAATTATTAAGCGAGCGGTTACACCTCGTGCTGCCTCTGCAGTGAATAAAAAAAAGTACTGAAGGTGAAGGTAAATTGTGATTTTGCTTTTTCTTTAGCGTCTTTTTCTCTGGTAGTAGTCAATAAAATACGTTAGTGATTCGCATATGAGGTAGGTACAATCACTGGAATATCAGATAAATCAACTTACTGGCCTTAAATCATAGGAGGTGATTGAATCTAAATGAATGTATTACAGAAACGTCAGTACAGATACGTCTTAACTTTGGTGTTTTATTATAGATATGTATATATGTTGAAGGTAGCTCTTTTTTCAACATTTTTCCACATTTCAGTCTACTTAACTTGCAGTCAGGATTGAATTCCTTTAGCCACCACAGAATAGCTATGTGAATCGAAAAGTAGGACGCAACATAGAGTAAATATTAGAAACGATATATACTGAAATACAGCAGAGCATTCCAGGCCTAGTTGTACTAAAGACAGTACGCACAGCTATCGAGGTCGTACAAAATTTTCCAAGCAAAAAAAAACGGTGAGACAATATGAGTATTATTACACTGAAGCTTATTAGTTGAATATAAGGCACTGCAATATGTAATTTTTGAAAACGGTTGCATGTTATTCTAGCGCGGTCTTACAAATCTTGGTTACTCACATAATAAAATAACCAGTGGGTTGGCTACTGCGGCATGTGCGCGTCTATTGCTACCCAAGTTCGCGATAACAAGCGGGTTCGGCACGTAATTGAGTGAAGAAATGAGAGGTTTTATTGCGGAGCGTGTGTGCTACGGTCAATCATCTTGAAAGGCATTTTGCTATCTCAGCATCGACGCTTAACGCTAGCTCACTGCACAAAAAAGAATCTTGTTTGCGGAAAGTTTAAAGACAGTGTTGTAACCAAATAAGTGCCCTAGACTCTCCAGAAGTGTGTTTTAAGGTCACACGACTCACGCTCAGAAGCTTCGTCCTGGCTATTCTCCTCCCTGTGTGTGTTAATGCAAAGGACGTAAATATGGGTCTTCTAAACAATAAAAATGAACTCAAAAAATAGCCGAAAAATAAACTATTCTATAAACAAACAAACAAACAAACAAACGATTTTGTAAAGTGAAGTTTGCCTAGTTAAACTGATTTCAGCAATAGTCGTAGCGATCGTGAGATCTAAGTGAAATTTTTTAATAATCATAATCGGGCGCTCTGGAGTGCCGTATAAGACCAGCCAACTGCGTTCAGCTAACAACGACCTGAAAGGCCAATTAATAAACTACCTTCGGCAATAGCTGCAGCCGTTTGTAATAAGGACAATTCGAGACTAATAGGAACTAGAGGGTTTCGTTTCGCAGGATAAATTTTACGAATATCAAGCCTGTTTCGTTAAAGTTTATATATCATACGAGTTGATTCTAAATCGTATTGCTATATGTTTGAATTATTAGTGATATTGTATGAACGAATTGGCCAACAACAAGATTTAATTGTTGGCAGTTGTCACCGGCGCTACTGCTGAGGACTTGTACTCGACGTTGGCCTTCTTAGGAAAACAACAATTAGACAACAACAACAACAACAACAACAACAACAGCAGCAACCACTTTAGGTAAACATGATTGAGTCACTTCTTCCACTGAATCTCATCGTTTCGGTAAAAATAACCGTGAACGTATTTTAAAGTAGAAGGTTCCTTGAGGCAATGTATGTTATAGATAAATGACTATCATTATTTGTTTAGAGACGAAAATTAGATTTTCACATCAACAATCACAGCGGCAAGTTGCCCATGTTTTAGTGATCCCATAGCTGCGTTTTACTGTCATTAACTTTAGCAGACTATGTTTTTCAATATTCTGTGCATACGTATGTTAACCAAAGTTACCCTAAAGAAAGTGCTCGATTGCTTTCATGAAAATTGGCTAGAAAAGACTTATTTGGCAACTATTGATTCAAGAATGGGTATTTTTGCCCATATACATAGGAACGAATGAAATGGTGGGGACAGAAAAAGGTAAAAAAACGACGATGATGGTGACGACGTAAAGGATTTTATTTATATTAGCGATTTAATGCTATTCGCTTAATAAACAGTTACGCTTTGTTGTGCCTCCGGAAAAACATACTGGAGCTATGGGGATACGTTTTTTTGTAATGATGATAATAATAATTTATAATTTGAGTTTAAACATGGAGTATATATTGGTGAGCTGTTAGATTTCTTGATTCAAATCGTAAGCGTTTCAAACGAACGTTCGAGCTTTGCAAGAATGTTTTATCTCCATCACTTTGTAAAATCTATTCAAATATTTAATAAATATTGCAAGCAACGTTTCTGATGTTCGAACGCTAGTGGCACCTAAAATACAAAATTTTCCATTTTATTTGAGTTAATCCATATGGAGGATTCAAATAGTCGTAATTCTTAATCTGAAATAAGTATCCAACTGGCAACACGAACTGCAAGCTAGGAATATTCAGACAGCCAAATCTAAAGGAGCAGCGTATCCCGGTGTATATACTTTACAGAATTTAGACTTTAGATTTAATAACAGTAAGCTATTGAACCACCAGGACCACTGCTTCATTCAAGCAGAAATTTTGACGTTCAAAAGGTACGCTAAGGGCGCTGTTGGAAGTATACGGCGGTGCGCGGAAGCTGAGCATCCGATGCGTGTAGCTTTATAGTTGTTTGCGACATTTTGCCACACTTGTGTCGGGTCTGAGATAGCTTCTCGATTGCCATACTGGGGTTACACCGAAGGTCGAGCACATTGACATCAAGTGGTTCTAAACCCGTATACTCGATCGACGCCACCCTTGATTTCCAGCACAGCCTTACACTTACGGTTAGTTGACTCCAAAAGCAATATCAAACTGAAAATAACCTATAAAGGATAATAAAATTGTGTCGATGCCGGCTGGTTTAGAACGCTCGCGTATTTGTATATATTTGTATTTCAATTTACGGCTGTGGACCAGAATCACCCAATGCAAAACCTACGCCAGACCACAGATAAAATTTTATTAGAGCATAACGCTGGGACATTACATAAGACCAATTCACTAGATATATTTAAACGTTTTTCCTGTCCTAGAAACAGCTTAATTTATGTTTTTAAAGCGCTGATTCTCAACCATTAAGCGCATATATTAAATTAAATGTGTTTCACGTCACATATTGCAGTTAACATGAATCACATTGGTGTCATCTCAAAGATGAGATTCGACAATAGTAAATGTGCTAAAATTGTTAAACATGAGATGGAGCTGCTAGAAATTCCTGTAAAAGTTCGCTGCATATTACAATTTTGTTGCGATAAAGACACGAAGGCTGCCCAGGCATATAAAAAAAAATGTGCGCTGTTTATGATCAAAATGTATAATTCCAGTATGAATGAAAAATGCTCTAAATGGCCGAGCAACCACGAAAAAAGTTAATAAACTTATTGCGAAAGTTAAACAAGAGCGACATTCAGCTGGCCATAATATCGACAAGAAACTATACATCTAGCACCAAATTGTTTTATGCTATTTGAATAAAAAAAAAAAAAGCTCGGGATTTACTTAATCGTATTTCCAGCCGCGAAACTCAACGACGCAATCACCCGAAGATGCCACTTATAAAGCGGTTTATTAGGGTTGAAGGAAAATTGATCATATACAACAATATTGTGTAAATAAAAAAAGAAGTGCTTCCTAACGACGGCAAATGGCAAAACGCACACTGGCGTCAACGAAGGTGGTTCAATGTGTTTGATATGACTAGAAAGGAATTGTGTGTTATAAGTCGTTGCTGCTGGCTGGCAAAACGGTTAATTCGGACCTCTCCTGTCTAGAAGCGTTTCATCATAACAATGCCAAACAACGTATATTTTTATCTACCAAGAACTTGTATGAGAAGTTTTCCGGCACATTAACATCCGTTTATCACAATTTTCCGCTCAGAGGCCGCGCAAGTTCTATAGCGATGATATCATAGTGTTATTAGAAGAATAACAGAACGTCAAAATGGGGCATATTTAGTTTAGTGATAACATAGAAAAAAACTATGTGCTTCAGTTTTGGCTTTAAAATGGTCCATACTTTCTCGACAAGTCAATATATATGTATACCAACGAAGTGAAGTCACATGTAGGAGATTACGCTCACTTACATGAAGATAGACTGGAAAATGTTTCCGGCAAGAAATTGCTGTTAAAAGAACGCTCCCGTCGTTCTTCAATACAAACTCCGAACCACAATCCGGATTTGCAAGGTTTAATTTTTTGAAGGTAAGCCCAGAAAAATATTCAGTGAAATTACCGTCTTATGAACCGCTACACCGCTTAACAATATCGGACCGATATATAGGAGGCGAATACAAAAAGTAGACATATTGCCGATATACCACCAAGTTAGCTGAACATAAATCCGTTGTCTTCCGTGTTTTAGAATATTGCGCACAAGCAGAAAGACGATATCCTCTCTTAGTCGCATATTGAAACCTGAATTATTTAGTGACGAAAAATTATCACTAATTCTTACGTTAATAACCGAGCAAGTAACGAGACTTCAACGTATTCTGCAAATCGACCGAGGAAAAGAGATTAAAAATGCCCGCTGCCTCAAAAAAAAAAGCCCATTTTATATTTCTGTGCACGTATTGCTTTAAATATGAAAAAAAAAAAAAAAAAAAAAAACGCTTTTCGAAAGAAGCATCACTTTGTCATCACCCATTTTTAAGATCAGTTAAATTCACCCGCATATTTGTCCCAGATACTATTTTGACAAATATCGTTCGATGTATTGCTGTAGAGAATATTTACAGCGTTAAATGACGGCTACCGTAATAGCTTTCGATAGCAAAAATATTCATTTAAAATATCCGAAACATGGGCATAAAAAGTACTCAACATCTGTACATGCTGTGTGGATACAAATGTATTATTCAATGACCATCATCATGAGCAATCAAGATTTTTTTATGAAGTGTTTATGGCATCTGCGGGACTGAACGCAGACAAAAGACAAAAGAAAGAAAAGAAGATCAGTATGTGTATTTCAAGTTGCGTGTAGAAACAGTATTAATTAGTTAGAACAATATTCATCCTATATTCATTTATGGCGACAGGTGACAAAGGGTCAGAAACGAGTAACTGAGATACGGTAGCAAAGCCAATGATC
Source organism: Varroa destructor (assembly GCF_002443255.2). Classification (NCBI taxonomy): domain Eukaryota; kingdom Metazoa; phylum Arthropoda; class Arachnida; order Mesostigmata; family Varroidae; genus Varroa; species Varroa destructor. The sequence continues at coordinate 24,427,728 of NW_019211456.1, read as the reverse complement.
GAAAGAAATATTATTACAATGATTTACACGTACTGTATAATTTACCCTTATCGATTTTACTCTGACTATGCTATTTGGTTGCGTACTAATCAGCTTTCATGCTGAAAGAAGCATCATCTATACGCCATTTCGTTGTCTCTATCTTCCAGGCCGATGTTCGTTCCTAAAAAACTATAAGAACTATAAGAAGCCATAGAAGCTCCGAAAAGTTAAATAAACAGTTATATCGTGGCCCATTTGTCAGCAATTCTCTATATTTCGCACTCCACAGAAAATAGCACGTTCTCATTTTTGGTCGTTTGGCTCATTTGGACATTTGGTCGAGCAAACTGGCGATCAGCTTTGAAAACATTTAGGAGCAACGAAAGGAGCGAGGCTAGTTAATGAATGAAAACGAATAAAATAAAGGGTCGTCATCGTTCATTCATTACTTTTGCTGTTACGGTCGCCGGTTTCTAACCGAACGCCTAGTTTATAGCGAGGGTCTATGCCGCTGCTCCTTTCCACGCCATTCATGGATTTCAAACATTATAAAAAATAAAAGAAAATAGCTTTCTGAAAGAGGAACGAGTTAAATAGACATAATTGAGTGATTATTATAGATAATTTGTTATAATAGCGCTACCGAGCTTCTGACTTGGCGCAGCACCAATGTGTTCTGTAACTATTGACTGAACAAATATCGTGTATCTATTAAAACTAGTTTCTTTTCATTTCATTAGACAGTCGTAGATGATAAACAGATAATCGTTGCGAAATCCGAGAGCAACGAAATACCGCAGATATCGCTAATAACAACGTTTGACCCTAAGTGTTCTATGAAGTGGAATTGCACGACTTAGAGAAACGTAATTTTCTAATCTCGTTACCATGTAGCAAAAGAGTAACAAAATACAAGATGAAAAGGATTGCATTCGAAAAGGCCGCGTCGGTCTGACGAGGCAAAAAATCAACTGAGAATCGCATCAGAGTTTCATGTAACACGCAACAACAATAGCAACAAAAAGCGTTATTAACGTCTATTACGGAACGCGATGTCTGATATATTTTAGTAGCGCTCAGCTAAGTTAAATATTCCTAGAAATGATACCTAGAAAACTCATCAGATTTGTTATCGTTCGTCACAGAATTTTACATTGATTTGAGCGTCCTGCAACAGGCTCAGAGAGCAGATAGCAGCGGAACAGCAAGAATGTTAATTGAAAAGACCTAATGCGGTTATACGGGGATGTTTAGATGGCATTACGCCCAGCTGCTCATACAGTGTTTAAGTGCTTGACGATTACTCTTGCTTAAACCACGACAGATTACGTAATTGGCGGCTCAGAAACAGAGATGTAGGGGTACGTAATGCGAAGAAGCCACAGTCTGGAGACCAGATCACGTAGCAAGGCGGACAGAACGGAACTTAAAAAAGAGTCCTATGGCCAGCTAAGACAAAATAGGTTTAACGACTATTTTATCAGAACCGACTGAGCTGTTCGGCAGAGCGCTGTAAAGTTTCAAAGATAAAGCATTTAATTTTCAAATTGCTTATAAATAGGTCAAGTGTATCATAGCTATACTTAACGCAAGCTAGTTCATTTTTAAAGCTACAAATGTCTGTATTAGGGGGCACAATTACATAAATTATCATTCGGGACCGCATTGTAAGTACGTATAACTAGAAAATTATCCGTAAATACTGGACCATCTGCGAATGGTAGGAGAAAAGTCATAGCAGGGAATTACTCTAGTGGTTTCAAAAGCGTTTACGACATCAATTGAAACTATAAACTAGGCGTTATTCCTTCGCAGGCCGGGTGATATGGATATCGTTAAAAGTCAAATCACAAGATCTGGACTAACGAAAACCTACGAAATCATATATATTTAAAAAATAGAACGTCTGACATATTCGTAATAAAGCTTAGCGCGAGAGTTAGGTATAGTTATGGATGGCGAGTTTACTAGACTATCTCGGCCAACCTGACTATTAAATAATAGGGCACCTGCTTGAATCCCAAGAGAACCACATATGTCAGCAAGTGGACAAGTACGCGCAATAATCGCTGAAAGATTTCAGAGGCCGTGAAATTGAATTTCATAACCCTGCCAACCATGACGACTAGTCCTTCGGTAACAGATGAGGAACCAACTGGAAGGCGAAAGGGACGTTGAGGCATGCGATAGTAATGAGCCTAGCCCGCCTACCGTCATGAATAGGAACTAGAAAAATTACACAGGACTTCATAAAATTCATAAAAATTATTTAAATTACGCTCGAAGCCTATAAATTGGTGATCAAGTAACGCCTGATGCGCACCGCTCTAACAGTTGACTTTATATTCATTCACGATCCGAAAATATTATAGATGGCGAGAAACGACATTAAATTAAGCCTCTATTGACACCATTTTCTAAGTAAACAATACACAAAAAAAGCAAGAAAGAAGGAAGATGTTTGATAAACAACATCTTGTTTACTTTGAGAAAAATCTTAATATAATCAGGAACCATCTTTCCTCTGACGCTCGTAGCACTATGGCAAGATCGTTATTGTGTCTCTGTATAACAGAATATGCATACTAACTCAACGAAAACGTAGTGATCCTGGTTTCGTCTAAGGAAAAATACTTTATTCGTACTAATGTAAACGTTTCAGACGTGAAATAACGTATTTAAAATAGGAATATTTTTTTTTCCTCATTAGAATATTTCACTGGAGGAGAGACACTTTGGTGAAAAGGAAAGTTCAAGTTGTATTGGTTCATTTCATTTGACGTATCTATGTCGTTTTTCGGCAGCCTGCTTTAATGCTAGTTCTCAACATAATCTCAGTTGACAAATGGACCCGAAAACTTCTGCATTGGCCTATTCGAAAGGTGTCTGTACTGCAGCGGCTAAACTCCAGTTAACAACAAGCGGTGGCATGATAAAACAGCATAGCAAAATTCCCAAACAGTCTTCGAATCCAATTTACGTAAGTGAACCACGTCGATCCCTTCGAAAATAGGCACACAACCAAGTTCATGAGAACTTACTACCGATGGAAACAACGCATATCCATTATTGACGCTTGCTTTAATATATTTTTCCTTGATCAACTTTCTGTCGAGTGTGTCTTACAACTGTCGACTCTTGTATGCCTTAAAATTTTTCAGCCAAGCTGAACCCGTTCTGGCACGAAACTATCTGATAATGAATTCTATTTAACAGAAATAACTGATACACAACTGATTTGATACATCTTCAATGTTCACAGTTAGCTATTGTTTATTCCTCGGAGCACTTCTAACCGATTTATATAGGAGAAACAGCTTTTAACGTCTAAACATTTAGTCAGGATGAGACCAATGGGGGGACAGACGCAGGTAGCCTTACTTTTTAAAAATACCGCTTTAAACATTTAGGATTTTTATAATACTTCTTTATTGCTAATTATTGTCATTTGTCCGCTGCTGAATTGTCGAGCAGAGGACGGATGTCAGTCTCCAGGTTCAAGGTAATGAAAAACTTTTACGATAACATCGAAAATGAATGAGAAATGACATTGTAAGCACTCGTAGGTCATTTCATGGACACCTGCTCCCTTTTTTAATTAATTGTACATGATATAGTGTTTGTCTTCTGTGCCACACACACACTCTGTTTGGTAAATAAAAATGTTTTCAATTAAATTCAAAATGTGCGCCAGTATTTTTTCTTTCTGCTAAATAACATTAAATGCTATGACCAATGTCCACTGAAGCTACGACGTTAGCTGAGCGATGCAAACCTGAGTAATAAATAACCGCCAAACTTCTAGAAAAAATGCTTCCAAAGCAGTAAATAGAGAATAAATGTTCACTCATTATCGGTGTAAGACATATATTTCGGTTGTGCACAGGCTTCGCCCGTTCAATATAGTTACTTATATTTGGCACGGGTCATTTTTTAATGAAATTTTTAATTTCCCGCAGTGTAATATAGTTAACCTTTGACGAAGATTTTTACTGATCTTTTTCGTTAAAACAATTGTTCCGTTTACTGTAGGCGCCTAGTGCCATTTTGTTATTAGTATCCAGTGTTCCTATCCTAAAGTTAGATAAATATATCCAACTATTATAAAAATCTCATGTAAATAGAAGCGATAAAGTTTGTGTGTCAACTAGTAAATTGAGCTTGTAAGTCTTCAAACTTTCAAAAAACGTAATACCTGGTTAAATTAATGCATCACTCCACTATGTTAAATATTTGTCGTATTTCAGATACGAGTCCGACGATAAGTAGTTGTGATCTCTGAGGTGTTCGAAGTTAAAATCATTTAATTGAAAGACCTAAAGGTAAAGGTCCCAGCTTATACCCTATTTGAATTAAATATAAATGAAGCTACTAGCCCTAGAGAATCGATGTTCTGCCGGGCCTATTAGCGTTAACGGCTTTTATCTGATACGTGTTTAAAATACTATTTCGAGGTAGCTTTGTTGCGAATTCGTTAGGTACGTGTAGGCAAACGTCATAACGATTAGTTCGTAATAAAATAAAAGCACTTCAACCAATGGTAGGCGCACTTTATTTTATAGACATTATAAGATGGTGACGTTTATAGACATAGCGTCATTGCCGCTGAATGGCTTTCTCGTATATCTCAGAGTGATAAGTAAGCGTTGCAGCAGCTTCAAACAAACCTCAGCCATACTAACAAGTTGAAAGTAAGTAGTCATTTCTTGTTTAAATCTACACGACAATTGGTTATGGGAGTCTTACGATGAGCTGGCATTTTTAAGAGTTCCCTGTAAACATCTACGAAGAGGGAACCGCCATGGAACCGACATGCTCTCCATAAAATCTACAAACCGTATGTTTATTAGGGTCCCTGCAAAACCACGTAAGTCGCTGATAAAATCAGATTATTTTTGCAGAAACAAGTCGGTGAGCGGTTTATAAACTCCTATAAACCCTTTATTATGGATAAAGCCTTTGATGTCAATATATACGTATGACTCATCACCTTTTTCTGAACGGCTAGTCTTCAGAATATCTACTTTCTAGTAACAATTAGGGCGCACATTATCCGTTGAAACAGAAGATCCGCATAGGTGCTAGACCTTCATATCTTCAATGGTGTCCCATACGACGTATAGTCGATTCTAAGGATAAACCATCAAGTGTCGCTAGAGGAGGCTCGAAATGTTTGATCGGTTTTACGAAGATTAGCCACAACTTCCATTCGACACTACTCAACAAAGTTTAGGTGAAAAGTCAAAAGCAAAAAGTCCCTGATCAGTCACATGACGAAAACTAGACACATGCTTGTAATTAAGCGGAAATCATAAGGACGGCTTGTATTCCACAAGTAATCTCACACATAGCCCTACTTGAGACTGACTAGATTTTCTTGAGATTTTTGACTTCTAAACTCACCTCGTATATCCGAATATGAAAACAACGCGTCCTACTGTAATATTCTTAAATAATATCTATGTAGCAAAAAATTATTATGATATAGTCTGTTTTTGAATGACCAATCAAATATAGGGTTTAACAACAGAGATCAGACCTCTGGGAATCTGTAACCTTAGTGGGATCGAACGCCAATGAAACCAACTGTAAAGGACAATATACTTGACAATTAATAATAATAACAAGCATTTGATTAAAATTCTGCTGCCGAATGTTTTGGTAATTGCTTTGGACTGCTAGACAATATGTCCAATCCAATGTTGGGATGAATGTTTTTAAGTCTACGTTCACACAACTTTTGGGAAAAAAAAGAATAATTGTATCTCTGCAAAGGGCATGTGAAATCAGGTTGATAGACTGACGAATAATAAATGTGCCTAAAAGGAGGAGGGCCTTTACTGTGCTGCTGTTTTTGGCCTTGTTAAGGAACTTCGTAAGGCATACCACCGCTGTAGACGGACTGAACTTCGCAGGTCAGACAGATTTAAGCGAGGTAAGTTTTCTGTATCGGGAATTGCACGACGAGGCTAGCGAATTCTCATAGGAATTGTTCAGAGGTTGCAAGGTGGAACATCAGTGGCGGCTAATGCAGAACGAGATATCATGATCAGGTATGACTGACTGATTTAGCTAGCAAGCGGTACAGATCATCACCCTGGGTTTCAAGGCAAATAAGGCGGACACAGTTGCTGCCAGGTGCTATACTTCTATACCGATGTCAAATAAAGTTACATTGTCGCAGTATTAAGGGAACTTTGATTGGATAAATGTCAGCAGTTCGCTGAGAAGACTAGTTTCGTTTTAATAGAAACCTATATTGTTGCAGATGTCCTGAAGTGGCAGGATCGGAAATTTTTTTAGACAAATTCCTTTATCGACGTGCAGAATAGAGCACAGCACTGATGTCCTTTGACACGCACAACTGAAAATAGTTGTGAGGTAATAAAGGTCAGAATTTATTTAATTAAAGAGAATCAATTCTTATATTCAAGATGCCCATGCTGTTGGCCTTTGCAGGACCGAGGTGAAGCTATACAGACTACTAATGATTTTTTTGTGAGCCAATCAGTCATTAGACAGAGATAGAGTGGAAACATCCATTTTTCAAGGACTGGTCATGATTATGACTAAAGAAAATGATGAATGCGAGGGCAGATAAAAAATATTATTTGTCGGCATTAGATTCACATGTGTAATGAGTACAGATACAAATTGAGTTGTATTATGTTCGAGAAGTCAAGGAAAACCGTGACATTGCCTGGGCAGACTTGATTGCACTAAAGTTTGTAACTGTCGTAAGTATCTATAATTCCATTATGAAAGAAATCACCATTACTAATTATAATGCTCGATCGAAATTATCCGAAGGGTAATCGACGCATCAGCGATATTGTCGCGAATCTGAACGGTGTCCTATGCCAACAAACCACATATAGCATGCTTTTAACAACAACGACATATGTCCCCCATGGACACCAAAATGTGATGCCTTAATTCACCCTGGCATGTATATATATATATATATATATATATATATATATATATATATATATATATAATTGCTACTATTATGTCCCAGAGTAAATTAATTTTGTGAAATGTGCTGTCGAGTTATTTTTGCCCAAAAAGTACGTCCATCTAGTCTCAAATCATCTTGACCCATAGAGCCCCCAAGGTGGTCATAAAATATAGCTAAACACACTGATTCTCATAGCTATTGCATTTAACTAGCTAGCCATGTTCGATTTGTTATGGCAAATGTGGGGCCTAGGTATTGAGGATTCTGTGGTGTTAATAAATGTTCCAAAATAGCCTCACGTTTTAAAATTCGATTCAAATGTTTAATCTACGTGCATTCAAGAAGGTTGTACAGTTTTAATCAACGTTTTAATGGCGGAGTGGCTCGTGCAGAAGATCGCACTGCACAACCTTTGAAACAGGTAGAATAATTAAAACATTCTACTATATAATAGGGGGGGGGGGGGGTCGGTAATAACTTTGTTTATTGATGTTGGATTATCTAAGACTTAGTAAAAAACATGTGGTGGTAATCTGAAATGTGTACATGATTCAGTTGCGAGGAGAGTAATACCATTATGAAATATCATGCCTCGAAGAAATGTGTCACATCTGAATTAATCTTCACATCGTAGAACCATTGTTACGCTCTATAGTAAACCGAAATTTAACCAGTTCATTATTTAGCTGATGCGGTTTTATGTTAGCAATGAGGATCTAATATATCTGCACTATTGTCGAATGACCCATCACGTGCTCGTCGATGCTCAGCCAAAAAAAAGATGATCTTGAAAAAGATCTTTATCTTCATATGATCGAGGATGAAATCATCGCACAGACTTAGCTATTTATGTAACTTGGCCTGTTTGTCAGAGACTTGACTCCAAGTTTCTTTCATACAAAATACAACATATCTCTAACATCAGTCGAATCCTGTTGGGGACTTTTCCTGACTTTGCCCCAAACGTATTACAGACACCGCTTGAATAACTGGGAATTATCGAGAGACCGTCGGCATTCTTAGAAGTGTTCTGAAAACACATTGAGAAATATTACAGAAATCGTTGCTTGCAGGCTTCTGTAGGCTTGGACAAGATAAAGTCTCATCTATTATACAAGCTACATTTCTATGGAATCCGCTCTTTAGTTTGAACTCGTGTGTGTATGTGTAGCATGAGGTTTCCTTGACTACGGTGTGATTTCGTCGCGCCGCTTTTACCCATATGGGCACGTGGCCTCCACCCATGCTGCTTTATGATCAATTGACAATGAAACTGTCGGAAGTGGTACTGTTATCATCAATCGGATCGAATAAATACTGCCGCTTATCGGGATGACCAGTAGAGGGTTTGAGCTCGTTGGCTCCATTATATCTGTTAGGCCACACCGATGGCGACTTAGGTATGAAGAAAGGAGTATTGATTTAGGTGAGTGCGTGTGTTTGTGTGTGTGTGTGGGTGGGTGGGTGGGTGTGCGTGCGTGTGCGTGTGTGTGTGTGTGCACGGGTCCGAGAGATTCTAGGAAGCTGAGTTCTGGGAATAGCACCTGACCTTCGAAGGGATGCGTAACCTGATTTTCGGACAAAAGGGAAGAGAGAAATGGGTGAGTGAGCTTATTGGCGTTAGCTCAAATTTATTGTGACGAACTATTCATTCTAGTTGAACCTTGTGAGCGTCCAGTAGTGAGCTACGATTTGGTACTACGATATACCTTAAGGTATTTCAACACGCAAAAGACACACAACATTTACTGAGCTAAGGTAAGCCTTGGGGAAAGTGAATTGCATAGAAGATGAAGATTCATAGAAAACAGTCTAAATGACTTTTTCAACCGGTCCGACAGTTGATGTACACAAGGTGGGTGCAAGCACAATTTTACAGTATTATTAGAGTTTCGGGCTAAGCAAAAATATGTATATTGCGTTTTTATAATAATATAATACGAGCGGGATTTTACCTCACCTCAAAAATTTACCGATGCTCCGAGAAGCATAACATCAGGATACGTTGTCTCGTCATGCGTTTCTTCATTCGCTGTTTAACGTTATCTTGTCACTTTTTCGTCAGAGAAAAAGTAACAAGATAATTTTTTCCATCTAAGCCAGAGTTAACAATTCAAACTCTATTTTACCACGTAATAGCTATCCCATAGCAGTTTTTCCTACATAGCCTTTCTATAATGCTATGTTCCATTCGAACCATTCCCTTACTTTGTTGTCTCGTTGGTATTTAAACTTGTTGCGAGATCACTGATACGTGTTTGTTTGCTATACAACAATTGTTTGCTACAATATACCTGCCTACAATATATCAGCGTGCTGGGAGTCAGCTGTTCGATGCAATATATCTAACGGCGTAAGCACCGGACATAGAAGACAAAAAAAGGTTTTACTTTTCAAGTCTGGCCTGTTACGTTCGTATAGCCGTATAAGTGAAAAGACACAGGCGAGATGATTAGCGGTGTACATCGATGTCTTCACCGCTGACCCGCCAACTGTCTTAACTGTTTTCTAACTAATTGCTTATTACCTCTATAAACCTTTTTCACTGTTCTATATATATTCACCTTTTTACGTATGTTAAGCACCCCCTTTATTAAGCTTTTATTAAATTATATTAAACTTTATTAAGCAATACTAACCACGTCTAGCTATGTAGGCGCAGCGTATTTTTCTCTGTGCCCATCGAATCAATATTTTATCAATATCAATGATTTAAAGGCACCTTTCCCCGTACTACGTGCTATATGTATTATTACGAAGCGTTAAATTAGACAAAATATCAATTATTCTTTTAAGTAGAATAATTAGTTCTCAGCTATGTCTGTCACAGGAAAAACAATGGACGTATATTGGATACGATATGCCTAGCCGATACTATTCATCTATGGACAAAGAGACCCTAGAAGATCGTAGAATTCTAGTACAAGGAAGATTCGATACTTCATCACTTATTCGGTTTGTTAGTTAGAATACTTCATAATGTGGACAACTGTGTGCTGCGAGAAAGAGGTTCATAATGTTGTACTCACTAGTGTCGTAGCACTTGTAAATGGAATTAATTTCAACAGCAATTCCCAAATCAAAGGCGTTGTTATTTTGAATCCAGGAATGGCATTAGGAATTTTCACTCAAATCATTTCTCTGAAGTCCGTTTAACCGTAACAGAGTTGAGTTACCGACGTTACACTGTGTTGAACCTCTTCCGCCTCCCTTCCCCCCGCCCCTAACGGAAACTCGTATGAGAGAATCCATGATGTGACCGTCACGACGGTACGAATTCTGGGACTGTACATTTTATACTTATTTTCCTGAGTCACATTTTCAACATTTCCGCGCTTCAAGTAATTAGTAATCTTAAACAGGCGTATCACGGTACCATTATTTTTATTAAGTTAAAGTGGTTTCATTATCTACCTATTTTTGGGCCTACTAATATAAATGGACACTGAGAGGAGAATGGCAATACTTCATTCCGTTTCATTGTCCCGATTATGTTTAAACGTCTTAATAAATGTTTAAGATGTCGAGCTATCGCGACGGTTTCGTCCGGAAGAACTTCGTTCTCACAAGTACTCAAAAGCCGTTACATTGACATTGTTCGGTATTATAAAGCTAGAGCAATTGACCCTAATTCACAACGGTACCGTTTTTTTTCGGTACAAGCATAATGACATTTTTCTACTTATAAATCGATCCCTAGTTTGATTTTGCTGTGACCCGCCTAGCTTTTGTATTCTGGTATAATTGGCTTTTGATAAGATATTTTCAACTCGGCAAATTTGAAGTCAGATCGTAGTAAAATTAGACAAGGCCATCTGCTAACTTGCGGCCATCAGATTTTAAGATATGGCAGTTTTCTCATGATAGGTACAAATATCGAACATTGTTTTTATCTTCGTGCTGGCTGAAATGAATTAGCGAGCGTTGACAAAGCACCGATCATTGTCGTCACGCTGCTTTCATCGGTGAGTTTGACGTCCTCATGTGACGTGAGTAAACCCGTTTGAAACTTCTTGCATACCTCGGCCTCAACGCTGTAACTGCCACACGCTAAACTAAACAATTCTCCTGAAATCCTTTCTAAATATTGCTTCACAAAGTTAACCGTGTCTTCATCGCATGTCTTACGTGCTGCCACTTCGGCACACCGAGTATAGGATACGAAATTGCAACACGCCCGTGGAATCCTTTCTCGGACAGATTTGCCTAAATACATTACAATTAGCCCAAATCAATCGTTAGTTTCTATGCTATTGTTTGTAAGAGTTATGGTGGCATCCTGTTCCGATATTTCTCTTTTTGCTTTAATACCTATACGATCTCAGCATTAAAAACTGTAGTATTGTAAACTGGGAAATATAAATTTAATCTTGCCAGATGTCTCCCTACTTGTACAAATCACGTTCGTGATACATCAAACAATTTAGGAGAAATTGAGACTTACCATGATCATCCTCCATCGAGGAACGAATAGAGGCTATAAGACGCGCGCTGCAGTTGTACATATCTGAGGATATTTTATGGATACAAGGTGCCATCCGCAAATAAGAGGCATGATAATCGGATTCTGGATCACAACGCTGTTCGTATTCTTCATGAATCGCGTCATAAAACAAACGCGAGAGGCCTTTCTTGACGCTCGAGTGACATTTTTCTGATCGCTTGCGTACGCAATCTTCAGAAGCTGCTTGGCGCTCGCAGTGCTCCTTTAATTGCTCAGTATTCGCAGGAGCCATCACCTAGGAAATGAGAAATATTATGGTTCAATTCCTAACCATGTAGTCGACTTTAATAAGTAGAGAGCACGATGCCTCCGAAAAAGCGTGACATATGCTCACAGTCGACGGCGACATACAGGGTAATTGAGAAACGTTCAATAATATCGATTGCTCTTCAGTTTAGATTCGTTAAACGAGGCTAAACATGAACAACGTCAGAGCTATACGCGAGTATCTGGAGTGTCTTTTTCCGTTCAGGAACACAGCTGTGATTAGATCTATCTCACAGTTAAATACTTTCAAGACAGGGGCGTTATAGAAAAAACAACAAAACACTAGGTCTTTCTACGTTGACGACGATTTCGTGGAACGGGGAGATGAGCATAGTGTGGCAGCGGCTACGAGAAAGGCAAAACGATAACAGTAGAGAAATTACCGATTTATAATAATATATTGTATTATTATTATTATGTAGTATTCCATTTAAGACGCGGTTGTTTCCAGACTAGACTGGCCACACTTGCAGAAATAACCTCTCGAAGGTTTTTATCCTATCTATAAACGCTTTTTTGCGTTTTACAGATTGCTGCTATTCAAGCAATTTATAACATGACGATGACGAATGAATCTGATTTTATATAGTTGCATTTATAAAGTGACAACAGTTATTAGCAAGAAAGATCGTCAAGTCTATATTTGCTGGCAGAAAAAAGAAATCTGGAACTATCATTGCTGAATTGGCGGTAGAGCTTAACATCTGGCCTGTATAATGTACCCTTTATAGCTAAAACTAAACATTTACACATATTCAAAGGGATTTTTTTTTATTTCTTTTATAAATACAAGCAAACTGACACTTCAATAGCATTTCTGATAGTGGCCTAACAGCGGTTTCGAGTTATTTAATATACGCATGCTTATATACCTTAATCGATTACCTCGTTGAGGCTGGTGGTCCAAAGGAAGATATACTGTCCGCACTTGTCTAAGTAAGCGATAGTACATTCTGGGTTGTCCGCTGGAGCTGCAACACAGATCAGTCGCTCTCCAATTGCTAGAAGTAACGCGGCGACGACGACGCCGAAATGTGAAGGCCGAAGAGCGGACATCCGTTTGAGGTTTGGCAAATGCATCTCGGCGATGTTTTTCTTAATGGAGTCAAGCAGAATGGATAAGCGAAGCCAAATAGGGTAAGAGTCGCCAACAGCCACACTGTAATTAAAACAAGAGCGACACAAACAATAGGATTCGCTATACCGAAAATAATAATGATTAGATTTAAAAACATTCGTATCTGAATACGGTTGTCAGAAAGATACCACAAACATAAATGTAAATAACTGCAGGGATTATGGGTTGAATTTAATTGGCCAAAAGGCACTGCGCAACTGGGTCCATCCTGCAAGGTATTCCTTCCGAAAGCTTCTACATTGCTGTTGTTTTTATGTTATCGTATCACACACGTTACTGTAAGCGCTTTGGAAGCGCTCGCGACGATGTGAACATTTTTGGACAGCGTATTTTCCGTAGATCTGAAGAACTAATCTTGAATTAGATGATCACGAAGTATAACTTTTGAAGTGAGCTACGTTTTTTTTTTTTTATCTATTAAAGGCTTCATAACATAGTTCTTCCTCTCAAACTAGCACACGTCTACCTCAAAGACGTATAGGCTTTGTCCACGAATAGGAAAACTCTTACAAATAAACAAACACGTTATCACAACGTAAACGACTTTTCTGCGTAGAAGTTTTGTCCGCATAAGACATATCGATGCAGTGTTATTCAAATCAAAGCGTGGTCCACATGCCCTATTCGAATTGAGGGTACACTGCGGCGCTTTCTATTTATTTGCGTTTATTCATACGTCCGGAGTATACGCGGACATGTTGCTAGCGTTAGTTCAAATATGAGATAGTGTTAATGCACAGTAGTGCTACATAAACAATATCGCTTGATCTGGTCATTTGGCCTCATGGAAAAACGTCAATTATTTTTATTTTTTTCACCTGCCTAAATTTTTTTCTTAGGTTGTTAGCTACTCGATTTTACGAAATTGATTCATATTCAGTTGGCGTTTAAAAGATTACTACAACGTTACATACCATTTCGTTGATATGGATCGTATCTAGCCCCATTCTAACGCAATAATCGATTGAGCCTTCCTGCATGGGGACTCAAGAAGCCAAAAATCGTGATTTCTAGTAGTACAAGACAGTCGAAGTGATGTTTATTATATCAACGAGACCTACTAAGACGCCACCGATACACCTTACAACCGCCATTAACACTCTGTTTATAATGAAAAAAATGTACACCTTCTCGACAAACACCGACCTCCGAAGTATCTACAAAAATCGACCAAAATATCTTATTACGAATGCTCTGGCTACTGGTAAATCATGGAGCACTGAACCTTACGATGAAGATTTGCAGCGAAGCGTCTGATGATCTAGTGCTTTACAATATATGTAGAAAATTTTCTTTTATATAAGAAGCCGAAATGAAAGACCCTTCCCGAATAGGGCAAGGGAAATCTGTTACGAGGCAAACTGTCTAAGTCTGCGGGACTTTTATTGACCTCCAGATCTGGAAAGCAGAAATACAATCCGAGGCCGCGGCTGTATCCGACGCCACCTGAAGAGGAGGAAAACAAAATAAATTCAGTTTTCCCTTTACCTCAGCGGTCTCCCAGAAATTACCTCGTGAGCTCGCGTCAGCGACAATATGAGGGTTGAACGTAATCAGCGGTATCTTTTGAGAAATTTTTCAAGTGGAACCGTATAGGTTTAATATTGGCAGTATTAACTATGCGGCTCATACGCTATGATGTGGTAAATTTGCAAAGGACAAAAAATGAAATCAGGAAGTTGATCGTCACCCTTCGAAGTAGCTTTGCTAGTAGGCCAATCCCAGAACCGCGAATACAGTTGTGTGAGCTAGGCGCAACGACTTATCATCCGTCTATTGTCAAAATCGTATATCAGAGCTTCGCTAACTGCCATGCTAGCGTGTTATGACGACAATGCTAGAGGAAACATTATCATCCTAATAGTTATTTAGTGCAATAATCAATCGTCATTTGTTGTGCTATTTTACATTACCACCTGAATATCGTATCAGCAGTTCGTAAACCTCACTAGCCTTCACCTAAACCCTTCTTTCATGTTATTTGACGGTGCCAATTCGACGTCTGCTCGATGTCAACCAACGTGCGGACGATGTTCGGTCGTTTAAGCCTGCTTCAAATCATGTCACGGCGCTGATGATGCTAAAACGGCCCACCATTGTCGCTATCAGTAATTAGTAATGCTTGTCTGATTCATACGCTACTGGATAACCTGTTGCGGATGCAGTCTAGAAGAGACCGCGCAGCAGTCGGCAGACCGTGCCTGGTGATTTTTTTTTATAAAACAACAGGCTGAAAAATAGAGTAAGTGTAGACGCCAATCGGTCAGTTTTGGCGGTATTGATGACTATGTTGGGATTTAGGAACTGGCTGAGCCGTACCTCTACTCGCTTCATTTTTTCAAAGAGAAAAAAAACAGATAACTAACGGAAATCTGTGAAGCATTTTGGATATTAATGTACTTCCGAAAGTTCAGGTTTAGACTTGCGGAAAGATATAGGCTATGGTACCTTCATTACCCTGAAATGTTCGCGGTTTAGGTTCATACTGCGAAACAGTGTTAAAAAGAAATGCGTTTGTTTATATGTCCCTGAGGAATGAATCATTGTCATCATTTGAGACACGATAGGCCGGAATAATTTAGAAGAATTCAGCGAGTATATCATAGTCATAGAAAAAGACATCACATTTATTGATTATTTTCATCGTGACAGTAATATTAATTTAGAACGAGCGGGCACATAGAAGCTCCGTGGTTGGGTGGAATGGGGACGCTGTTCGTAAATACGTGCGAGCAACAAACAACATGCCCACAAAGTGTTACTTTTAATGTTAGAGAGGTATGACCGCCATAGAAAAAAATTCTCAATGATTTATTTGCTATAATCGTCACGCGGTTTGTTTTCAGCCCTTCTCGGAATGATTGCAAACGCTCCAAAAGGCCTGCATTGAGAAGGCACTCACTCAGAGCTTAATATACAAAGTTCGTGGTTCTTCGACATAGCTATTAACAGAAATACCTATTTGTGAGAAGGAATACGGCACTCTTTTAAAGTAAATCATTGCAAAGCAAAACAAGATTATAGTGAATCGAATCTTTTCCGGACCCCCAAGCAACTATCATACAGTATAGCGTAGTCAACAATATTTTGCGCATCTTTTCTATAATAATAATAATTCCGTAATATCTAAAATTACGTAAGAGGTTCCGGGTTACTCTACCAAAGCTGTTGTCACAATCCAGTACATCTTAAAATACTAAAATTTAATTCACAAGAGTTTTCACGTATAAAATGTTTATGCATACGATATTTACAGGTCTTTTTTGTTGCATGTTTATAAAAGCCGATATATTTGTAACATAATTAAGGTGGTCACTACATAGGCTATCGGTGGATAGGATAGTACAACTGCTAACAGTTGCCAAGTAAGGTGGAGCCCTTTCACTGACGCCTTAACAACTGGGACGTGTATCCTTGACGATGACGGCTCACCCAGCAACGATTGCGTCTGCTATCTCGAAAAGATCGGGGCGTTCTCATCGCGCTGTCAAAAACACAATTCTCGGTCACCATTAGAGAGGACACCGCAGACTCCAATAGTCAGCTAGTGCAAATTTACAGCGGAGAGCATTAGTCGTTAGGTGTCATTGCTGACAGCGACGGTGGCCGAGAGTTTTGGTTTCAATCGGAATCAACTGTTTAGGTAAGCAACAGCAGCAGTAAGAGTATGTTAATGAATAAGTTTCACGAAAAACTCCTCAGTGACGGACGAAGTGGATGAGACAATGCAGTGCTTGTCGACGAAGGCTCAGGGCGGTATTGGCAACGAGATGCGATCCTCTTTACTAATAAATCTTTTTGCATGACTTAACAGGTCAGCAAACTAACCCTCGGCCCTCAGTATCTCATCGAATATATCGAGTGTTCCACTTGTGCATTAATTATATTAACGGCATTTGGTTGCGGCTGCAAAAACTGTTTACGTCACACGGTATACGCTAGCAATGTATCGTAGATTTTACTACTCATTCGATGTATTTTTCATTTAAAAAAAAAATGTAGATTTACAGCAGAGTTCAGCGAGACAATATTTCAAGAAATTCGTTCGACCTACTTAAATTAAAGCCTCTGCTGGTCCAGATTTTGGGAAAAACGTCATTGAATAAAACGGGTGACTTGCTTGGTCAGTGCACTCGTGAGCGTTATATTAGCATATAAATAAATTGTCTGCTAAGGTTAAGACAGGCCTATTCTTACCTTATTCTGTTCACGTAGGCCACTTCTAGGCATCTTGTACAACAGGACATTGGCTTGGATTCAGCCAGACAGTACACGTCCATCGACATGATTTCGAAAAGTTCGGCTTATCTTTAAGTAAGTAAGTTGCTTCTTGTTGAGTGCGTATTTATAGTATCTACCCTATTTTAAATATGCATCGTTTCCAATGTTACACTTGATGGAACTTCAGTTGACGAGAATGATTTTGGGATTTTCAAAACGACGGTATAATATTTCGTCGTGCGTAGGTAAAGAATCTGTTTTGGTCATTCTTTTTTTATCATCAGATGATCGTTATATGCCGACCTTATAGTCATTGAATAGCTTCTGTATTACTTAGCGGTGTTGGCATGTTATTCAGAGCATTTTGAACGTCAACAAACGCTGCTTCGTAGTAATAACCCCCGTTGTTATTGCTACGAAGTGTAATATCACTTATGATTTCATTTCTACAGCTCCAGCTGGAAAGGGACACCTTACGACTGAGCTAATGAGTTTGCTATAATCCGAATTGGCCTGCGTTTCGGCTAAGCCTGTCACCGTACCGTATGGACGCGCGTATCAGTGTCGAAAAGGAACGAAATCCAAAATGTCCTTGTTCTCGGAAGCTGTACATTTTACAACAATTTCCATTTTGTGCTGATAGATAATTTTACGCTATCTTATTACAGGAAAATTTTATTCGGAAGCTAAACATGTCTAGCGCAGACTAAAGCCTGGTAAAGCATATTTGCATCTTGCATCCTCGGTATACCTCTTTTGGTTACCATTGGCCTACGGTAACATTTTTCTGTTCTTACTACTATTATTGTTATTGGCGATGTTTGGAGCCTAAATATGAAATGATAATTTAAACCGCATTCGCCCAACAGCGAAACTTTTCGTGCCGCTCCGGGATTCTATACACGGGAGCCGTTCCATTACGAATCACATACAAGACCCAAAAAAAATCAACAAAACAGTATCATAATCTAAGTAATTTCATATTGTTGCTTTGTTTAATGCTTAAGGTCAAAAACGCCATTAACGTCATACTATATACATATATTATACTTTTCACACGAACACATTATATACAGTGGTGGTTCTTCGCCGCTGAAGTTCCGTCTTCGTTGTTGTCCCTCACCTGCTTTGACGGTTCAACCTTGAGGATACATTTTGCCTGATATATCCACTTGTACTGCGCAGTACTAGCGAAGTACCGGTATGATTATATACTATTTATTCCTGATAATTAAGACAATACAAGAAAAACTGTCTTCCTCGAAACATCTGTACTGTTTTTACTTAATTGTATTTGTCCGCCTTAGTGGATTGTGATGCTTGCAAACTATTATATTTATAGTTGATAAATCGGGGTATTCGCGTAGGCTGCAGCAAGATATTGATTCTTCTTTGGGAGACCGTAAACGACGAAAACGATTAAGCAATTGAACTGACACAAAAAGTGCTGGGATACAGAAGAGTTACAATAGAGGCATAATTTTAAGGACTAGCTACCTGTACTGAGGTTAGGCTCAGCTAACATAATGCAGCCGACATAGGCCAAACGGTTTTGTATCATACGCCCTGGTCTAACAGTGGAACATATTTTTGTTCGGCTAACTAAAAAATAGCGCGTCATGCGCTTGCGGTCGTCAGTCAAACGACTTAATATCGATTTGACGATTTTATTAGAATAACTCCTGTATACTTCAACAAATTCCCTTGAATCTTGCGTTTTCCATTCAGGCAATTGTATTCGGGCGGACTAGTAGGCACGGTATGTGCAGCATCGTTATGCTGCAAGGAGTAACTGTCTTCAGTTACAAGTGAAAAGTATCCAAAAATACAAGCTTGGCTAAGTTAACGGAAGACAATTTCTCCAAAATCTAGTGAACGGAATTAGTTAATAGGGTATTTTCGTTCACTTAACTATCTCTAATAGAGCTAGCTCAGCCCATTTATCGAAGAAGAAATTTTTCAGCCTGCGTCATTCAAAATCCCATGAATGATATACATCTTTCAACTTCGTAAAAATCGAAATATCGGGTTTCCCAGTATATTTATGGAGGTAATAGGATTTTTCATAAATCTGAGTGGCAAATGTTTTACTAAAAAAATATATATATATTTTTTTCAATGCTTTTTCTGAGTAACACATAATTATCTATTGATTTCATGTGAAGATAATTATTTTAAACGAAAATAATTGTTGTCCAGATCTGGCTTGTTAGTAATTCAAGCGGTTATTCACGCGCTGATCGGCCAGCAGCTTCCAATGTCTGATCGAGTAGCATCGCCTACGTGGAACAATGCGGTCTTGTTCAACGAAGTTAGACAAAAAGCCTCATATAAATGAAGTGACTGCTAAAGTAAGAGCCCGCATCAATTCTATATCATAATAATAGATTATAAATGTAAAATAATAGCTCAAAAAGACAAGCTGCCGCGAAGAATAGTGGTTTTATATCAGGCGACTTGTCTTACTTCGTATTTCCAAGGAAGAAAGGATTGCTCCTCCTGGCTGAACCCAAGCCACGCTCAAAACAAGAGCGCAGGTACAAAGGTATTTCATTTGCTAAGCGACTGAGCAAAAGTTGGTAATTGCAGTTTGTGAGCAGTTCAGGCTCCGAATTGAAACTGTAATTCAGCGAATAGCATTTGCAATGAATATGCGCGTCTTTTCGCGACCTCTTTGCAGAAGAGGTTCACTTTAATATTTGCTTTTAATACAAACAGGTAACGTACATATATTAACCAACGCTTCATACATAAATTGCCTTCATTCACAAAAAACAACTTTTCAGATATATTAAAATTACTCCGAAGGAGCGCTCCATCAAGCTGTAATGACGCCCCTTCATCGGTCGTTTTTATACATTGCAGCTGGTACGATTATTATACAAACATGTTTATCGAAGATTCCGCCAAACTTTTTTTGGTGGAAACAACTAACAATGGAGGGGAATCTTTTTGAAAAGGGCATCTGCCCTCATAGACATGTAAGAACGTAAGCCAAACGGGTTTCTCGATACGAGCTTCCCAAACGCCGTACAGGCCTCTCTTATTCGCGCACCGACTTGCTTCAGCTCACTCAGTATGTGATGTTGTTAGTCTCTACATAGAAAATACACACAGGTGCATAAGACACATCTGGCGCGCCAGACGAGTGAGTGCTCCTGCAATGCTAGGCTTTGTAGTCAGTTTTCTTTACCTTCCGTCCGTTTCTCACCTGAGTGACTACAGTATGTTACTCTTCATATTGCTCATCTACTAGTCTCTTCATCGTCAATCCGCATGGATATTATCGTCATGTCGCACGCAAGGCTCGCCTTCGCGCCTGCCGTTTCTCTGTTCACCAATGCTAAAAGTAAGAGAATACTCGCCGAAGCCCTGTGATAAAGAAAAGCTACGAATGACAGATGTAGATGGACAAATAGACAAACAGGAAGCAATCGGACAGATATAGTCAGCAAAACAGACGCGGAATTATGCGATCGGGAAGGGCAAGGGAAAGTTGGTAAAGTAAGAAGGAACAACGACAGGCTATTAGCCAATTGTCCTACCAAGTGCAATTTACCTCCTACAGAGCGGTCAGTTGTAAGCCCTTCACCCCCTAAAATGTTGCCACCGCATAGCTTATTTCACCAAAACTTTTAGAAAAATACCTCCTAAAGTATATGCCATTATTCTAGCCACAGGTGATGCTCACCACTACAAGTGACACTCCTATCAGTTACGGTGCAATATATAGCGACACAAAACAATAGCCCGTAGCGGTTGCTCTACAATTTTCATTCCCTGCGTTGTTTACGTTAGTGCGTATAATGTTCGCGCATCCCATCACCGTCTCTTCGTTCGCTAACTGTCCTATTACGTCGTCTGTGTAATAGACTATTGAGCACCAATCCAGTTCATGCCGGAACCTATGTTGATAAGACTCGTTATTATTGATGTGCACCATAGCACCTTGATCGGATCGACGTCGCCGGCAAGGGCAGAGTCAACGCGGACACGAATGAGGAGAGAAGATGGTCTTAGGGCTGCCCATACCACCATTGAGAAAGAGGGAATGTGGTAACCGTAGTTCTATGACAGACCCATAGATAAACGGCGAAGCAATGGAAAAACACTAACATTGCCAACTGGAACACTCACAAGAGACGCAGTATCCGCGCGGCGGCTGAAACATAGTGTAATGATGTTGCAGTGATTCTGCTGTGCATGTCGGTTTGTGTTAGGGTGAAGGTGGACAAGAACTTAGTAGACGGATGTGTAAGCCTGTGCGACGCGTGCCTTAGCCAGTAGAGCTCCTCTGCGTCCTGTTGATTAAGAATGGTAAACGACGTCGGCAGACGTCATTCGTTGGGTTCGCTTCTCGGAGGCAAACGGCACTTGATCATCGACGAGAAATTTTTCAGTTAGCCGTCTGCCTGTGAACGCCTGCTTGCTGTTGCTGTTGCTTCTCGATTCAGCTACGAGCGCGGTTCCATTTATACGTAGAGGGTGAGGAAACGCTCAAGTGGCTCGATTTAGTACGCAAATGTAGTAAATGTGACCTGTCAGTTTGTTCCCAGTAGGAGCTGTCACTGTGAACGAAATGCATGTAAGAAGCTTCCTAGCCCAGGTTTAATTTGAAGCCACAGGCAAATCTATCTGTTAGGTGGCTGCCTACCTATCTATCGAAATCAATGGAGCGATTCTTGGTACTACTGAATATCAAGCACACTATTCAATATTGTATACAACTAGTACTGATACTACTTGGCGCTAAATTTACCCGCTCATACAGACATCGTGCGAAGGATTACATCCTGTAGGTGCGCCAACCAGCCAGCATGAAACCAACGGGTGAACTTCTAGCCACGTGCGGCCCTATGCTTCTTTCGACTGAGTACGTGTTTGCCCAATGCTGAAGTTTATAGTTGCAGCACTTTTGCCACTATTTCTGCAGCTTCTACTTAGCAGTTGTCGTAATCTGATGTGTAGTCCAATTGACTACTGAATTTCTCTGAAAACTGAACGCCGCTAGAGGTCGTTTACGGCTGAGGAAATCATAAAGCAGCACCGGGTGACAAGCGCAATTTCTAATGCAGTTAGTAGAAGCAAGATGGTCAATCGGGCGTACACAAGGCATATTATATATATGTAACACTGCAAACTATGCTTGGCGTTAATGTATGCCAAAGCGTTCTTCCAGTGGCGAGACAATGCTACAGTTAATCGCATAAGGTCCACCGACCCCTTGATGTTTGTGGGTAACTTATATATGAACGACGCCAATATGGTTTGTTTTTTTTTTTCTTAAAGTGAGCGGTCTGTACGACGCGCAACAACATGCTATCGGGATGATTCTGCGATAATGTTCGTGGTAGGCTGGCAATGTAGCAAAAATGTTTTGTAACCAATTGTTTGAACTGTCTTTTTTGTCTGTTTGGCTCGTATGCACGCTTACGAATATTACAATACTGGGCCACGTCAAAGGCAGCAGGTAGCTAGTGGAAAATCAAGCCTGCAGCAATTTGGAAGACAAATTTTATGCAGAGCAGTGTTACTGCATTCACAGATCCGTCGAGATTATCGTACGCGAAGGTGCACGTGTGTGCTTCTCGTGAGAGATGTTTTCATGCATGTGCGCTGTTTTATCGAAACCGTATTTCTCTTGACGCAGAAATTGGAGTTCACACACGACGTGCGTTCTTACGTAAATCGCCTCGCCAAAACGATTTCGCCATCAGACGTACTCATACTCAGACTTGCACCACCTTTCTGAATCAAACACAACCGCCACATTTTTAGGTGCCGTGGATACATTTTTGAACCATCAAATCAGAATTAGCACGGCCTAACTGTACATTCTTTTGCCCAATACGCCTAATCCAACTGTTTTGATTTAACGACGATAAAGCGTGCCCGACATTTTTGTTATCTCTGACCAGATGTAAAATGTCCATCTGGGAAATACGCTTATGTTGAAAAGGAATGATCTCGAATGCCTTTAGTGTGACGTTCTCGGAACTGTTAGTCAGAGTAAAAATAATTGCCCTACCCCTAACAGACGCAATGGCGACGTCCGTCTGAAATTGGACGCTAGACCTTTTTGAGCTGCGACATCCGGCGGAATCTACTTTTTAAAGTTTCATGATGTTGCGAACAGCCGATGCATTCACTGTCCCTCTAAAGGACAACTTATAGAGAGTGCTGGTGTAGGTGCAACTGGTATAAGTATATGCACCCCGCGTTGTTTTTCGACTTAGACCTACATACATATAGTAGCGATCTCTTTCTCTATATAGGGAAATATATTCATTAGTGATATATCAATTTATATGTAAAGCTTCGTATAGCTTTAGGCACTATAAGATCTATTTAGTCGCGTCATCATAAAGAAGCTATTGACAGGAGACGTTTTCTGGTTAGCTTTCGAAAACCGTTCGCTATCATACGATGCGATGAACATCCTCTAACGGTACGAGCAGACATTAGGGTTAGCTTCGTTCATCACTGACAAATCGCTACCAGTATGAAAACCGTATTGGACAACTTCAGTTCATTATTTTGTGAAAGTAGCATAAGTGATTCCAAAGTGATTTATCATGCGCACAATATTGCACATATTTTGCTCGTAAGTCATAGCGAGCTGGCTATAACAATTCGCCTTAGAGCCTTTATATAACTAACTTCTTAAGAAATCATGATTGAAACCGTTTACTTTGCATTTAAAGACAAAAACCGAGATTCGACCGCCAATGAGATCACTTCAATAAAACTCGCTTTCACGCACGAAATATTTGTACATGACCTTCTTACAGGGGGGCAATTAATCAGTATAGATTGAGTAACGGTCAAGGACTAACGAGGATCGCGGTTAGATAAGGCATCGAACCCAATTAGAATTGGAAACGTTTTTTCGGCTATTTTTTTTTTTATAGACGTTTACTAAGTAAGGTGCTAAATGAGTTGAGAGTCGAGACACCATCGTCTGCGAACGAAAAGACGCGTGTAAACTCGACGTACTAAATCTAGACAAAGTAAAACTACTAGTATTCAGGTCGTGTCGTTATTGACAAATAGTTAAGATTTGAACAAATGCAGTGATATATCTACTGTGACAGAACAAAGTTGCTATAGTTTGATGCGCGCACACGACCGAGACCAGACGTCCGATCTCTAAATGATTCACCATTGTATGTCACGCTACGATCGCAAGGGGAAATCTTATGTTCAAACGAGAAACAAAATAGACAAGGTGCGTTGTGTCGATACTCTTCGACAAAGGCAATCTTTACATAGGTGAAATGGTTGCATATGCTTCTAACTAGTACTAAAGCAATAAGCAAAAACGTAAAAAAGCTGCTCGTAGATGGGTGTGTTCAAAGTGTCTCGATACGGAACTGGATTACCCCGTGGTTTTGGACAGTTCATTTGTCTTCAATGTTTGCCATTGTATGCCTTCGAAGAAAGGACGATAGAGATGTGAGCGCCGTTCATTACCGCAAGAACAACTGGACAGTAACGCAATAAATGGCAGTAGGTCAGCAATAAATGTTTTATATGCCAAACTACTAATTTCATTTTGGCCTTATTTAAGGCAATAGATAAAATGATCCCGATTCAGCAGTGCCTGAAGTCGTACCAATATGACCCTAAGAGTTCGCAGATCTAAACTTCAGAGCCGATTAAACACTAGTCAAGCGAATTTCAGCTACGTTTATTACGTTAAGTTAATTAGATGATAATTAGCACATAGTTCTTACCTGCCAAAAACAAGAACATGGCAAGTGAAGTTAAGAAGGAAATTGACATTACTCTTGTTAAAGGTTACTATTGGCTGCGGTCTTGCGCGCACCGAAGGTGGACGCCCCTTGACGGGCTACTTCCCCTCAAGCCACGTTGTTCAATACTTTTACGTATAAGTCATATTTATTTTTACAGTGTATCCAAATGATGACCATATCCAATGCATAATTTGTATTCGTACTGCTGAAAATGAAAAACAACGTTGCCATATTTTAATATTATGGTTATTATTTTTTTTTCTACAGAAGTTCCACTAGGTCAAATTTGAATCGAGCGGGTTGCTTTAGGATTGTCATGGTCTGACAATAGCTGTTTATTATAGATAGCGAGTCGAACTACTGCAGTGATTTTCTCTTTAATTACGCTAATGTATTATTAGATATGCCCAATTTGGAGGGGAGGGCAGACGGGTCGGATCTGTGGATATGTCTCTGTGGTTGGCGTACTGGTAATATCAGCAGCGGTTAATTATAGTTAATTGCAGATATGTTGGCTTATGTGTATCGGCTACAATATTCTACTGTGTACCGAGTGTGGATCATACTTAAATAGCAAGATGACAATATTCAACGACGGTTAGCTTGTGGTCAACGGCCGTATGATTCCGCTTTTCTATCTTACGATCGATATGTATGTCTGTGAAAGATACTGCTCGCACTGTACAACAATCTATTACGGCAGGATCCGCATATTATACATTAACCATATGGCAACGGGGAGAATTTCCAGAGGAGAAGTTTCGCTATTCGGGAGCAATATCAATCGAATAGGAATTTTCTACTATGCACTAGATAAAATGATTTTAGTGTGCGAAAAATCGCCCGGAGCGTCCGACGTTCGCATACATGGTGTAACAGGTGCGCTTAACCAGCTTGATCCGATCAGACTTTTTTGTGGCAACGATTGATTCGAAAGTATGGAGCCGCATTGTAGTGGAAAAGTGTGCATACATTTACTTGAGCAAACTTTCTAAATAGCTATGCACTGGATGGCCATGTTAGTTCACTGCGCTGTTATTTTTCTGGACACTCGGAAATAGACGGTCTGATGTATTCACAGAGGAACTGGAGATTATTAAACGTATTATTTGGTAAACGCGTCGCAGTGAAACGGTACAACTTTGAATTATCGTAAACTAATGGCTTTAGCAAAATCGAATGCCTTGGGAAGATATACAGACCTATTAGATCGCTTCTAAATTTTAAGGTGTTAACATCGTCGGCTTCGTAGGTATATTTTGACGTTTCAACTATCGGGCCGAGAAGAGCTAGCTACAACGTTCATAGGGAATGTGTGAAACTAACAGATGGTGGTGTCAAACTCTCCCTCGTATGGCTGACGTTTTCACGCTTAAACCCAGATAGGTATCAGGCAAATATTCGTACAGTTCTCGTATGCGTGCCTCGTTCAAGTGAACAGGCCGAACATAGAACTTCTGTTATGACCTTATCTGGCCTATTTGTTCCTACAAGAAACAATCGCGGTATTAGTAAAAAGGACGAGTAAGGGATTATATCAGTTTTAACGTTCGACCTAAGGTTAATTGCCCCTACGTCTAACTAAACTGTCTCCACTTTCTACCGTCGTCAACAAACAGTTGAAATCTATTTATGTAGCTCTTTTTCCAACCATCAATAGACTTTCACGGCTCTAGGCGTGCCCCTATTAGATATTGTCCACTTTTCTCTTGCACTATTCGAAGAGCATTGTCATTCGTGTCGTTATCGCCATTGCGGGTGTTGCGTAGGCACTTCCTGTGTCTCGTGCCGCTGCCTGCGTCGTCAGTGTTCAGCCGCGGCCATGGTAATGCAAATACTATTGACACATCGTACCGTACAGACTCACCAGGAAGTAAACCAGAAGTAGCTTACTGTGAGTCTGTTCTCCTACAAAAGACGCGCGATTTTAGCGCATGCGAACTTTCAGCGAGCTCCGTTTCATTATTGAAAATAGCATGGAAGTAGCGACGCGATTAATGCTTGAAATAGGGCGAAGAAGCGATTGCAACCCGAACAGATCTTTGAGCCGAGGCCAATTGGCTTAGCAGAGGCTTGCCCGCTGACGGGAACGAGGAGCTAGACAGCGCGGGTCTTGCCCGCCGGCTAAAAAGAGCATACACCCTGCAATCGAACGCGGCCCAACATTATTTCGTGGTACCTATGAAGAGGAGAAGTTGCACGAAGCAAACCAAGCCACTCTTCCAGTACAGCTTGAGAGCGGCGACAATGTCGCAGCACGGTCTCGAGAAGTGGAAGCGCTATAATCACTATAATGGCAACGATGTTGATGATGATATTTGTTCAAGCTCTCATCAGCTGAGATAGCAAGTTTTCTAGCGGACAAACCAACTACACTGCTACATGCCTAACTGGCAGATTTGGGAAATTTATTCGTCTCCGCCATCCGGATCGTCATCGTCGGAAGCGCCAACCGTACAGCCATCCCCTGATTCTCATGGCGCGGGCGCCCGGGGAATGTTAGCTTCGCACGAGTCTGCGCAGGTTTGTAGTAGCGGTACGTGGTAAAGGAAAGGCAGATGGAAGGAGTGTGCATGCGCCGTGTGATATTTATTCGCCCATCCGTCCGTCCGTCCATCCATTCGTGCCTTACGACACGTCTCGGAAGAAAAGGAAGGGGAAACATAGAAAGCACTATTAAGAGAAAAATCATACTCTTACTATGTATCCGTGTCTGTTCGCCAGGCTATAATCGCAGTTTTAAGGCCGAGGTTGTTTGACGTCGTAGTCTTCCTTCTACTATCTAGGGCCTATGGACAGTGTGCTGTTGCTGATCCTGCTGGGCCGTTGCCCTCGAGGGCATAGAATAGTAGACTGTATATTGAGATTTAACACGAAAGTACTCATCAGGGGGATGGTGTGTGCTATATAAAGAAGGAAAAGAATAGGAAGAGCCGTCGAAACAAACGAAGAGCGTTCAGCAAAAGATCGTCGGTGAATCAAAAGAGGATCGATCCATAAACAAATATGTCCATTGATGTCGATAAACCAGGTAGTTATCGAAATATGTATTGTTGGAAACACGTCTGGGTGCTTTGCTTATACAGTCATGTTGTGTCCGCCGTGTTTGCTCTTAATAAAGCCTTACAAACTGATCTGAAGCCTCGTCAACATCGATGGACCTTTTCGCGAAAAGTAATCGCTTTTCATGTAAGGGCCGCTCTCTTCTTAAATGATAGTTAAATAACTCGTGATGTTATTTGCTGGTACTAATCGAGCGCGATACACCTATCATGAAGAGGCAGTAATTATAAAAACCACATCGAAAGACGCATCTTTAAGAAAAAGTGGGCTGAATTAAAGTGACGATCAATAAATGGTATGAATGGCCGTCAGACGCTGGTCATATTAGCTCCGATTGGGTTTCTGAAGCTGTCTGAACAGACTTGGCTGGTTGCATTGTCGAAAATAACTGCCTACGTAAGACTAGCTTGATCAGACTCTTGCTACTCAGAACGATAGCCACCTTTCCCATCTTTTGAGTATTTCTCTCGAAGATTGCTATTTTTTTCAATAGATTCTTGTAACTGCCCTCAGTAGATGGGTAAACTAGTTTACATCTTGCTGCAGTTACTTGAAGCTGTAAAAATTAATTGTTATTATTATTATTATCAAAAGTACATTGATTTTGTTTAAGATAACTTGCATTCTCGTGGTAACAATTGAAGCACCGATTTTCGGACATACCTTGATTTGCAAGTTACCACTAGACGGATAGGCGGATACAGAATAAACTCTTATTTTAATATTATCGAATATTGAATACGTGTTCGTTAAAATCCCGTTTCAACACAGACTCTATTAACGATGCCTGTTTTTCTTGATTTTATTAGTTAACCGGCAACAACTGTGGTTTTGTTATCGTTACGTGAGCACTATTATACAGTCTGCTTCCGATAGCGTGTTACATATATGTTTTACCATAGAGATTTTGTTTGCGCAGATGCCATATCAAAAGCAGTAGCTGCAACCTGTTATCCACGGTGTTTTTTGTTCATCTAGCAGAAATATGATGTTGAGTTAGACAACACTGTATTAGTAGGCGAGCGTGTGCGACCTGACCGCGACGTCGCTGCCGCCTTATCACTGCGAGTGGTAGGTCACCCCGTTACCTCTAATTCGTCAATGTGCCTCTCTAAAAAAGTGCTCTCCCTTTGCCTGACCTTGCGTTCGACCTTAACTAACGCACGATGCCTTCCTTTTATCTCTATTGTAACCAATTAGAATCTAGTGGATACAGCGTAGTGGTTAGCTCGCCACCGAAAGGTAACAGTGTATCTGGTAACATCGACCGTAATAGGGCCAGTTTATAGAGCTAATCGTCGTCTTGCACGCGAACTATGCATTTTTTTACTGTGGTTAACCATACGAAGATTCTTCAACTTTAAGTAGAAACAGGCTTTGGACACCTAGTTCTGGTATATCTTCACCTTAATTATGCTGGTCTTGATTAATGAGCACTTGATTTTTTCGTCTCGCCGCTGTTAATCAAAGCCTCCAGTTTTACTGCCTGCACCAGTAAATAGAAGGCTATTACCATTGTTTCTACTCAATAATAATCACTTGGCTCTGAACTCAATGATTGGCCTGAACCTAACATGGATGCCAGCTCGAAAACGGCCCGACGGCAATTTGATGTTCGTTCAGGACGCGTACATGTGCACAGTGATTGGATGCGGCCTGTTTCTAGCTTCCAGCTATGTTTTAACTAGAAGTAAATACCAGCGGTTGCGGTTTTTGGATACAAACAAGCCTCGCTTTAAGTCTTGTAAACTAATACACTCTTCGATTAAAGCGCTTTCTTCTATATTCAACATAACATAATGATATAATCTATAATAGCAGTCGCTTACTCTGACGACTATCACCTATGCCATGTTCGTCCTATATATATATATATACGCGAAGCAAAACAGCCTCAATTTGTTACGGCGCTTTTGTCAACTAGTGAATTCCCGTTACTACCAGCGATAGTGTTATTACTAGAACGGTAGCATTATATACCTGTATAAATAAACAATGAATGGATATTGCTGCCATTCTTGATGATTATAGTTACTATTTTTATTATACGTTAGTATGTTAGTTTGTTCACGAATGTTGTCATCCTTCGTTTTCGGTGAATATCAAGGATGTGTTGAAGCCGATCGGAGAATGTAGATCACTTCGGATCGATATAAGATTGTTACTCTGTTTTTGTAGCATCGAAGCTGTTTTTTTCGCTTATTTACCTCACATCCAACGTGATAACACAGGGCGATTTTATTCCATACACGTTAAACAATTCAGCGGCTGTCAAATAAAAAGATAAAATATTGTTGATCCTCTGACTAAATGCTATCGCTCATGGGTCCAGTAACTTCGTCTAGTTGAAATAGATACTGCACGCATTCAATATTACGAATCACTCAAAAAATCTGCCGATCTAGCTAACGTTTTACGACACCCCGAAATATTTCAGCTGTTAATAAAGAAAGAAACAAAGATGGCCTTGATTGATTAAGCTGCGTGGCTCATCCGCCATGTTTATCAGATGCAAAACAAGCATCAAAACAAACCCGCTTTTATACATATTCTACCTTCAATGCGTATGCGCCAATACTAATAAGAAAAACAAAACAGTCACTAGATGCAGCCAATGGCGACGAGCATTAACGAAACAATTTAGATAATTAGCAAGAATCATTCATTATAATAATTAGGGCGCATAATAGGTGAATGCACCCTCGGGCGCTGTAGACTGGGGCGCTGTAATTTTTCTCCCGCTGTCGAAAGCTTTTGTCGTCCTCCATTCCCAGTTCGTTTTACACGACACACAAAACGTATTGATTTTATAGACGAGCGTTTTGTTGTCCTATCTACGACTCTTGTCAGGATCCTTGAAAGCATTGGTATTACTACACGTGTTGTTCTTAAGCGATACCTGATGCGTTCTTTGCCACACGGAACAGAGGAGATTTGACTTAATTAATTAAAGTAATTTAGATTTGAAAGCTGCTATTCGTCGCTTGAAACAATGCTCAACGGAATATTTATTCCTAATGGGAAAATAGTGATTGATCGTTGCAGTCGATATAATTTCAACAAAGCACAACAAAAAAGACAATCACACGATTTTTAACATCGAAAACAATAACTGAACAATTCTATTTAAACTTAAACATTTGTGTCAGTATACTACTTATTATGCTCTTACCAAGTAAAACGCAGTAATTTAGACGTCCTTGATCTTACCACACCAAATGTATGTAGTCAACCGTATTAAAAACAGTAAGAATAACGCCCGAAACAAAAAAACTATTAAATTTCGAGCTCTTGCCGATTTCGAGATGTTAGCCTAACGCTTGTCCTGCAAAACCTAATTTTCATAGAAGTCATGTATTAGTATTCAGTCTAATACTCTACAGCTGATCGTGTACATGACGTTCCCCGTTCCAGCGAAACGAGGTTCCTCAACAGCAACATGTTGGCAGCCGGAATACGATGGTGCCTATCTGTCGGTGGGATGTCAGGCCGACGCATAGCTACCGATTTATTTCTGTAACACTCCAAACAGGGAAAGGGACATTGAAATTCAAAACTTACTGCTAAATATATGTTAAACTTTCTAGTTAACTTAATTAAATACCAACTTGCATTTCTGGGCAAAAAATACATTTATAATAAACAAAAAAAAAACCAGATAGTGTCACCGGACAGCAAACTATTTTATTGTATTCATAAGTGTGTTTCTTTCTTCTAGTAACGTTTTTCTCGAATAGGTCAGGTGAGTCAAACGACTTATTGGATTCATGAAGGCGTAGTACTTCGCGCAAGAAGAGAACTAATAATGAAGGCACTGAAAGTAATCATTTCGTTTATAATATCGATTTTAAAAGTTATTGTACTACTTTCTCCCACTGCAGCCGCCTCCATTCGGACTCTTTATACCCGTCGTTGTTCTTCTATTCGAATTTCGAGTACTTGACCTTTCTTATTGTCTTATACCTCGCGGGACAATATTCGTTAACTAGTATTTATATAGCTACAAGGTAGCCTATTGATAAATCTCCTCAGCAACTTTTAGAGATTAACCCTACGTCCAGGATACAATACTTTCGTATGTACACAATGCGCTGATATAAAAACTAGTCTAGATTACTGCAAAAGAAGGACCATTATTAGGGGCCTAAGCTCTTCCTTCATTGTGGATCTAATTCACACAGCAAAGGCTCAGTGTCTAAAATGTTTATAACCCGTTAATTTGCTGAATTTCTATGAAGAAATTATTTTGATGCTCGCTTAAGGTAATAACGTAATACGGGCGGCAAGTTATCCGGCAGAGAAGTTTATTTTGTTTTTTTGTAACCAAATTGTAGTATAGTAATGGATGGCACGCTAATTAGCCTGCAGGCGTCCGTAACATAGCGACAACTAACTATAAGAATGTCTATGGACATGCTGCTTTTCAGCAACTGTGTACCTGTATCTAATACGGAAAGCTACTATTTAATCTACGATTCTTTAACAGAATAAAAGAGGCTTATAACCAAATTTTCCCTATTTTCGTTTCAGGAAAGTAGATGCTTTACACTAAACAAATAGTTCCTACCTAGCAATAGCTTCAGTGATTTCTACGTAAAGTAAACGGATTGTCGATGTGCAGAAAGGTGCTTCTGCTTCTGAAGTGCATGATCATGTTTTGTATTTGAAGCATCAGGTACAAAATGGGGTATAGACAACCGCGAGAAATTCACTACGAGTTGACGCCCGCGACACGGCACCGTCAAGTGTCCGTCTTCCAACTGGCCTTCGCCATAGTCGTGGGCACCATCACCTTAGCTGCCATACTTCTTGCGCTTTGCGTTATTTGGTACGTTGGTTTGTCGCGCAATGCTGCAATTGCCAATATACAAAACTTCAACAGTATCTTGAAGTTAGGTACAGTGGTTTTAAGAGTACAGATAAAATTGTTCGGGAGTATTGAGCTAAGGGCCCACTGATATAGTTCTCTCCAGCACTTGACTTGCGAGTACATACTGGTATTGTGACAGATAGCAGAAGTAGATACTATTTTCTGTAATTTCTATTTAAATTCCGAATCGGTTGGAAGCGTTCCTTCTGTTTGGAACAAGCCTCTTGACCTGAACAACACATGAAGTATTGAAGTAAGGGGCCGAACATGACACTTAGCCACTTGGGTATATTCGGTTCATTTATGTTAGCCATATAAGCTTAGCCGCGTCCAACAAATTTCATTTGTACCTAAAGAAAACCACCATTACTTCTGATCGAAATCTATTATAATAGCAGTATGATAAGGATCTGAAGTTGAACCTTAGCCATATGCAAATACATTTTTCAAATTATGTCAGTTATAAATGAGGTTTGCGAGCAGCGGCGTGTCCCAGTACTAAGAGGTTACTCAGCAGGGGGCAGCGTTCCCACATAACTGATTTAGATAGATTGGTCGTCGAATATAACCTCATATTTTCTATTCAAAAAAATTTAAGAGGCTGCTGATGGTTTTTCAGGTACGGCTATAGCAGCCCGTCGGAAGTTACTAGCATCATATATAATCAGACTGACGAGGTGCTAATAATAAACCCAACGCGACCGGTCGAGCGTGTACCGAACCGAAAGCACTTTGAAGTAATCGTCGTGTACGCGGACGACAACAAGGAACGTGCGGATAACGTGGTCAGCTATTTGAATAAGACCCTCCGTGAATTGATCGATACTAAAATCTACTCCGATATCCGCATTAGCAAGGTGGGAATGGTAGAGTGACAACACTCGACCACTAAAATAATTATTCTGTACACATTTGCATCAAATATTTCGCTTGTGTATCATAGTAGACGTCCTCTTGAGAGAGCAGCAGCAGGCCTTAAGTTAATAGGCCTGTTACAGATATATATATATATATGCGTTCATTTCTACTTCAGTTTTTCGAACCGTTATATTCTAAACAAGCTTAGAGTTAAAGTGATTGAAGATGAATCCTGTAGACACCTCCAATGTTCCAATTGTTTTAAACAAGAACCGCATATGACATGCCCAAACTGAAAACATATGGGAAATATATGCGTACGTCGGAAATTTAGTCAAACCTTGCAATGGTTTAACGCTACTGCAGTCAATAGGAGGACGTTTGTCTATAACTTCGACTGTGCTTTTAACGTGTGAGGCATTTCCAATGAGCTGTAGGATTTACGTGCGGTAAACGTCCGTATTTCGCTGCAATTCATGAGAGCACGAGGAAAAAGTCGTAGAAAAGTGTAAACAATCCTTATGGGCTTTTGTTTATGAAGGCAAAGTAGCTATAGGGTGATAAGTAGGGGCAAAAAACGCTCTCACTTGTAGAGTGCGAACAGGTTTCATATGGTCAACGAATTTAGCTTTTAATTGTTCGTTCTAGAGAAGATCTCTATCGCGCAGCTACAGGGCCACATTTGTCTTCATTTCATATTATATGCTCCTGATTTTAGATATTTATCTATTTGAAGCCGAAAAACGATCTATTAGATTAGAAAAGTATGCTATTAGCTGACGGCCTTGATTTGCGTGTTGTCAACACCTGAACATCGTATAAGCTTGTCGCACTGTCTTATATTACAGGTAGGGTCAAAGAGCTTACAGAGTACAACAAGTGATCCTCGGCTAAAGCTAAAAGTACCACTGCGGTACACAGTAAAATTAGGTTCAACCGTAATTATCGTGAGTGAACAATTTCCTCCGACGGCCGAACAGGTAATCAACTTGGTTCGTCTAGACAGTCAAAGACCCTGTCGGCTTCTTGACGAAGAACGCTGTGTCGAGCTTTGCGCCATCTATCTGACGCCCGGAAACGTCCCAAACATTACGCCAGCAGTTACTGAGTATGAAGCTGTTGATGTTCGGATCGCGAACCTTGTCGATTATGCCCAAAATAGCGCCATCTATCGACAAGGCGACAATCAACTGTTCAGTGTGGCGCGATTTAGGCGAGGCTGTCTCCCGACAAGTTAGATGTCGAGCGATAATGATGCATTTAAGGACATTGTCATTCAGTTTTGTGAAGCGGTCCGCATTTGACAGTGTCGGACAAAAAGTACGAGTTGAAATATTTTTCCAGGAAGAATTACTCTGATGGCTTCCGCCGTATCGAAACGATATCGTCATGGCCCATGACCCCTTACGAGAATGTACATACATATCGAGCTTCACCACCCAACAACCCAGGAACACAGTTATCAGATAATCGCTACTGAAGGCGGAATATATTCTTGTTACAGTATTCATAGTTATAACCGGAAGACGTCTTTAGTTAGATTCTTTTGCAGATCACTATTGAGCTTATGATTACAAATTATCCTGCTTAGGGTAATTTCTTAATTTAAGACCACGATAAGTGATGCTGGTATCCAAAGATTCTCTAAGAATAAATATTTATTAATAAAGTCCACGAGGCTCTGTTACGCTTTTCTTGCAGACGCGGTGAATATTTAGCTACCGTTGTGGTACTATATGGATTAAAAAAGTGCTGATGACCAAAGGCATCCTGTGCGAATTTTTTTAACTGCTTCAATACAGCCTCGTCTGGAGCGAACCACAGTGATACGTGAAAAATCATGTTAACATCTAGTTTGAATAAAACATGTAGACAAATTATAATAGTTATGGATGAACAGACTTGGTAAGACCCTGTTTAGCACCAGCAAGAAGAACACATAGGTGCGCAGAACCGAGTTCAAGTGACCTGTTGGAATGCTTGCGTATTTTTTTTCCTGTGGTGGCCACAACGCTTCTATATATGTGTAACATTGCACATTTTACATGTACATAGTCTACCAATGCACATTTAAGTTTTATTACATGTATATCAATGGAATGAACAAGGGTTGTTTTAATGATTTAATAACAATAAACCAGGCAAGAAATTAACAAAAAGAAAGGATTGTACTAATTAATAGCATAAAGGTGCTTCAGAGACGCATAACTTGTCACCATGAGGTTTTCCTACTTGGCATGCAACAACCGTCGAGTACCTTCAATACCTTCTAGGCATAGAATCTTTGCCAGACACTTTCAGTTCAGGCTGTTTACCGTTTTATCTGCTCTTTAGCTCACAGTAGAAGGACCGCTTTATTCGCTTTTTTCAGCCGCAGGTGCCAAACTGCGCGGCAGAATGCGTGCTATATTATAAATAGCATGTATAGTACATAACACTTGTTAATACCGAATATACATATATTTTATTAATATTAAATTTAGTTAATATTAATAAATATATGTTCGGTACTGCCTTATTTTAGCATTGATCCAGGTGGCTGCCTCTCATTACAAAGCGAAATATATCTACGCTAAACATATAGCACCACGTGTCCTTAAGTCGAGTAGACGTTTGCCTACTCGACTTGTAAGTCATCATTGTACCATCACGAAGGAAGCATGAACTTACGAACAGTATTTAGGGCATTCAAATCATCATACCAGGTCTCTAGTTAGTTTAATAATATTGCATATACTTGGCACTCGGATGATGTATATACGACTATGTAAAAATCACACAGGATTTATGTGACGATATATGCCTACTATTATTTTAGTTTTAATTTCCTACAGAATGAGAAGAATATCTGTTGCTATGCACTTCCTGTGCCGTTGTGTTTCATACAGTAAGCGAATATTACCAATGAATACATTCCGTTCACATGTAGGGGAGCGGGGGTATATGGGGCAAAATATACGAAATACTGTTGTTGAGAAACCGCTGCCACAGGGGTAGGAAAATTACGTCAACATACAATGGAGGAGCAATAGTACGTTAATTTTTGAGAGATAATCAATTGGGGGAAGCTAGCTCGTTAACTCATATAGCCCCACTTAATGGGTTTGTATGGGCACAGGTGGGATCATAGAGACCACAAGTGAGGCTGTACGGACCACAAAGGATCCAGTGCACAAAAGCCTATTAGAGTGAGTTCAGCAGCCAGATACCGCTCTTATATCCTTAGTCAGACTTAACGGATTTTGAATGTCTTCGTAAAATACTACTATAATAATGTTTATATACTTTTAACGGTAATTAGCAATACATTCGTTTGGACTGATCAACAGGATAAAGCTCTTGAATCATATAAATACTAATCAACGGTGCTCTATGAGAACATATACGTCAATTTCGCTTGAAAACAATCTTGGAGCTAAACATAAAACGACTGTATGATAGTTTACATGTATACATATATATATATGTTCCCATTGCGGTAAGCTATAATCACGGGACGATCTAGTTTCGTTTTCTGCCATATAAGCAGAAATGAAATAGTACTAATTCATATAGCCCCATCTCACTGTGGTCCATTTAATCGATCCAACGAGTGACCTTTATAAAACTTAACTCATCAGTTTTTAGTTTGGCATTGAAGATGTAACTGTGATAAAAAGTAAAAAAATTCGAAAAAAATACTATATAGCTTCGCTTTTTTACATTTAGTCAAAGGAAAAAATCGGTAACGTAAAGCGCCATAACGAAATTTCTGGCCCAGATTTCTGGCTTTACTTCAGATTAGACCCGCTTCTATAGCTCTTGTTCTATGTAGCCTCACCCGTTTGGTACTCTTCGTTTGTATTAGATCAACCGCTTCTATGGGCACGATACGAAAGGAGAATTTCGTACTATATAGAATTTCTTTTTCATCATCTTTGACCATTAGGTAGACAGACAAATAATACCAGAATCAAATGCTCAGACAAACGACCATGGGATGGAACGGACTTCCGGGGATACGAAATAGCGTTCTTTCACACTACGACTCCAGCGTTATGTTAAGTAACGTCAACAATGACCGAATGATAATGAAGCTATTTCAGACAATACTATTACAACATACAAGCACTATTATTACCCCCAAGGGACATGGACATCAGTGAAGTATTATTCGCGTCGAGAAATGTTCGCAGTAGATGATTCACCTCAGCCACTTCGAGTTGAACTAACGCCTGTCTAGTGTCCATCGTTCAGTGAATGCGCAAAGATAACTGAGCGACGTTACCGTGTGGGAAGCCATTGCGCTCGAGCTGAATGAGAATTAACTTAGTTTTATCGAAGTTATCTACCTTTAAGTTAATGTACCGGTCAATAAATGATGTCGGGTCGAAATTCTGATGTCAGGCGCAACAATAAGCTTATCAACCCAAATCGAGAGCTGAACAATCGGGCTTCAGTAGGTTAGTTTCCCGGGTACAAAAAAAAAGCTTGTGATTTACCTGATTTCTTTCTTTAAAATGGTACACGAGCAAATAAATGAATATATTTGCTCGTATAGCATTTTTTGAGCCTTCACTGTTGTGCGCCGTTTATCAACCTTTCATGTTTACGGAAACACTGGTGGCAGAAATAGGCTTCCTAGAGTTAGCGTTGATGGACGTCGTTGAAAAGCATGTTCTACTTGAAACAAGCGTCAACGTTAGTCATAGTTAAAATATGGCAATCAATGTGGCTCGAAAGAATCGAGAGCGCAGTCACGACTAACCAGTTTCCGCATCTATTAGTCACTTCTTCGAAACATGACATTTACGGAGTTTTCTATGTTTTACCGTGCGGTGGAGTTTTTCTGCCAATCAC
The DNA here is from genome assembly GCF_002443255.2 of Varroa destructor. NCBI lineage: Eukaryota > Metazoa > Arthropoda > Arachnida > Mesostigmata > Varroidae > Varroa > Varroa destructor. The sequence continues at coordinate 24,389,268 of NW_019211456.1, read as the reverse complement.
GAAGGGATCTAAATTGAGATCCCTTTGTTGCAGGTAATCATCGTTCAATTTGACTAATCACTTTTAAGCCATATCACTTCAATCAAGAGGTATAAAACCTCTGTCTTTGCCCCGCGTTAGGTTAATTGGTATACGGGAAAGTAGTTCTTCGATAATGGCGCTAAGTTCGTGCTTATTTGTAATTCTTGCTTCGTGAAAATATATGTGTATGAGAAGGATTTAGAAATTCAATGAGACGTACTTATCTGCCAGGTAAATACAATAAAACGTCGTCTAAAGTATTTAAATTTGTACGGTTAGAGAATACTCGAAACGCGTACTTCTTTTATCAAGGTTGACATGGGCCAGACCAAACTGGCGATCGCCATGTTAGGCAAGCTTAATAAAAATGTTTTACAAAACCTAAGCGGGAGGATTTTCTTCTCGATCTCATCTTAATAGTCTTCTTATTGTTTGACAATGCAACGTTTTTTTTGGGGTATAAATACGCGCGTAATTTAGACAAATATATGCACATGGTAGGTCCTACAAGGCTTTCTGAGACACTCCATTCCCTGTTCTAGTAATAAACGATTTCGTATAATGATTTTGCTAACCTAAATAGTTTTTCTCGTCAGAAACATACTATTGAGTAAGCGATTCACTTGACTTCCCTTATTTTCAATAAGCGATCCAGCGTCACTGGTGTTCTTGTGTTATCAAAATAGGTCAGCTTATGGATGATAGTATTTCCGTCAGTGTACAGAAGATGTCGTTTGTAGCAGTCTGGCGAAATCCAGTGTAGACTGGAGGTCTGGCATCGATCGGTTGTTGTTCGAGTGGGTAAATGACTCGACGAATTACGGTGGTTCGGCCTGTCTATTCTGAAATAGGACGGATAACCAGTCATTCTATACCCAGTCCGGTCCCATCTAAAGGACAGTTTCTCATCAGGAGGCAATTTGTTTTTAGACCACAGAGCCCCGAACTGCCGTTTTGTAATACTCGTAAAATAATTAAGGACGAACGCAGTTAGCGCATGGAATTTTAGGCACTTTTTTCTTTGTCACTGTTTTCCTTCATATGATATAGAACTCTGTCTGGCTACATTTCCCTCACCGAATCTGCTCTCCAACTCATCACTAATTATTATCATCAAACTCTGTTATTGTGGCTTTGACAGTTTGGGCGATGGCTATGGCGCGTATCTGAGCAACGCCAAAAAGTCTTTGAAACGTGTAGTCCCGTTTACCGTTTAACCCAGACTGATTTATGGCTCATATAAAACAACTGGAAAAATTAAGACCTGTTGAATATCTGCTCTTTCAGGTCTTTTCAGCTTTAGGGCAAATTTCATTATATGTAACGGTCGCTATCTAATACACTGGCTTTAATAAACACTAATTTAATGAAAAACAATATTTGCCCAAAATGTATTTTAAATTAATTGCTTAAAGCCTAGTTGGTCTTTGGCTAGAAATATGTTCAGCTTCAAAGTTCAAAGTCACGCGAAAAGAAAGTTCACATTTGAGCTTATCCTGCGAGCACACTATAGGATGCACATAGAAAGTTAAAGTAAACTTGTCAACGGCTTAAATTTGTAAGCTATTTCATAAACGTTACTGATAAATACATATGTTGTGTTAATAATATATATAAGTATTGTATAAAACTACAAAGGTTTACCCTGCAAAGAGGTTTCTATACTGTGTAATGATGTGAAAGTCCGCTTATGGGAGGAAAATGTTTTTAGGAAGATACTTTCAACCACTTTTGGTTGTGCTGTACATTTTTCGCTATAATACTCTATACGTGATTATCTCTGCTCCTGAGATCCTTGAAAAACATGTTTTCAACAAAAGTTTAACAGTGCCTAAAATCTGTCTGTTGGATCTAATCTTATGAACGTAAGATAAGTTTCAGTGATCATGCGCATTTAATTTGTTACCAAGTTGTGTATGAACGCAAGTTTATACGGAATAATAATAATGCTTAAAAGGAGCGTCTAAAAGATACTAATTTCTTGGTCAAAAGTATCACTGTCTCAGCATACCTAGAAAAATGGAGAGTGCATAATACTTTCATCCAAACGATGTTCAACAACGAAAATCAAACAAAACAAAGGCCAACAAGAGCTGATTGCTTTTGCTGTACTATTTATATATATATATATATAATCCTTTGGCTATTGAGATTCACATGTATTAGATTGTTTCGAAGGGAGTGGTGATTTTTGCTAATTTTCTAATTTCTAGAGATTTTGTCTCTAGCTTATAGTCAAGTGTTATATACCGTTGAAAAGCTTTTTGGTTTGCTTTACATTTTTTCCAAGCTAGTTTTCTAGTCGAGACCCTAAGGGGAAAGAAGATCTCCGCAGACCGAAATCTATCTAGGGTTGTCCCTGAAAACAACCGATGCCACGAGAAACAAGATTTATATACATTTTTTTCATAAAAGACTGTCAATCGATCTAAGATACGTATATTGTAAACCCATATACGGGGCCCATTATGGGCCACTAATGATTTAGCACGAAGAAGTTAATCATTCAACAAAACAAAAAAGGAAAATGCCGTTCTTTCTAGGAGACTAAGAAGGACTAAGTTAAGGGAAGCTGATACTTCATAATAATCTACGTTCGCTACGTTATAATCATTTAGGTTCTACTACACAGTATGAAGCTGGGTTTTTAATGGCCCGAGTACTGGCGCATCGACAAATTTTATTTTTTTCAAGAAAAGAAAAGGGGCAGTAACAATTCGCGCATAGTTCTCTAAAACCGACATGACCGAACTGAACACTTTGCATCGTTTTGTAAAAATAATTATCCACGGTAAATTTTAATCTATGATTATGGTAATCGTCAATGTGATGCCTGTGTCGACAGCGTGTTTTTGTCGTACGATGCATTGTGCCAGTAAAGTCATCAATGTCTTTTCAAAATGGTCCACATGTCATTGAAAGCAACGATATATGGTAAACGACATATATACGTATTTCTATTAAACTGTATTGTATTCTAACGCCACCTATTTTTTTAATATCGCTATTAAATTAGGTTCGACGGCATCCCACTTTACATATACACTAAATGATTTTTAGAAAATATGGTTTACCTTCAGTGTGCTTTTGAGCATGTAGACCTAGGACATGTACAACTATAATAAAAAAAGAGTTGGTTGCTTTGCTTATTTATCGCATAACAGAAGTTCAATGGACTTTTAAGTTAAATTTAATCTCAGCTTTTAAAGAAAGGAAACTCAGTAACACACAATTTCTAACCTATGTGCATCTGAGAAAATTTGAAAGTTTTATCGTATTAAATATCAAAGTGTGTGTTTCCTTGATCGAAGTAATGGAGTGACCTATGTAGCTCCTGTCCCATATGGCCCCATTCTTCCTTATATTAAACGAAGACAGAAATTACATTTGTGACATCAACTTTTCGCCCATTTCAGTAGGCTCCTAGGACAACCTGCAGATTGGTTCCGCGTATAAGGAACAGCTAAGAGTAGGGGACATGGGCTCATCTAATAGTTTTCTTTAAAAATGGCTCAAAGCAATATGCATCAGACCCGGTTCAGTCCAATAACGCTATGTTGAAGGCTAGTAAAGCACATTTCACTAATGGTCTCAGTTTCCGCGTACACGCAACACATCTATGAGGCTTGTTTCGCCAGCTGTTGGTCTTCGTTGCGAGACGATCGTGAGTATCAATGGGGCAATGTTTTTGCCACTGTCTAAAGCCATAACTTGATTCTAACCCCGAAGAAAAAGGCCTGCAATCGTAGCGTAGAGAGCGAAGACAGAACTTCCTATTCTGTGTCGTATTTGACCCTTCGGAGGCAAAAATTCGAACAGGAGACAATAGGTGAACCTCATCGTATGGGGTCGTGCTCTCCTCAAATCATTAATGGCTCTTACAACGAATCCATGTCATGTTATTCGTTTGCTTAGGCGTTTCAATTATTTTAGATTAGTTACTTCATCGTTGAAAACAGATGATGATATTACGGAGATACAGCCTTAGGAAATTAAACGAAATATTCTTCTTGCTTTTATAGACAAATCGTTGTTCTAAACAGTGGACCCGATTAGTGGTATTTTTGTTTAGCGTTCGTTGAGTCCAAAACGAATACTTCTAATGATACCAAAGCTTTAAGCGAGTGTAAAACATCGTGTGAGATAAGCGAATGCAACATTAGCTACTTTAAGTTCCGTTGCCTCTATTACTTGAAATACTTTTAAATTGGCAAAATAATCGGCGCCTAGGTATTTAATAACAAAAGTTCTGTGTTTTGAGGCGCAGGGATTAGGAGATGAGCCGAAGTTAATTAGGTAATTCGCTCTATAAAACAATACTATTACTACCTTTCATGATTCATGTTTACAAAGACATATCACTTAGATCAGCGCATTTGACGTATGAGCTGCACTCCTTCTTTCCTATTATATCACAGAAAGAGATATCGCTCTGCAAGAGGATTTGGGCGCACGATACAGAATAAAGGCATAGATTCATCACACTTCGAGCGTGTAACCGCGAAGATGCTGAAATCTCATAATCAAACACGTGCAAATAGAAAGAAGAGCACGAAAAAGTCAAATTATCTATATGATATGGTTTTCATACTGATATCTTGTTTAACCAGTTGTTTTTTTTGTTAGGTTGACATCGATATAAATACCGATATCTCGTATATAGTGTACACATAGGGGTAGTAATGTTTCGAGATGTTCTTTTCCTAAAAGAAGCGTTCTATTACAGGCACGCGCAGTCAGTCCGAATTGCAAAACGTTACAAATTCGTCACCCGCTGTTAGAGCAATGACATTTCAGGTTATAATTGCCCAAGTGGAAACCCAAACTTGCACATGAACATTTAGTTGTAGTTTATATGTAGAACAATAGAGTTCACACTTTGTTAGCACGCCTTGTTATGGGCTCTAGTTCCACCTAAATACATAGGACACAGCAACAAAGTTGCCAATTTTTGGGTTCCGCTCACTCTTCCCTCGAGGTAAAACTGACGCTACTGTTGTTTCGTTTATTAGAATAGCTGTGTTGCCCCACACCCCTGCGCGACTCTTTCGAATTCGTAACCGACTTACCCCTAAACCTGTTTTTGTAAATAATGCCGTTTGAAATACTTAACATTCGAAATCCTATTGTTATCGGTTAGCGCCCACGTGAGTATAAAGATGGAGGGCATTCATCACATCAGCAGGTGGAGAAAAGCGATCTAAATAATCACCAAAAGCAAATGAACGTCTGACATAAAACCAGCTTCTCATCGTGTTGATAAACTATCCTTTTTATTCGTAGAGCATGCAGACAAACGAAGCATCAAAACTAAAACAAGCACTGTCATATTTCCTCAAAAGAAGAGCCGCCTAAACGAGTGAATTGACACTAAACATTAGTTTGTGACCTCCGCTTCCTCAGCGTATCGGCGTCATGTTCCAATGACTTTGCAGCTTCCGTATTTAGAAAGGTTCAGTGAAAACATTACCAACAATTGAAGAAAAACTTAAGATACATGGTAACTTAGAACTGCAAAGATGTGAAACACTTAAACATTGTTCGAATTAAGACTCTTTTCATATTATCTTGCGTTCGGAACATTTTCTGTAGTAAGTAATTGTAGGGTAACTCATGACAGATTCATTGCCGATATGTTTGCGCGGAGCTAAGGAGCTGATTCCCGTTGAAGAAATGCAAAATCCAAACACAACATCAAGAGATATAACACAAGGAGTAACCGTTGACATCTGCAGGAAATTAACAACCTATCTATATTATGACTTTACCATCGAAAAGTGCAGGCAGTAGCAAAAATTACACACTACTTCTAGAATCAGTCAATGAGTGCTTGCGACCGCTAGGAGAGCCTGTCGAATTTGTAAAATGTGCATTTTACACTGCTTCGTTCACCTTTGCCCTTTTGCGATCAGCCCTAGCTGTTCGTCAGTTTTAGGTCAATCAAATAATCTGTCGTACTGCTTTTGCAAGTACTGATCAGTGTAATCACTTCGTACCGAGTTAAATGGTAGGAACCATGGAGCATATGGAGGTGGCTTGTTACGAGGTACAAGATTGATACTGTTTTCGGGCTACTCGAAACCAATAGAACCCTAACGAGCTTTCACAATTCTGCTCGCAATTACGTTCCCTAGAACTTCCATTTTCCTTATAGAACGTCTTTGATAATCTACTACTCGTCCTTTCCTATGGAAAAGCGTCTATATCTATGTCGATCTAAAGCTGTCAATGTGCTTAGCCACAGCAGATGCTATCCTAGAAGAACTTCAAACAAGGAGCTATGCTCGTAAGTGTGCATACAAGTCATGCACGTGGTGCCAGGTGGCCATGTTAACAGCGAAATGCCGCAGGCGACTAAAACTTTGTCAGTCATTAGAGAGCATTACATGGTTTTAGCGCTCACTCAAATATTCAGGTATCATTTTAGGACCGTCTCTGCAACAAAATTTTATTGAAAAAGGTCTGCCAGCCTTTCCGCTAAAGTCTGGGAAGCTTATAAAGACCGCCTTGCAAACTATATAGATATGGGATAAACGAATGTTTCTAATAACTGTGCTCAAACGTTTCTTTTAAATTCGTTCGATGCCAATCTTTCATCTCACAGACACCACTTTCATAGCCTGTATCGCTAAGATTTGAAAATTAAGACAAATTGTGTGTTGTTGGATAAAATGCAGTATTTTGGAAGAAGTTACATTTTAATTTACCAGGTAACGAGGAACCTTCTTACACGCTTTACATTGTAAGTGCTGAATCGGCCTAAGATACGCTAACTATGCTATCAAAGACACGGATAGCTAGTAAATCTTTTTGACACGCACAACTATTGTACCGCAACAGTAACTGTAAAGACTTGTTTTATCAGGTAGAGTTTACGCTTACTTCTTATAAACTATTGTGCTCAATTACGCTGCATAAATATCAATTGTTTATCAAGTTTCAGTAACGTCAAGCTAACTGTATCATTAGCAGAAGGCGTGAGAAGGGATAGTATTTCTACTCTACATAGTATCGACTCTACATAGAACTCAGGTATTCGAAATTATGTAGTTAGTGTCCATTTTAACTTCCGTGAGCTAACTGTTCGAGTGAAAGGCAAATCGTTTAAGAATCGTACAAAAAACTAACGTTTATTTCATATTGATCGTCCTATCTTTTTTACAAATGTCAAGGTACAATCTTCCTTAAATTTCGTTCCACATTGCGTCCATAAGTAGCGTAGAGATCCTTTGTTGAGGTAATGTACTTCACTCAGCTATTCAAGGCGATCATATATAGAAATCAAAAAAACTACCTTGAGGTACTTCGACTGCAAAGTAAAAGAACAGGATTCCAATAGCAGCACAACATTTGCAATATTCGATTGCTTCACAATGGAATTATAATGCAGTAATCAGCATTCTTTTATTCTTCATCAACTTCAATCAGCAACTTCGATTCATTATGTTTTGATAACGTTTAATCGATAGTTGTTTCTCAAAGCGATCGATAAAGTTGTTCTTCAAACAGCCCTCTTACGAAACAACGCCCATCTGAAATTAAACTTACGTAGTTCGCTAAAATATCTACGGGAACTGTTATTAAGTAGCGAAGACTGCAGCGCATTGTACGACATAATTATCAGATACCAATCAATGGAGTGAGCTCATCTAATAGGTTGAAAAATAGAAGAGTGACAAACATATTTTCTCTTCCGTGACACCAAAGTGATAATGGTCAACAAATATTTAATTGTGTCCTAATTCAAAATAAATCATACAATTAAATAGTAAAATATTCGTAAATTAAGGTTTAGATCAAAAGGCCCTAACTCAACTTTATCAGACTCCTAAGTTACCAACGTTAGTTGCTCATCTTCATGCTCGATAGAATACTTTTCTTGTGTAGGACTTCTTAAATGTCCTAAGCCTGGCTTTAGCAATGTGAACTTAGGCAAAGTAGCAGGAGACACACTATGTTTCCAGTCCCCTGTATCAAAGCACACTGGCTATGGAATCTGTAGGTAGTTGATGATTAATGGCTACAAGTGAACGTTCGTTGCATAAATTTAATATTCGGTGTCTACTAGCCTCGCTGAATGGGTCGTTTTCAAACTTTAGTTTAAATCTGGTTTTTTTTTTTTTTTTTTTATTTATTAACACGTTTCTACCTTATCTTCGGGTGTTTCAAACACAGTGGATTATTTTAATGCGCTCACTTTTTGTGCTCTTTTCACCCAGTGAGATTTATAGAGTAAGGTCAGAAGTCTGATTCAGCCTGTGTTGGATCCAGTCTCAATGTTCTTCTGGAATTTCTGTAGAAGTACTTTACGCTTAATCCAAAACTGATAGAAGACCCTTGTCCTTCTATTGTGAGCCTTTTGTAATTCGCTGTACTGAATGCCTCCAGTTGTACATAAAAACTAACACCTACGCACATGAACACTGATTCAAAACAAATTTCTTAAAGAGTCAAGTTTGAAACCTCAGGTTTTATAAGGCACCGAGCATGAAGGTCTACATTATTCTTGAGTACGAAAGCCTGACGTGCTCTACACTAAAACTCAGTAGGGTTCTATCGATCATCTTTGAGAATGATACACTTAAGTAGAGTCGCCAAAAATTCTATGCCTGTTCTTATGAAACGTGAATCACTGAATAATACAGGTATAGGTGAACATAATAAAGTGTAGCTAGATAAAGTGCTTGATTTCTAAAATGTCTTGTACCAGTTCGGTGTAAAGGCAGCATTGACAATATTTACATTACTTCGTTCGATCTATCATTCATATTAGTACTTTCTCAAAAGCGCTGGACGCTCTAATGGGAAACAGTTGCTCTATTCTATTTTATCGTCGGGCTACAGCTGCTAAAGTCGTAAGGCTGTCTCACATTAAGTTGATAACTAATCATCTCTGGACAGTAGTCATGTCAAAAAAAAATAGCCAATTAAATAATTTGATTCAATAAGCTTGTAGGAATCAAAACACGTTTGGAGAACGTTGCCAAGATGACCAATAACCATAGAAAAAAATCAAAAAAATTCACAGAAACCCTTTGTGTTTTTCGACTAAATAATATGCGGTCTGTGTCTTAACATGGTCCCTACAGGGCCATTGCCCACGCTTGGCCAACTGTTGCGGCCTTCATACCCTGATAGTAAAAAAATTGAGATAATATGCCGCTCTTCTTCCATGATTCAGATTTAGGTGACGCTTATATGTTCTAAAGGAAATTGTTCTGTTGTCAATCCACTCCAAGTTCTTATTCGTTGAAGAATAGTTAAGTCGCTCCATAGATACTGCTCGATGTTCCTGATAAAACTCAATAAGCGAAGAAACAATACATACGAAGCGTCGTTTTGAATAAATGAACGAGAATGGTATCTATTCTAATCCCCCCCCCCCCCCGTCTGGTGCCGATATTTTTCTAGCGTCTAGGCATTAACACCTTTAACATTAAACCCTTGCAGAGTCAGGAAATGTCCTCTAATACCTTTCAATGAAACGTACATTTATATATATTCTTTCCTATTATGTATTGTAGTACGACAGCTTCAGCTTGTTTTCCATATCGCCGCATAACTTCTCATGCATCCAGTATCCAATTGTAGAAGTGGAGTTTACATGCAAGTGATAATTTCTTAGTTTCTCGCTTCGGACTTTTTTTTCGGTCACTGACTTGATTTCCAGCTGGATTCAACCAAATGAAGTTCAGTCTGGGTCAGTGGCATTATTCCTCTTATCCGCGCTAAATTGGGGCTAGTTTGTAACGCTGCAGGGATTATGGTGGCATTGGTGATTTGAGGCAGCAACTCACTAGAAAAATATTCAGTGGTAATGATTCGCTAAATCCATGCCGGGACGTCAGCAGTCGCTTAGCTATATTCAAACTTCTATAAACATACATAGTTAAATAGCACGAAAATGCCTATTTGTGCGTGCAAGTTGCAACTTGCTTAATATTTACTGTGAACTATGTTTTTGCCACACCACGTCCATAGTCCATAGTTGATATGAAGAATAATATTACTGTGAGTAGTCATAATCAAAGTTGGATACTTTTTAATGACCTAACTATACCCCTAGTAACCTAAGCTAAGGTTCGTTAGAGAAGCTAGCTGCTGTCAAGTCATTCTCGTTTCCTTACCTTATTATTATTATTACATAGATAAATATAAGTTTATCTACAATTTCATAAGCAATGACGAGAATATATAATGAGATAAATCTGGGTGATTTATTAAGTATCTCAGTCAACGAAGAAGCAATATCTAAATTGGACGTTCCTTTTTGAGCTGTCCATGGATGCCACAGCGGTATGTTTTCAAGTCGTGTTTACATTATCGCGTTGTTTGAGAAACATATTAAGCTGGTGATTTTCTAAAAAATGAAATCCTCGATTGAACGGTAAGGTTTGTCACGTTTGATCTCTTCTGTCATCGCCTGTAGCGATCCTGTGAAGTTATGGGCTTCAATAATCGCGCGACCTATATTCGCTGCCAAACTACAGTAACCCTGATACTCGTGCTGTTTTCGATCAGTCCACGAAGTATTCAGCATCTGTATTTTTGTGGGTATCTCATCGAGTTTGAATGAAAAATGCGGCTAAAATTCAGTTAGATTCGTAGCATTCCTCGGATGGTGGCCCGAACTGGCGAAGTCCATCATCCTCCACGTTTTAACAAGTCGTTGTCATTCTGCCTACAATTTCTATCTAAATAAATGCATAGGAACTATTCATTCAACAGTAGCAGCAAATCGTCTCGCATTCAACTTAGGTAGACCATCGTGATATTAATACGTTTCACCTTATCGCTAGAGATGAACTATAGAGTAATGATAAAGACAACTGATTTCAGAGTCGAATACAGAATGGACTGTCAGTAGAAGTGTACCTTAATGGTCAGGACATCTTAATCGGCTGGGCTTTTACGCCCACAATCGCAAGATGCGTTCAGTCTGAAAAAGATATAAATTAAATTGTATTCTGAATAGGTATTTGCAAACTTCTATATTATTTCTCACGTAAAATTTCACACGCAAGTGCTAAATGACGTTAATAAAGCATTTGTTTAAGGTTGACACAACTTGTTGGACCAGTTTTATTTACAAGATCTCTTCGCTCTTAGTACAGCTGGTATAGTCCCGTGAGTACTGAGACCGAAATCTTTCTTTACGGTAAATTTACTTTTGCCCTTCCTAGTCTCTTTTTTGTTTGTTTTTTTTTTCTTTATCTATGTCAAAATCATGTATAAAACACACTGCATCGAATGCGGTTTGTTATCTTATATTGTGCTACAAAGCACGCAGTCTCACACGCCGACATTGACCGGTTTTTTATTTTAAATCTAGCATTATTGGGAGCTTTTATGAGATCGAAGACACAAATGGGCATTGTCTACATTTTAATAATCATACTTCACGTATAATAGATGCCCCTTTTAGCGGTCCGGTTGATACTGTAACGAGACGTTTGCGCTGTTATTTGTTGATGCGAGGTGAGCGACGACTACGACTTCGACAATGCATTATTGCAGTAATCTATTAGTGCCAATTTTTCATAATAAATCTACATACATTTTGTTCTTGCCTTAGCTTGTCATAGTAGCGATTATCGTTCGTAGAAATATTTGTAAAATGAGTTCACTAATATTCGTTCCAAAGCAATACAACTATTAAGAAATAATAAGAATATTTGACATGTGAGAATTCTGGGACAAAAGTAGATCCGCCGCACACCATTTTAGCCATTTATTTTTGGGTTTGGCTGAATATACATCCTGGCTCGCCGCCGGTCAAGCGCCATGACTGTCAACGGTCGAAGTGCTAGGGAAACATAGCGCGACGGATTAGGCTGCAAAAGACGATGATTTAATCTCGGAATCTAACAAACATAGGAGGATTTCTATCTCTGTTTGGCCGAGTTGAATTTGTCTTTTGTTGCTGGAAAGCAATTGCTGAACTCTCTACCGTTTCCGGGCGTATGTGTACCCTTTCGCAACGGCCTCTATCCGTGTGGGTGCCATCTCTTCATAGGGGGCACTTGCTGTTGTTCCCGTCAGTTCCTCGACCGGAGCGCCAACTCCAAAGGCCAGTTTAAGAACATGGATCGTTTTGCATAGCTTTATATTCCCCTGATATACCGAGGCCTGGCCAATAGATGGTCCTTATATGTACTAAACGATTTATCAATCAATCAATACGTTTTTGTCTAATGTAGTTCGGTTGCTTCAAATTGCAGTAGACGTTATCTTTGAGCAAACTCTTCTATTCATATAGATAATAATACAATAGTTTTAGTTACGGTCATGACTGCAGTAAAGGAAGCGTCCGCACAACAATGTCCGTAGTAAATAACGTCGTCGCTTCGATTCTCTGACTTGCCTCTTCAGATATATCGTCGCATTGAAAAGTGTGTATGTGTACTTTATTTTAATGCCCTGTTCAAAGCAGCTGTTCCCTATAATTTGTAATGATATTCGGGCAAATCCGTACGGTCGCCTCCGTAACGAATTCGACGAAATGTATATAACAGTATAGTGAAACATTTGGTTCCAGTTGTACATCTTAGACGACGGCAGCTAACAGAGCGACACGAAACATTCGATACTGAAAAACACCGTCCACCGTCATAACGGACGCATGTGTTATCTGTAGCTGACTTTGGCATGTTACAAAATGCTGTCCGGGAACTAAAGTAACAGGACATACATGGATCGATGCTCGTCAATGAATTAGATGTCAGTATAAGCATAACAATTAATGGCTACATACTGCTAATATGGCAGGCACATAGTTCGTTTGAGTCAGTGCAAACTTCAACGATTTCCGAGGATATCGTTCTTTGAGCTGAGCGAATCATCACTATTACGAGATACATAATTACTACAGAACACCTGAGACTGGACAATCTCATCTGTTAAATTTTACCATTAAACTGAGCCATTAGTTATGCAAGAGTCATTTCTAAATCCAAATTAGTATCGCTTCGGCCATATCTAGTATTTAGGAGGCACGTTTAACATAATATACAAACATGCTGTTCCTCTAATATGAATGCTTTTTCATTTGATATTATCGAGCAGATTTATACGATTTTGCGATAAAGAAGGACCTAAAGCTTTTCCTTCGCTGGAATTGAAGCCAAGCAAAGAGAGATTTCAGCACGGCACCTAGAAATACCCTGAGCCATGTCTGCAAGCTCGTCATCAAGTCATAGTTACACCTTCTGCTAAACTGGTATACAAAAATATTCGTACTTCTAAAACTGATCTTTATTTAAACATCTGTAAATTGCTAAAATAATGTTTGTCGACATACAGTGCACTCAGCCAAACATACATTTTAAACAAAATAAGACAGGTAAAGCACTCCGATTCTTAGCTTACTGACACTTCGTTTGAACGATCTGAATACCCGTCAGGATAAGCATTAGCTCGTCCAATACATGACGGATTTAATGCTTAGTTTCACTTGTAGGAGTGTAAGAAAAAAGTGGAAAGACATTTCTAATAACAGCGAGTTAAACTACCAACAAGGACTGATCTGCACAAAAAACATATTTGTTTAAAAACATAAAAAAAATATTTAATCTAAAATTTACAGCATTGGGTATGCGCACTCTGAAACACAAGCTTAGGCTGCTAAATTTTATGAGCGCATTAAATCAACTTTGCAAGCTTTTATTTTAAAAATGGGCATGTTAATGAATAAACAGCGTGAACATGCTTTGAAGATGAAACGAGACAGGACAGGCTTGTTTTATGTATATACATATATTCCATAGTATCTTGTTGTTATAACAATGTTGCCTTAGAAAGAAAAGCAAACAGGTCCCATTGAATCGATTTTGACCATGCGAAACGTGTCTCTCAAGCTAACGCAGCTAAATTTTTGGTTTACTCTCGCATCATTTATCTAAAATTTTGGAATTTCCTTTTCCAAGCGGACTCTCAAGGCATTTCTCTGCGTATTTCGAAGGCGTATCCTGCTGATGCTGCTAGAAAACCTATCACATTTGAAAGCGACCAAAATAGTTGTCACGTTCTCGCATAACACTGTGTATCAATTCTCTAATTTTTTCTTTCTGGTTCTGGTCAAAAGAAATAGTTATAATAGACTCCTGCAGAACAACGGCTATGCAGCTTACGCCGTAACCTATTCCGGTACGGGCAGCCATAACTGCGTCGACGATAAGTGAAACGAACTACTCAGCTTATGGACGGCTTGTAAGGCGATAGCGATTCTCAATCCAGACGCAAGTAGTCTGTGTAGAATTAGCATCAGAGCATAGACTATGGCCTCATTGCTTTGGGCGACGTATGATTTCACCAAATTGACGACGTAAATTTTCCGCCCGTGGAAGATGTGGCTATTCGAAGTATCTTCAATGTCGTACGGTTGTTCTCCTTTCGGAGTTTAGCGTTTGTAAAGCTCCGACTTTTCGTGCTACTCGAAGAGTAAAAACGGCATAGTTCAGAATATGCTAATGATAATATGTTACAGACAGACGTACACTATCGTAGAAATCGGCAAAAGCTCTTACGCCTTAGACCTATGCGTTTATTCGTACTAACAAAGAGTATGTAAATATCTAATGAAAGAGAGCTTGGTAGCAAAAGTGACTCACTAAATTTCTATGAAATGTTATTCTATAATAGTTGTAGCTATCTATCTTATGAACATATGATATAGTTTCTGTTCTAGAGCTAGACGAGGATTTCCATTCTAGCTAAGCTCGAATACAGGCCAACTGCTCGGCTTGTACGAGGCAATGACTATTGAATGTCGAACACCAAATGATATTTTCAATATCGGAACAAGAGAAACCAGTGGAAAATAGTATCCTGTCACAAGTTCTACAACTAAACTATAACTTTTATTCGTGTCTAAAACGCGTCACTCAACAGCGCCAGATTAAAGTTTAAGGAGTTCTGCTAGCGGAACTTGGCATAATTTCTGTCATTAAAGATGCGAATTCTCCAATATTTCCATCGAACACGAAAGACAGCGGCCGATTAATGATCTAACACGATCTTATAAACTCAACCAATGATAAAACCTGGCTCACTGTTGTACCTATTGGTCGGGCAGGTTGTTTCGGTTCGAGACGGTGCGCGGTGCCCGTAGAGTCATCGTGAAATGATATCGTGGACGCAAGTAGGACGACGAAAACTTCAGGCCAAAATTGGATAATAGTAGCCTCGTAGCTATGCGGGTTTGTAGGCCATCAGAAGGAGCAAACGCTATCTTACTAACTTTTAAAATTTTGAAAACATACGTTTTTACTAACTAAAATAAGCAGAAATCCGCGTCTTTCAAATTTGAGTGTTAGCGGAATTAGTTGATATGTAAGTGTTTTGAATCCCCGCTACATCTAACTTCAACAAGGAAGTTTTTCATCACATCGAAACTATGTCTTGGCGCATAATTTACTAACGTGACAGAGGTATACTTATATAATATTATACTTTGACTATGATCTAGAATTTTGAACGATTAAATGAACTTTCTAAACGGACCTAAACTTTTTATTTCGTTGTAAATATAGCAAAAGCGTTAGTTTAGCTGTTCCACAAACTATCCGAATCTAGATTTCTCACATGCGTCACTTCCTCAGCGTAGAATCCCTTGGAAATCCTTAGAATAATGGAGTACTCGGCAGACGATTCGAATTAGCGGTGTCACAATTACGAATTAATATTGACGGCCCTCTCTAAAAATAGCATCGGTAAAGATGTACAGGTTCTGTGTTTGATTGCTTTGTAAATATATGTGTTATAATTTAAATCGCGATATATATATATATATATATATATATATATATATATATATATATATGGCAAATATAAAATCGCTGATGAAGTAAGCTCATATTTGATGAATCAAAGCGCGCGACACAAGTATTTCTATTCATTTCTAAAAATTCAGATAGATATATATGTCAATTCGTACCTCTCAACAGGATTCGCCGGTTCAATCGCACCGGCCCTCGTGATATCTCGCAGAGAAGCACCTTAAAGACCTTGGTATTGTAAAAGAAAAAAGCGTCGTTTTCGAAGATGTTTATTTTCAAAATTCAGTCAGACATCCAGTAGTTCTTGAATACTTCTAGAGCGTGCACATCATTCCGTCAGCTGTGTATTTTATTGAGAAATTTATACAGACACGAAAAAAAACCGGAAAACATATTGAACCAATGTAAGTTCGCTTATTATTTTCTAGAACGTATTAGCTTGAGAATGCGCCACTACTACTTTCCGTTCACTGCCATTTTAACATTTCTGTTTGAACTTAGCCATTGCCTAATCTTCTTTCTATTACCTTCGTGTTTTTCTACATTTATCTCTATTTACATATATTCCGATTCCCTATGTTTTTCTAATATTACCAAAAAAAATATCGATATGACTAATTCTCTTGACCTACCTTGCGTAACCTCTATTGTTATTGCGGATAATATTCATATCACAATAAGCAATATTTTGTACGCGGTCAGTACGAAAAGACTGAGCTGACGCATGTTATCGCCACTTCTTGCGTTGTATGATTACTCACGCTGATGGCAACAGGCGTGCAGAGGTCGCGGGGCGGCCATATGTAAACCTTTCTGCAATGCTAAATGTATCTAAATTCAAAAGCATTACTGGAGTTGGTTTTCCATTCTATCATTGCTGAACCTAAAGACCTCTTATATCTGCAACCTGTAAGGGTAGCTCATCTCCACAAATGTCTGTTTTGTTTGTCGCGGGCCTCCGGTAATAAGTTTAGCCAGTGTAGTTAACATCTCTGCACACTGTTGCCAGGGCCCCATCACATCGACAAGCACACAACATGTCTAATGGAATAAGGACGCTAGCGTATTTTAGCGGACCTACGAGGAGCATAACAGTTGTTTGTCCAGTCATACTATGGGTAAATAGTCGGTAAATAGCAGACTTCTACTTACTAATGCATACAAGCTGTTTGTGGTGATGTTGTATTGTCCAATGAAATACCGAAATCAGCCTATCTTCTAATATAACCTACGTTGGCTTATGACTATCCCGTCAGCAGGTCTACAGTGCCTCAACACAAACAAACAAACATTCTGGCTTGTTTATTCATATAGAAGAGAATTGTACCGATGATGACGATGCATTGGGATAACGGCTATGGCAAATTAATGGGGAACGCGCACCCAAGCGAGTATAAAATGGCGGTGAAGGAGTGCACCCTTCGTACTTACGCGCATAGTAATACACAATGTTGCATATTACTAAAGCAGATAAAAATCTACGTTATTCTATCGTATGCCCGTATTGAAATAGTTGATTACGGTCGACGTGAGGGATTCGCGTATTGTCTAGAGTTTGCTGAGGCATATTTCTTTGGCCATCTGGCTAAACCCATTCGGCTCCGGTTTGCTAGAACCTCACGATGATTTATTGTTAGCTGCCATTTATAACCGTGATAACCTACAGAGTCGCATATCTTGGCTTTTACGAAAGCCTTTCTGGATAGTAGTTCTTCCTTGCATTTGTAACTGAAATGCTTACTACAACACCGTAACAACACCGGACTACTTCGATATGTGTTGCGTTAAAATAGTAAATAGCTATGCTATTTGTTATTTCATCATTGTTATTACTATTTTTTCTCACAGAAAAATCGTCGTCTGAAACCTGGTCAGCGTTTATAAACTAGCTTCTTAAATACGGCTGGTTCACACAAACTCATAATATGATTGTACTAATAAGATTGATAGAATTAAGCGAAAATATTTATCACATCGATTACGTACACACTTCCAAAAACCTTTGCTTGCACACTGAAATTCATATGGGTTAGCAAACATCAGCGACACCAACGTAAGCAGCTCACAGTAATGGTCACTGCGCAGGGATATATGAATCAAGTTTTTTTATTTTTCTTTTCCTTACTCAAGGATTCGTTTCATCTTCGTTTCTGCGGCCGGATGCAGCTCAAACTCTGTACATTCCTAATGCTCAAATCAAAGCCAGTAGGTTGGCTACTATGTAGATCTGGGATGCGGCAAATGGCCCAAAAGGATCAAGCAAGACATTTTCCGGCAGCGGAAAAAAATTAACATAGAGACATCGTCCACCCTTCCGGTTCTTTCGAAAACTGCAGTGCGCACTTAGGTGGCATCTTCCAAAGCCGGATCGATTTATCTGCTTGGTTTTATAGTCTAATATGTGTCTTCTTATTCGACAAGGCATTAAGTTATTGACGCAGCTCCATCGTCAAGAACGCGCCAGCACACAGCTTTGGTGTCGCGGCTATATCTTTGTTGTCAATTTGATCACCGATCGCTCGTTGACGCAACAGTAATCGATCTTCATATAATCGAACGAACTAGTCAGAAACACGTAGTGATTTCGGCCACTGAGCGGCTACCAACGAAGCTTACCCAAAACTACTTGCGCGTTTATTAATGTTCCTATTAAGACCTTTATTAACTATAATTATCTTATTACGGTCTTAACACGACCGTCATACTTACAATATACCGGAAGCGGCGCATCACGATACGTTCCTACCTTCTATTTGTCATGTAAACAAACGAATTCAAATAACAGTTTTAATGCACAGGTACACTTTGTCTAAAATTGCTCACTGTCTTCCAAAGAGCGGCGGTCGTCGAAGTGCTTTTAAGGTATATGAAACGGCTAGAAATGAACGTTTCCTCTTTATTGGGTGCCTGAACCCTTTGGCAATGTGGCATACAAGCTCTTGCGAAAATGGTCCAGTCACCAGACCTTGCATCTATTTTTGACAGCAAATTTTCGCCATCTGTTCCTCAGAAAACCCACGTTCAAATTTATCAACAGTTCTAACGTAAATTTTGCAACGTGCTAATAGACAAGTACTCGCTTATCTGGAAAAAGACTGTCCGAGCGTCTCCGCAAAGAAGCGGCCGGTTTCCCAGAGGAACTAAAGTGAACAGGCGAAGATGACAAACGTAGAGGAGCAGTACTGAGCGATTGTCCTTCCTGAAGCTGATGTTAGACAGAGTAAAGCTAGCGCTGCTAGCTAAGTAAAGACAAGTTCATTGCTGGCAGAAGCCCTTGGGGTTACCTTTTTGCTGACCACATAGAGGGCTGGGTGCCAGAGAATGTTCGATACCACCTGTTATTTTTCGAAAAAAGCAAAAAGCTCGATATCCACAAAAGCAACGAATGACTTTGTAACTATACATACACGTTTCAAAAGCGAGGGGATCCACAGGCAGTTGAGGAGCATTTTCCAAGCAAGTAGAATAGTACTTGCGCTTAAATGGAAAAAAAATTAAAAAATGATCTCCTCAGATAGTATTGTGCTATCTAAGTGCTAACTAAGCTAGCGACACATCGGCTTTTGTGCATCTTTCGACTGCTGTTGTTATGTGAGACAAAAAGCTTGGGGTTTTCTCTACAATATATTACCGTTTGGGTAGTGCGAGTTGAAATTTCTGTTATACAAGCAATAAACAAATTGGATATCTTATTGGCGGCAGAAAATCGTCACATTCAGCACGACTACGTGGCCAAACAGTTTCTACCACGGCTTTTCTGTGCCAGTCATTTAATACGTCCTCGGATGCCAATGCACGAATTGGCTTTTATGGGGTACAATTTGTCTGTTTTTGCACTAATGCTAAGAATTTTCGAGGAAGTAGACGTAGTTCACGTTAAAATGTTGCAGGAAAATTAGCGGGTTACCTTTTTTACAGAAACCGCTGAACTGAAAATACTATTTACTTAAAGCTTGAGGAGTGTAAACATTCATCAATGCCAGAAACGAATTATAGAATATATTTCAGTACAGGATTTGCGTCTGCACCGAAAATCGGCCTTTAATTTGGATCTACCTATTTAATCTTGTTCTATGAGTTACTATTTTTTGAAGAAACCACAGGACTACATGTTTAGGGGCACCAGTGCATCTGAGCATATACTGGAGGCAAATAGCGTGAATTTTCTTATGTTTGTTCCTCTAATTGAAATAGATTATGGGGTAGTACAATGAAGTTCGAATGTACGTAAGCTAGTTATGAACAAAGGTAGCGAAAGCAAGTATCAACGATACTCATAACCATTTCAGTTTAACATTAGTTCGTAAATAACTTTTGTCGTAATTTTGCATTGTGTGTTATTCACAGAATAATTGCTCAACTTTGCAGTTACCCGACTGGGTTACCAATTACCAACCAAAAGTTTTCAATTTACTGCTCGCAATGAATCAACCTTTCGACGGATTAAGAGATATAATAGCCACTTTTGCTTAACAAATCGATATCTTCAACTAGGTAGGAAGCTTTGGCTTATCGCTACTATGGAAATGACGAAAGAAAAAAAAGAGGATCGTTTTGGCAAAATGCTAAGTAAATTCTTCTGCGCGTCTCGCTTGAGGAAGAACTTGAACAGTTAACTCAGAATTGCGTGGTTATGATTATACGTTATGATCGAACGGTGCAATACAAGCTCGACGCGTATGTTTGCTTGAGAGGGAGTCTTTTGAGTGAACTTGTTAGCCCCTGTCAATGAAACTGGTGCGGCTGTTGGATCGTACTTTAGTTACACTCTTATGTGGTTATTGGCACGCCTTTGGGTATAGTCAAATAAGTTATATTTTTTATCTTTCATCACAAAAGCATAAAAACCTGGTGGAACTTTTACAATGTAATAGTGAAATATTTGACACGCTATTAGAAGAAAACCGCGGTTGCGGAACTGATACGACTGAATAGAACAATATTATTAATAAGATTAGATTAACTTAAGATGTGTTGTACGGTTAGCAAAGTTATTACTTCTTATTAGCTTAGAGGTAGTTCATAGACACTGTGCAGAAATTAAACAGTTTTTGCTCTCTTAAAAAACAAGTTTTTAAGGATAATTTTAATTATTTTTTTATATGAATGTTACGACAATATTTAATGGCCAATTTCTTTCTACTGAAGTGATACGTCGTCTTTATTTGAGAAAATAAACTTGATCGTGTAAGGTAATTCATATGTCAGTTTCCTCTAACAAGTATCGATGCCCTAAATCAGAGTGATTACTGGCCCCTCCTTTTTCGTCCGCCTCAGAAGAACTCAAAGGTATTATGACATAATTCAAACTCTATGGACTGCATTAAACAATGTGGGTTATACCTAAACAAAATAAACGTGTACTTGATTCCAGCTAATTAATTTATTTTAATGTCTCTGGTAAAAAGATTCATTAATTAATGCAATTTCAAATTTAACCCTGAAGAAAAACCGGTACGAGCCGGGAGCTGAATCAAGACCAGTGAGAAGCACCCTGACTCCGGAAGGCGCAAATGACTGCACAGTGAGATCAGGGGGGCTTTTAGTTTCAGTTCCGAGCTTCTTGGTGATCGCCTCAACCTTTTTTCTTGGCGTTCTTTGTTGAAATGCTAATATAAATCGTAAAGATTCTGGTATTTGTTTTACTCAATAGAAGTTCCCCTTGAGGGGTGAATGTTATCACTTTAGATTTAATTTATTACCCTTCATCGAATTTCAAAGAAGGTTATGTTGTCGAAAATTATGATTTCAGGCAGAATAAGATAGCAGAAAAACGGTTTCAACTCCCATCGTCTTGTGAATGAATTCCGTATAAAGGAGTTTCGCCCGAACTATGTTATAGCCTGAAGCATGATAAAATGTTCCGAACCCAGCAGTACAAGATTGTCCATCGGCTGGCTGGATGGTACAGTCGACGGTGTCCTGGCCGTTGTTCTTTGACTGTTGATTATGGGAATGTAAGCCTTCCTCCTCCTGAGTAGAATATGAGAATTCGAACGGCTACGGCGATGTATAGTTTGACCATTGAGAAGCTAGCCTAGTTGGGCAGAAAAATTGGCCGCAGGGAACACGACAGTCGACGTGAGGGCGATAACGGAACCCCCAGGGAAGTCCCAGGAAAGGTTTAAACAACTCGATTTCTTGCTTATGCGGCAGTTTAATGCGTCAGCCACGACCGAATGCACTTTCTTGGTAGTGATCATCTGAAGGACTATCGTTCGTCTTCTGAAATGACTTCCAGAATTTATAGTCAGTTCAGATGACGCTGCTAGCAAAGGCGTATATCCCCGTAATAGGTTAGTGAACACGTATTTACGTGCTAATATTAGGGACACATTATAGTGTACGTTCAAACCCGGGCATAGGTACATTTCGTTTCGTACTGGGAGCCAGCCATCTGATGGAACGTTCAACGCCTGTATCGGACGAAAAACTCAAAGCATAACAAGAGAGTATGCCATATACAAACTGCCCAGCAAAATAGAGTAAATAAATTTACACACCGCGATAGTTTCGTTGGACTATTATTCGAGCGGAGAATAGTCTACATATATTTTATAGGGCGTCGATACTTCGTTGGCAAACCAGTACCGTACAATAGATCAAGCAGCAATTGCTGGCTACATAACATTCATGCGCTAAACGATGGTTGGCTTGACAGAATGCTTAGTTGCAGCTACGATGAAACATATTTTACTAACAGAGCTCTCTTTTAGAAAATAGATGTTTCCCTATGTTTCCGCTAAGCATAGTCTTAGATATACTACACTTGAATGGAGCGCCGCTCATATCTATCGTCGTATTGGATAAGTAATTACGAAGTCAGAAACGATGGTTGATGTCAATTTACTCTTGTTCATTCCGATCTTGTGAGACTATTTGCTTGAAATAGTTTCCTTTTCGTCTTATCGTCGTTATCACTAACGGCATCGCCAGCTTCTGCAGGACATTAATATGGAGCGCGGCACGCGACACCAGTTACCCCTCGCGTACAATTACCTGTGTTGTAACGTCGTCACTATTTTACTTCGTGTGTGCTATTAGTGAAGACTAGATGTCCGTTGCCAGCGTTATCGTCATTGAGGACTTCACGCGCTGATACTACCTATTGTTATTCTTGTTATTGCGTTGCTATTTATGCTGCTGCGGTGCATGTCTTCCATCCAACCTCTTTTTCTTTTCTGTTATTTATTTTTCGACTAATAGCGGTTGTTTTTCCTCCATTGATGGACAGATATTCTCCGTAGCCCTCATTGTAACCGGCTATTAACGACAGAATCACGATCGTCGGGCCTTAACCACAAGCCACTAGTTACGCAGTCATTCATCGGAAAAAGGATCAGCGGCTTTGTCCGTGAACCGCATGATCCGGTCGATGCTTAGAACAACGCTAGCGTCTTTGCTAGAGATTATCCTGCCGCTCCTTTTTGTGAGGTCTAAGTATTAGTACAGAACGGCGGTAGTCAACACTATTTGATGCAGGACCGACAGTAGAAGGCTCTTAGGACTTTACAATTAACCACGTTTACATGGTTTACGTTACGTACGTTTGCTGCCAGAAGTTGTTTTCAAGCCGCTTGTATCTGACGCTGTTCTTTGTGTTGTCTTGTTTTTCTCTCGTTGGCAGACCGACAATAATGAACGGTAACGATCAACGACCAACTACTTTACTGAACACAGTAACTTTATTTAATAATGGTCTATAATTTTCTACATGAGGCATAGCAGAATGGTAAAGATACATACTTCATTTCAAATGAACTCTGTTTGTTGTCAGCGCATACCTTCATAGGCTGTTTATATGAATAAGATCATATAATGTTCGAAGTTTTGCATTTTTTTATAAATTTTATCCTTTAATGGAGCCATTCATTTGAAACGCTAGAGATTTCATACATTGTGGTACGATAGACACCCTGCAATCGATGTAATGATCGTATAAACAAATGACATACTAACCAGTTGAATCCTTAGGATCTTTCGTTCCCTGAAACCCACAGCATTTGAATAGCATTCTGTTCGTCTGTCAATCCCGCTGCGAATATACAACTTGTTTCCGTGATAAACTAAGACCAAAAGTCTATTATTTTTTGTATTTATGCGAACAGTCTGTTCAGAACTGTTTTCATTTCATTCATGAACATAGACGCTGGAATTGGTAACTATACATATGAAAATCGATAAAAGTCTGCCTATATTTCAGCCTGTCAATGCTAAATAACAAATGTTTATTTTTACCTGCCCGGAGGCTTATTCTCGTTTTGTTATTTACTGCATTTAGCCGCGTTTTGACCGCCACAGCATTAAAAAATCAAGCGGAATAGCTGGTACGTAAAGGGATAGTTTGAAGCCAAGCCTTGCTTAGGCGTTAACTCAAAAAATTCGATGTTCTCTTGTAAATAGTCCCAAAATCGTCTTCGAAAAAGTCGAATTGTTTATAATTTTTTAGACCTATCTATAATAGCATGGCACACTAGTTCTATACTGATTCAGGTCGCTCGATCCATTCGGAAAGGTTCATAGCCGAGAGTTTTTCGAAAAAGCACAATTTCGAAATTCATTATTTTCTATCTGTTCTCAAAAGTACAAAGCAACATAAAACTATCGCATAACGGATATTTCTGGATATTGCGATGTATCTAGCAAGCATCATTGATTTGTTTGACCGAACTGCCATGATAGCCATGAAAATGTTCATTTTCTTCACCGCATTTTGCAAATATGAACAGTTTTTAGATTAACCTATAAAATGAGAGGATAGATAGCATGATTAACTAAACCAGGACTAACATTCTATTACACCAAAACGTTTGTGATCCCGATAAACTGGATTTTATGACCGCGTTCAGTGACTTCATAGATTTAAACCAAATATATCATAGCTGACATTTGACAGATACCGGAATCGATCAAAAAGCAATTTTCAGTTGTTCGGCCCATTGGGGCTAATTACGAAAAAGCTATCATATTTTTATACATTAATTAACGTTAATAAACGTTTTGAGGCAATAGCCGACTTGAACATACATGTCTATAGAGCTACGAAATTATAAGTGCTCAGTTCAACATTGACGACAACAACACTCTCCGTTATTTTGAAACAGCTAAATTGTAGGCGAATTATAATGTTTGAGTATTCCGATTATTCTAGGGAGTATCGGTAATAACCGTCGTAATTACTTGTTGTACTGGAAAAGACTTTTCTCGATTACGCTTATACTAACATGAGGGGCCTTTCAGTAGCATTTGAGCGTCGGTGCAGACCATAAAATCTACCAAGACTGCTGTAAGAACTATCAAATTTAAGTTAGTGATGTTTTTATTATTAAACTAGTAACCGGCAATTACATTTTGTTAATTTGTCTATTTTTTGCTTTGGATTGTTCTTCCTTGTTCGGTTCACCGGTGTTGAAATACCGGTGGTCGTTGTAAGCC
Source organism: Varroa destructor (assembly GCF_002443255.2). NCBI lineage: Eukaryota > Metazoa > Arthropoda > Arachnida > Mesostigmata > Varroidae > Varroa > Varroa destructor. The sequence goes on along the minus strand of NW_019211456.1, from coordinate 24,364,036 downwards.
GAATATGCCAAAGCCAACTTGACCCATAAACAAAATTGAACTCAGCAGTGATAAATTGATGAATTGCCATTTTGTGTTCTATGTACCGCTATGAAAATGGGCCTGTCTAACGGGTCTAAATGTAAGCTTGGCCACGCGACCACAACAAACTTTTTCCTCACAAAGTTACGCCATCCTGTAATATCTCGCCCTCCGCAAACGTACGAACAACAGTGAATAGCACGACTCATGTAGGTGACTCGTTGAGTTTCATAACAGAATCTAAATATTATTAGTCTACCAAATAATAAGATTTCTCCGGATTTGTATCGTTTATACTGTACTACTAGTGGAAAAAAACATCGCATAGTGATAATAATAAATTCTGATAGAATTTTTCATCTTCTGTGTACCATGCGGATGTATTGCGAAATGTGACCATACAAATCATTCCGATTAGAAGGAGCCATTGTGGCAAGTGGCAGTGCAGTAACAATCCCCACGCAAAATTCAATACGTTTGTGAGCGCTTCCGTTATTTGAGATTCTGGAAACATTTGCGTCTATCAGGAAAATTACTGCTTCTTACAGATTAAATTACGCCTATAGTTGTGAGGATGCCACGTAAGGACCCATCATCCGTGGCGGTTTTCTGTCTCATCTGAATAGACGTCTATAAAAGTGATGTTAATATGAGGCCTGGTAATCTAACTAAAAAAAAGAAGCAATTATTTTCAGAGCTAATTAGCAACGAAACATCTGCACAGATACAGGTGAGTGAACAGACTTCGCCTATCTCGTTTTAGGAAAGGACTGCGCGTAAATGGCATGTTTAAGCATCTGCTGAGTAAACTGTACGAAGATCGCTCTCTGACAACGATACTTCTCTCGAAGGGTACGTGCTTGGTATTATGTTCGGCGTTTTTCCGGTAGGACATGGACAACTATTCTTGTTTGTGTGGTGCTTCACCGTGTTACCTGAAAATTCGTGAAGCTTCATTCAGTTTGTTCTTAAAATTCAACTTAACTTATCGCTTAACTAAGCCTGATTACACTTACATGAATTCATTTCTAATTTAATATCTATTTATACGTTCTATAGGTTTGATGAAAAAGGACTGATCATCTAGCACTGTGCCTTCAACTAATGAAAGAACACACTACTAAAAATACATTGCTATTAAAGGAAAATCGATCCACGTAATTGTGCATAACCTCTTTGATAACCTTGCCGATTCCTTTTTTTTTAACGAATAGGCAAGTTTATCATGTTTAAAGCTAGCTACTTTTAAAGGTCCTGTCAGCCTATTGTCTATAGCCCGCTCAATAGAACATCACCGTACCAATATAGAAGTTTTTCTTTATTAGTCTATTTATTTATCAACGACCTCGATTGTCTGAACGGCAACAGCAACAACGGGAAATAATAATCTTAATAATATTACTATTATCATGCATCACTTATTTTCATCGTTTGTTGATGTGCATCAATTTGGTAAAGTATGATTCATCTTCTTCGTATTATTGGAGCCAGTCTCAGTTGTGACTGGTCTGTGATAGTCCAACCATCACAGACTCACCCCTGACCCCCGGCGCAATCACGCATAACTATGCGTGATGAGTGGTTGCAGGATGCAGAAGTTCAGACGTTTTTAGTGCTACGATACGTACGGTGCGTGGTGCCAGCGATCAGATCGATTGTCTACGAACTGATCGAGTGACCAGAAGCCACCCTGCTTCCCAATGAAAACTGTTTGTTGTTTCTTCACCCTAAATAGGTAAGAAACGACGAATGAAATTTTCGTCACTGAATCTGCACACAAACACATGGGTATTTAAGCCAACTAGAACCGCTTCATATAGCAGTATAAATAGATAGTCGAGTAAGCGCCTTCTGGCTGTCAAGTGAATGTTTCTGATCATCGATTTGACGGGCACGGGCCAACCCTCATATGACGGATACCTCATAGTTAAATATTTCCAGTTCTACGTCCGGTACTGCGATTAGGGATTCCAAGTGCGTCCACGCTCGGATCTCAACCCGGACAATTACGTGTACCTTAAGTTTTTCAGACAAACACGTCCACTATGCCATCACTAAATATGTGACAGCACAGGGTAAACAATTGTTGCGCGTAATAATAATTAAAAACAACTTCACTCAATCAATGCTTTCCAACGACCGCACGCACGTACGGTTTATTTACTTAATTAAATAGTTTACTTTATTTAATCTCACATATTGCATGATACGTGTCACTGGCGTGGTTCTAATCCACGATCTCTCACTTCCGTGCGTTTTAACCGTCCAATCAAGCGTGTTAACTCACAACGTAACAACGTAGACGAGCGGGGATAAACCCATCCTATTATATGCTTGTTTATCTACATGTTTATTGAAACCTCGGAGTACTAATAAATCAAGCTATTCTATAGTGACAAATAAAATCGTTATTTACCTTAACGTCAGTCTAAAATAGATAGAATTTAGGTTGGACGAATAAATATATCTAACTAGTAGACTTAGTTAGTGACTTTTCTGCATTTTTTGGTTTATTTTGGTAAATTGAGATATTATGCAATATCTATAAACGGCACACCGTTTTGCTTCATAGAATCGTTGATGCATTCACAGATTTCTCAAAAAAGGAAGCAATTTATATATTTTCATATAGAAAAGCTTATTACAATTTTGGAGGATAATGAAGGTAGCACGTCCTTAAAGTTCAGTTTTTCTAATGATTTCATATATAAGAAAGCGTATATTTATATGCTTATAGCTGACGTCCTTCCGCTGAGCTTCACTTTGGCTCGCTACGAAAATGCGACCCGCTGTAAACACAGGTGGAGTTCCGTTGGAATGTACTTCCATTAATATAAGTTCCTATCAGACGTATCGTAACTTTCCAGAAGTCGCCTTGATGAGTACTTCCTTATTGCTTTTCTGAATACTTCCGACTTTTTGACTTCTACTATTTATTGAAGTAGTCATATTCTGAGTGACAATTGTACCTTCGGAAACGTGTGAGCAAAAACGCCACCGTAAACAACCATAGACCGCCCTAGAAACGGGTAATCCCCATTTTAATTCGCTTGCCGCCAATACTAAAAGTAACTTTGTACTTCTGGATGTGTACGGACAACCGTTGAATTGAACGTTTCTTTGCATGCGACCTCCGTAAAGACTGAATCACGGTTATACACAAGGTCTGGTTAGAGACGTTTAGTTTTTTTCATGCTATCAAAATGTCAGCAGTTCCATAAAATAGAATATCGTAAATATCTCTATATTTATATATAGATATAGAATATCGCAGCTATCTCGTCGTAAGGTCATCTCGACAAGTCATACTACAATGGGATAGATGCTTAGTGTAGTATCGAATTAATATTCGAAGTGAAGCACAGAACAGAAATCGGACCTCAGTTTTACCTGATCGTCAACAGGTCGACTTTTTAGTTGGCTGGGACGTATTTCGTAAGCTGTCTTCCGTAGGCCGCTAAGCCCATGTGACGAAGCAATGAAGACAAACGCAGGCCCATTCTGTGCATTAATGTTGCAGTTCGTCTTAGTCCGTTGCCAACAGCTTCTATTGCGAACTTCGGAAGGGCTTTGAAGATGGGCATAACATGAATCAGTTGATGGTCACAGATTGTACGAAGCCTTTTATGGCACTATTATTATGTGCTACAGCGCCAGTAAGGTGCATTTTGCTAGAAGCATGTTGTAAGCACGTATTTCACTGTTCTTCTATTTAGAGATTTTCGATTGAAGAGCACATAGCTTGTAGCTATGCATAGAACTATCCTTAAGATTTATGTATTTGTTCGTTACGCAGTGCAATCGTATCTATAGTGTATTCCTCGAACGGCATATTTAGGTTTGCTTAACAGGCTCGTTTAGATCAAAGTAAATCAGAAATTACTTCAGTGTCATGATATTTGGCCGAGCATACGTTAGGTAACGGTAGAAACGATAATATACTCTATCATCTGATACAGATGTAAAATATTAACAGAGTACACGGGGTCAACGGACTCGAATCAGGCAGGAAGAACATAAGAAGTTCCCGAAGGCTGCTAAACTTACGATTACGCGTATGTCATAAAAGGCTCTTAGAAACCAAAATACATATTGAAAAATAGAGACGTTTTTTAAGGGCTTGATAACTGTCAACGGTGAATCAATTTTATCAAGATTATCAATAGGAAAAAGAATTTCTTTACTCCAGCAGTTTAAGCACCTCTGGTTTACGCTAACTGCGTTTACTCTTATTCAAGCAGTGGACAAAAGCTGTGCTTCAGACCTTGATATCGAACACAATTTCGGTCCGGATCGTTCAACTTCAAATGGAAGTTGCCTGTAAGAACAATTCTGAGTTGAAAGCGGTCGAATATGACGAGATAGTAGTGATCGATAGTTTTACACCGAACTATGGAAATATATAAAATCGTATTTGTACGAGCATTTTTAGTTTTGAACAATATTTAATTCTTGAGAATGTGTAGGTAGCCAATTTGGCAGCTAGGAGTCCTTTCATTGAACCACTCCTTGATTGTTTTGCTTTACATCGTTACTATTGGATAGGCACGATAATAAACTGGCAAATATTATTAATGATTCCATTAGCATCAATCAATCAATTACCTGATTCGCTTTGTTTTCCGGATCGGGAAACCGCTTTCTTCAGAAGCGTGGACAAGTTGCTCGGACAGGCAACACCATGTTTCTATTTTACTTGTAGGCCACACGGAGTGTCAATTTTAACGAGTAGGACGGCCATTGTCAACGGCCTTAATAGCTGGGACTCCATCCACGACACTCGTGTGGCATCACAGAATCACAGAATAACGGGCCTAAAAAGGCACACAAACATAACCGTCTGTAACGAAATAGCCTAAAGTTACTTCGCCACTGCATTGATGATATTACACAACTCTAAACATTACTAACCTAGTATTCAAGGTTGTTTAATTGATTTTGCTAGAAACAAGATGCCCTGTTTCTTATTGGGAACATTTGGCATCAGCCAGTTTCGCCAGACCAAAGATTTCGACAAAGAGTATATTAAATAACAATAGAAATAACCTTAGAACGTATACCTAACAAATTAGGTAACAAGTTGAACACGTGCCACACGTAATGGAACCGTAAAACTTTCATAGCACACGAAGTCTACAGACTGGGAGCAGACAGATGGAAGGAGAATATGACGTCCGTGAATCTACGTCAAACTTCCAGCTATACGATTTATAGTTTAAGGAGAACAACGTACAACTTGCTCTGGTATCCTAATCCTTGTATGCAGGATTATCTGCTTTCATTAGGGCACAAAATAACTATCTAAAATAATTACTTGTTCACATTTTTTTATCTTCGAATGATGAAGGGGTCTTCAGTATTTACAAAAACAGCACTTAGGCACAATCGAAGTTTTCCGTTTGTAAACAACCCAATGTATGCACAATGGCCAAATAGATCTCCACTAACAGTTTAGTAAAGTATACAAATGATGGCCTATTACAGACGTATAATTTGCTATTGTTGAAATAAATGTGTCAACATTTGTCTTGTTCCTTGCACTAGCAGAATAAGGCATAATAAATATATTGGCATTAGACTATCCCCATGACAACTAGCTATAGAATACATTTGGGCACTGTTCAAAATATAGAGATGTTACAGTAAAAATATGGCTTCGTTCGAAGCAATCTCCTTGAATCTCTGGAAGTCAACGAGAGCTTTGGGCCATACGACACATTGATCTCCAATCGAGCAGCAGGTCACCGTAAAACAACGTTTCTAGGCAAAGCAAAAGCAAAAATATCACTACTAAATATAACGTGAAGCACAAGTAGGCGTTATATAATGCTATTTTTTTTTATTTGAGTTAGGTAGAAGTAGGTGAGGTGTAATTGATTATGTCTGCTTGACATGATCAGTTAAACTTCTGTTAGAGTGCACTTCGGCTTTTTTTCTGCAAGAGTCCCTTATTCAACGTTTTAACTAATTAGCTCAAATTCAATCAGTAACTATTAGGGACGGGGGGTTTTAAACGGACTGTGGCACAACCCAAAGCAATAACAGTGTTTGCTCATCTCATGAGCTGTCCCCTTTTCATGGGAGACTAGATAAGAATACTGGTACTATTGTAATCATGGCAGAAATAATTAAAATTCGAAATCCTTTTAATAAATCTAAAATAATGAATCTGATTTAGGCGGCTGTAAACTTTGAGACTTGTCTGAAATGGATATGCGTTTAGACAATGCCGAAAAACTGAAAACACTGAAAGTCAGCGCATAGAGAACTGTACAGAAAGGCCAAAAAGGACAAACTAAAACTTGAGTCCTTTAAGTAACAAACTTTTATATATCATATTTATAATTCGAGCACTCAGGACCAAGACTAAGCTTAACAATTTTGCCCATGGCACGGTGGAGATCTTTTTGTATAAATTAAATTTTCTTCAAAAACAATAGTTTTCTTATACGGGCTTGAATAAATCGCTCGACCGCAGTGTAATGAAGTGCTTCTTAATACTTGGTCTTATTTCTATTCTGTTCGAACATACCCATGGCAACACTAATCTGCTAGAATTTCCCAGTAGCCCAATTAGCGGCCTAGTTTTTTTTTACTATCTCAACATATGAACATTGCAAACATGATGGAAAATAATCCATATAGGTTTGTTATTGTGCGATGTCAAATTGTTAACGTTCGTCTACAAACTGTTTGTTTTGATGTTTGTCGCTTCCGCCATTCTTTACCGTTAACGTGACTTTTTTTTGTTGCTTTTCATATGGATGAATTGGAAGTTCTCGTTTTGAGGGCGGGATCTTGGTCTCTTAGGTATTTTACCGAACAACTTCAAACTTCCAATTAAACAGAGACGAACGATGAGCTGCAATTGATATTCGGACTGCTGGCATTACACGAATTGACCTTTACAATGTCAGCAGCTTTGTTTACAATTATAGATAAAAATGTTGTTACGTAGTTAAGAACAAATCCTTCCGTGCGCGAGACCCATCCGAATTTCAAGCTAACTGATCAATACTGCACATTGTCTATCTTTATCTTTTCGCAATCGTCAGTTACCACGAAATAGTCCTATTATAATATCGTATTCGTTGGTAGGATAAAACGTTCAATAGACACCCAGGAAAAAGGCGGGTCGATTTAGGAGTACGGAATATTAACTGTAGTGCAAGCTATTTGTCGACCTAGCACAGGAAGCCTTCTCTACGAGAAATTTTTGTGCATAGTTTTCTTTTAATTGTTATTCTACTAAAATCCGCTAAGCAATAAGCAATGAATAACGATAACGGCTGGCAAAAAACGTCGGGCTTGTCAAGATTACTTAATTGGGACCACTATTTAACCCTTTGCCAATTTGTTACCTAGTTAGTCAGCGCGTTATTCTACGGCCAGCAATTACATAGACACCGAATGGACCCCCCAAAACGTTACCAGCTGTTGACGATTAACAAAACGATATTTAAATGTATTGTGTGTTTCCTACAATTCTAAGTTTCGAAGCGTCACCAGCAACTGATACATAATTCGGTGCGTAAAAATATGAACGAAATATATAATTATAAACAGCCATATTATTACTACATTGGCTACCTTGTACGCCTGCTAATGCACGAGGATCCGGAATTAGTGAAGGATAACACTGCAAGTAAACCGCGTACATCTGATCAGATGTCCATTTTTACTCTAGTTTCTTCCGCATGTGATATATAAATTAAGTAAGACAATCATTATTTTCGTTAAAATCGACTTCGTCCTCATAGGCTGTGTAAGTAAATTATTATTGCTCAGTTATTTCTTGCAAATCGAGTTCCGTCAATTAATCAGATTAGAAATTCGCGTGGTACAAAGGTCCTTTCCTCTAGCAACATGGACATTTCCTATCTGTCCTCTCAGAATCTAATTATAGCCAAACGGTCTTGTAAATAGGCAAGCTTATAGGCGAATAAAGCAGACATCACAGATTCGCTATATTGAAATTTCAATTCCTTACAAGGTAATCATTGTGTAGCTAAAAGGATCACTTTAGGGAACCAGCAGCACTGAAATTATCAAGTATTTTGTACGACGGAATAGATATATGTATGATTGTAAATGATAAAATCTTTCGAGTTCGTGACGAGAACCACTCAGTCCTGCAATGAGCTCCCTGATGTGATTTTTGAGTAAAAAAAAACGAAAAATATAATGTAAACTCGAGCATAACAATAAAATGGGACCCTTGATAAGCCAATGGCGAGCGTTTTTCTCTGACGGGACACTTAGAGAGAAAATGATCAGTTTTTTTTTCTTCCGACATTTTGAGCCAAAAAACCGAACACTAACTTCAAGTCTAAATAAGTATAAAAACTTGCGTATTATAAACAATCTTCCAAAAAAAACAGACTATGGCGTGGATTATCATCTTTTTCTAACCTTAATTATAATGATTATAACAATAAATTCAATTAGCAGGGATACATTAACAAAGTCAACAGTAATCAAACATCATTTTTAATAAGTCATCCAGTAACTGCATCGGCCATTTGAAGGCCATTCGGTCGGCCATGGCGTGATGGACCTGCTGTCATAACCGAAACCGGACGAGCTGACATGTGCAAAAGCCATTATGTCGGCACTGTCCTATAGCGTCCCATAGACGACTGCTCGGTGATAGTCGCGTGGAGAACACGATCGTTGGCTGCTTACATCAAATATAACAGCCACCAGCAGCGGTACGGTAACACGTCTAACGTGAACGGTGATTCCCGCCATCCCGTGTGTGCTCACGTGTGCCATAGCATTGTGGCTACTCATATAAACTATATGAAGCAAACCGTTATACGAACACTTATCGGCTAGGGTCTGGCGAATCGCTAAGCTATGTCGTATCTTGAAACTCTTCGAAGGATCACCGGCGGCCATTTTCGGATTTTTTGAAGTACAAACTGCCAGAGACATTTTGACACACGGCCAATTGTTCGATGCTTTAGCGAGTGTGTTGCAGATATAGATGGGCAAACCTGTTTCAAGTATTACAACTTTGAAATTAATCAATATGCCTATTATTGAATAGAGTCATTGAATAGATGAGGTGAGGTTATCTGTTCCTCTACAGGCTGTTACAGGTGTTGGTGTCCTTTATCAGGGTACAAATTTTGTCCACTTTTATACTTTAAACTTCGAAACAGGCAGGTTTAGGTATCGTGATGGCACCTCGGTTCCAAGCATTTTCGTTGATTGATCGAGCGCTTAGAATCCGCGTGTGTCAAGGGTCGCCAGTATGGCAGATGACCAGGACATTATGTCTCGCCCAGCGCGGCATTGTCCTACAGAAAATATGATCTGCAAGTAAGCCCAGTCATACGGCCGCACCGGAATCTGATTCCCACATAAAAACTAGTAAATACATCGTGACTATTTATACTCGACCACTCGTTGGTTAAATGGCAACAAAGCAAAAATTCTATTATATTCTATATTTCGTAAAAATAAAAAGCTACGTAGATTTGAACCTAGCAGAAATCTTTTCTTCGATTTACATATTATTTCAAAGCAACATAAAAAAGCGTACCTATTGACGGCGCTCTTACAAAACGTCAACATATTATAGGCGAACGATTTAAAGTGCCGAGTTGCATGTTGATGATCAACAACAACAACAACAACAACAACAACAAACGGTGATAAAAGCGTCGATATTAACGAAATTGTTACAACTGTTATTACATCACTGTGTTAGAGTTAAAGCCTTCGAGCCGGATCTATCGAAAAATAGTTACGTATGATGTATAATAACACTGAATGCTTTGCGTGACCTATTGGTGGCAAGCTTTACGTAACTTTTCACTCGAAAACTTCTTAGCTCATCGCAGCAACGACATGTCTGAAAAAACGTGGCCGGACTGAAACGACGACTTCATGAACGCTGTAAAAAAATTACTAACATATGACGTTCGTTACTGTAAACCGATCCGTCGGCAAAGAGTGTCGACACCATCAAACTTTCATTGATAGTACCTACAGCCTATAGACACAGTTCGACGACGAACGGAGACAGACAGATAGATTCGCACTGACCTATATGTCGTTGTTTTTTGTGGCCTAATTGTTTACGATGTACTATTAATTCTGTTTATACGGTGCGAAATGAAACGAGTTCGTCGTTGACGGCACCGTCGCTTCGAGCCACAGACAGCTACAAGCTTCGCTTTAACTTAACTTAGCAGAGTTTCGGCGAAATAGTCCTGCTCTCGCTTCCTGGGCCTTCTACAATATCGCAACATAGTGTTATATTTAAAATATTGATCCTGATACTAGTTGTGCGAAACCTCTCGGGCGGTTAATAAATCCCAATCGTTTTCGCTCATAGCACACCTTCGCTACCGAAACAACATAACATAAGGCTGTGGGTACTGTGATCAGTCTTGCTGCGATCATGATGCGAATAAACCCCAAAAACTTGCGCTTACCATCGATAAGCCAAGATAAGGCAATACGAAGAATGTATTTTATTGTTGCGACGTGTTGGTCAGCTGCGATTTATGAGATGTCTGTCGTCGTCTTGCTCACCATGTAAACAATAGTTCGGTTTTTACGATATTAAATAATAACACACGGATAGAAAAACAGTCAGGGTCAATCCCAGGGACCAGAGAACACATCGCTGTCTAGAAATATCCGTGTTGAATCTATGCGTTTATTTATTAGATACATTTCAGGCTTGGTAGTCGATACTTCGCATGACATCTTCAATCTCTCCTGACGACCAGAGATGTATAAACGTACAACTGTCTATAGCGCGTACATCATAATTAATCAATTTGGTTCTTCTATAGGCGGCACATCGATAACTGCATGCCACGCACAAAAGACAAAGAAGTCGTCACTCAATAACTTCAATAACCTCGGTTCTCACATTACTCTCTACTAGTGGTCGGCTACCTTCGTGATTCGTCATCCCTTTGAACAATCGATCAAATAGGCAAACGAAGGTAAATGTTTTTATAGAAAAAAAAAAAAAAAAAAAGCACCCAATAACGTGGTCGTGTTCACGGAATCGCTTAACGGCTTAGCAATGCCCACCATTCACTACTGACCCTTGTTATTTTTGACCGAATATCAAATAATCGCACGGGAAAAGTTTGCTGGTTACTATGACTTCAATCCGATTAAAGTGAGACATGAAGGTGTTTTTTTTTTAAACTATTTGTTTTTGTTACGGCTGGTGTCACACCCTCCTCTGACCATCGCTCTCCAATTCAAACCCCGCTACCAAATGCGGTAAGAAGCCCTTTCGAATTCTGCCGGAAAAAGCGAAAACTGTTCTATGTAAAATCGTCTAGAAAATAGCATGATAATGGATGTCTTGACCTATCAACAGGTCGGTGGCACGTTAATATTCTCTGCTATCACAGTCGTGCCATACGTCACGCGAGCTAACGGGGCGATCGACTCGGTAGATATTTCGAGCACCAACTTTCACTCGCTCGGGAGAGGCAATATTTTTTCCTGGAGCATGGAGCGTTTCCGGATCTGAAATCTCTGGGTCTTTGATTGTGGAGTACCCGCGAATGCTACTACGGAAGCCATAAGTGCGCACACTTCGTAACCACACAACTCCCATACGGGTATGTAGCTTGCATCATCTGAAGGTTCTAGTATTCGTAAGCGTTTGCTCATCTAGATATTCTGTAATTTCATACACTATGTATATTTTTATATCAAGTTTAAGATCTCCATGAAATTATCTTGTCAGTAACAGTCACGCGCGTGCTGGTATTAGAGGTGAGCTTGCTGTAGACGTCTTCCATTCTCGTTTCGCGTCGGTTCTACGTCATTCCTACACCCTGTGAGACTTATTTGCTTCCTCATATTGTGAAACCAATGACCCCTTTTGATATAGGCCGTTTGACGGTTATCTAGTACGCGTTAGGTCGAGACCCTTCATTGGCAGGCAACGGGATTCGTATTCGCTCGCAGCTGTATGGCTTCTTGAGTTCTGTGATTCTTTTGAACCATATCGATTTACTCCCAAACGTCCATCAATGTAAATAGAGCTCTAGACCATTTCTCACGTCAAAATCTGTTTGTTCTGCCAAAAAAAAAAACTTGATTTTGCCTTGTGCGTCCTGCCTCTCAAGAGTGCTATATTTAAATATATTTAAAAAGTCAAACGTGGCGGGTTATCTTGATGCCGCCGGAAGCCATTTCTCAAAATTTCATAGATTTCTTCCGAGCATATTCTTGGTAGTTCTAGATATTATCGTCACCGGGTTATGTCACCGGGACTAGTATTATTTTTACTGGAATTTACTTTAGATATAAATAGATTGAAACAATATGTCGATAAATTAGCTGGGTATTAACCTAACTGTAAGCCCTATTCAAGATAACAAGAACAAATTATCTGCAGACAATAATCCTGTTTGTTATCTTGAGCTTCCTTATTTTGAGAGGCTTCTAAAATTGAATATTGACTATTTTCTGTGACCTTGTTACTTGTTCTTTTAAGTCTACCATATACAGTGCAGATAAGGCCGGCAACATCGAACGATCTTTCGAAATTCTTCAGTTTTTTTTTTTTAGATCTCTACTGCTCGTGATATACGATTAGGTTCTCTTCCGCATCGTCATAATCCAGGAGCAGAACACGCCGTATTTGTTTTTTTCAAATCTGTTGTGCACATTTCCTAAAACATCCTGTTCCTCCAACTATAATACTGTCAGTCTATAGAACAACTTTGCAGTTAACTTATGCGAGACAGTATATAATATTATGACGAATCGGCAGGTGGTAAGGTAAATTCCATCTTGGATGACTTTTCCTCAGCGAGAAAACACTCTATTTCATTCATTCTAGCTACGGTGATATTAAACAGGTACGTTTTATATGTACCCTTTCGAACCTCTCCTAGTTTTTTTTAGTACAGTTACTAGTATTGTATTTAGCATCGTTGTTTTCCGGCTGAGATTTAATACCTCAGTTGTTGCTTCGACCAGGGGTAGTTTCATATTTGCAGGAGGCACTTTGTACGATAGCTAAACTTCGGCATACAATAATTTAGTTCACGTATACACTTAAAAGAGGACGGCACTCTTCAACCTGGGAAAGCATAAACTATGGTTATGTCACCTTTTCTCGACGTTAAGTTGTCACGTTATTTTTATGTAAATGCTAGGAGTGCTTCTAGGGCCATAGTTAGATGCCGGATTCATTCTGGCCGTTGAAGGCCGTCGTAGTTTTTTTCATTTTTCAGCAATTTTATTTCAACCTGCTTTGCCCCCTACCTCACCTCTGTACACCGGTACAGCGGGCCAATTATAACGTTGTCACGTTCAGATTTCGACTTATTATCCGTAAAGTCATTCCTTACGTTAAGCGATTTCCAGATTTCGTGTTACCGTCTCAAGAGCCATTGGTCACTTGCAGTACAGTCCACAATCATATTCATTTTCTTTTTCTTCCAAAGATTTTGTGAGAATTCTGTGCCGTAGTACAACAATAAATTACAAAATAAATAAAAACAACAAATTCCTTATGTATGACTCTGCTTTCGTCTATAAAAAAAAAAGTAAGTGTTTTGACTTTAATTATTTTTATTGCCATTAAGCGTAGCCCCAGACGGTGTTATCTAGCACCGTTTTTTTTACATTCGCTAAACCATTCGCTGTTACACATATACACAGTCTGAGTAATCGCTCCGCCCTGTATTTTTCTTTCTCGGTTTTCTTTTTTTTTTTTTTATTTCGTATGTTGTAGGTAATTCTTAAGTATAAATAATTTTAGAATCTCTCCCTAGGAAGGATAGATGTGGATATTCTTCGAATGTAGCTATCGGCCCCCTTATTTTGTACTTTTTTTTTTTTTTTTTTAATTAAAATCGTTCAGTTAGTTTTGCGCTAACTTCGAGTGATGCATATCGACCTAGGTTTGTATGACTATTAAGGTACTCATGGCTAGCTGGTCATCACTTTTTGTGACGTATGCCGACGTATGTCCTATCCAGCTCGTACGGAAGACAAAAGCCCCATTGTCCCTACTTCGGTGACGTCGACTCTTAGCTTTCTGTGTTAATGGCCAACTATTGCCACTTAACGTTTGTTTGAATAACTGGAAGGTAAAGATCTCTGTGGAATGAACGGCCTGAATGCATTCGCAAACGTGTTCGTGCTTGCCGAAATCGAAAGGGATAGAACCGCTTAGTAATCCGTATTCTAATCCGACTATGTACTCAGTCTTTCTGTTAGGAGGTTTAGTTGATTGTGACAGTCTCTACCGGACCCAGTCAGAAACCAGTTACCTGTTTTTAGCGTAAGTACTAGATTACTCGGAACCTGCCTGGAAAGATTAAGTGTCAGTTCAAATCTGATAACTGGTGTTACTCGCTACAACTTCTAATAGTTACTGATTGACTCAACTGTATGTATGGAAAAGTATGCGTCACGTCCAAAAAGAACACCGTCTGAATAATATACGATAAAAGCCGTATTTTATACGACAGTCTTCGTATGACCAGGTGGTAACTTACCATCATAGATGGCTACTGGAATTTCTTTTACTGAATGCCGTAATCACACCGATCGTTCTTAAAGTCAGACTGTAAATTGCCCAGTTATGAAATATTTACAAACATTGTTCGAGGGTCGTACCGCTGTTTGCACTAAGTGTATGATTATTCACTGCTTGTTCCTTTTTTTGGGGGGTATACCCAAAAATAATTATACCATTTGTAAGTTTATAGCTTTCGAGTGAATTAATTTCGCAAGAACATTACTAATATCTTTATTATGAGCATATTATTGACATATATTTGCTACTAAATTTAAGCGGTAATAGACTATTGCAGAGATCACAACTTGTCTTATCCGTCACTTATAAGTTCACAGCAAAAATCGGTCAATCCAGCGGTAGCGATACTTATCACTTGGTGTTCACTATGTGCTTGACTGAATAGCGACTGTCAAACGATGGGTACCATTGTCGTTATACAATCTCCATCTGCAGGTTAAGTTCCCGCTCAGTTAAATAAAGCACGGCAACGAATTATCGACAAGACCATCGATTTCTCCCAGTGACGTCTTTTTTTTTGAGATGTTTTTTTGGCTCGCACAGAAGTATTCGAATTTTAATGATGATCTCTTTTGAAATAAATTGCCACTCTGCTACGTATGGTCGAGCCTTGTATGAATGGGGTAAAGATGGCTGCCAATGTAGATTGACATCGGCGATTACCAGCGATCATCGAGTGAATAATGAGAGGAAACTTTCATAGTTATCGTAATGTAGGTTGACAACATATAGCAATCGTCAACGCATGTCCTTTTCAGAATATAATTAAGTCATAAACAGCTTGCCACACGCAGATAAAATAATTCTAATAAATAAACGAAAACGACGGATAAATTAATCGTTTATCTGCCCCACACCCTAGTCTCCTCACAAAACGTAAATTTCCGTCTGTACAAAAAAAGCACTCGGAGACGCCAAGCCAATATTGCTACTGAGAACGCTGATAGTACGATGGAAAACCGACCGAAGTCCATAGATTTGCCTTAACACGCTTTACTCTACTGCTTTCACTGGCTTACTCTGGGGCTTGTTTTATACGATACATTCGGTAGTGTTTACCTACGCGACTGCTTTATGGAAATTTGTACCGTAAGCAACAGCGTACCGCAGCAGGTTAGGATACTGCCGTTAAGAGCTCTAGGTCGTTCATCATATTAAGGCCAAGCTGAGAAGGATACATCGCAGTATTGCTTAATGTATGCAGCATTATCTTTGTCTTATTCCATTTTTTCTCAAGCTGTTCGGGCTGGAATCAGCAAACGAAAGGTCACTGGCCTGTTAAACGGACACATAAAATAAAATACAGTCTAAGTGCTTTTGGTAGATGTACGAGGAGGAAAAAAGTAGCTAAGTCTAGATTTGAGCTGCAGAAACACGCCGCCTTTAATGAAGCAGATAGGTACCGCTACACACTCCTACGCAAAAGTCTAGCAGCTGTTATTCCTTAATTCTCTTCAAATATTTCGTTTGCTTTTTTTTTTTTTGCTTGTATCTGCTCATCATGATCTCTAAATTGTGGAAATTCATTGCACTCCTTATCGCTGGACCGGTATTTTATATGCTGGCCAAAGAACCATAGGAAATACACATCGCAATGTTTACTAGAGCTTATTTAGCTCCAAATATGTCAAGGATGAAAAATTATCGTTACATCAAATTACCAAAATATATTAGAAATTCTATTTTGGACATATAACGAAAAAGCTTAGAATATACTGAAAATTTCAAATAATATATTTCAAAATCGTAAAAAAGGTTTGTTGTTGTAAGATGTTTCAAAGCTTCATTTAAATTTCAAACAAAAAAAAGTTTATTAGTAGGGGTTGTAATGCCAAAAAAATAATGAAAACAGCAGACATAAGCGTTCCTTACTGCAGCTATTTCATTTACGTATAAAAAATGATATCGAATCCAGTAGTGAAATTGTTTGCGGTAAGTTCACTTACAAATAACAATTTCACCATAAGAGAAAATATAAAAAACAAATAGTTCAAAAATTCCTAAGCAAAAAAGAATGATGATGATGTCTAAGAATTGAGAAATGCCCATGCTTCCGCGTATGACAATGTTCTTATATGCTTAGGGATAAGCGTGCGAGAACCTCTTCTGAGTAAAATTATTACTTAAATCGATAGGTTCTGTGCTACCATTTTGTTCAGGAAATTAAGTTGAGATTTCAGAAAAAAAAAACAACCAGACCAAATCAGTTTCGATTGACGTTCGGCATGCGTCTCGTGGATTGCAGTACCTTTTAAATTCTAATATGTTAACAATGAAACTACCAGTAATTAGATGGAGGCAATATTTATCAGGCGCTTGCATTGCTAACTACTAAGTTGACACGCGTCGACTTCCCGATGCGAAGACAATGCTATTATGTCTGAATGTAGGTACTCACGACAAACAATGCGATTTTAAACTTGTGTGATTATAATTTTGTGGCAATGCTTGCGAGATGAATCATAAAAAAAGATTCCCAAACGTCGCATCGGGTTAACTTATTAGTTTTTTTTTATATAAAAAATTTTGCCATCTACAACAACAGTCAGTTATCATTTATCAAGTTCTCTAGACAAGCCAAAGCTGTCTATGGGTTCAGAGTTCACAGAGCTACCACTACAGAACTCACAGAAAAGCGAAGATAGTATCTCGCTGTTGCTCCTCGTCCTAGAGCAGTACCCATATTTTCCGAACAAATAAAGCTCTATCGTACGCCTGCTAAATATGCACCGCGATATTTAATTATCAGTTCACATGGGTCGTTCCAGATACTGTTAATAACTACATAATCGAAATTTGTCAAATTGGTAGCTATCTGAATTTGTAACCAGCTCCAGCAGTTAAAAACAAATAGAAACCACACACGTTTCACAATATGTTCTAGGTATTGATTTGCGCAATGACTTGAAAAATTCCATGTTTTAAGGGCCTTTTTACATCTAGTTATTCGCGTATTGATATAGGGCACGTTTATTATTTATCTATCAGCACGCTCCAAACGTGCACACGCCGATTGTATGCCAAGGGTCTAACTGGAACGGATATTGCATATGTACGTTACCTCTATACGGAAAGTTCTAATTTTATCTCAGCAGAAGTGAGAGGACCGTCCGATAAAATAATCTAGATCACAAGCAACATCAAAGTCGCCTTGAACCCGAGTCGTTGAAGTCCTTTGATCATCACTATACCTCGGTTGCTTGTCGATTTCTCGGAGAACACCGGACGTCAGACTGCAGGTAGTCTTGCTAGGAGCATCCAAGATGAAGTCGGGTGGGTCTGCTGCCCAAGACCTGTAACCACCTCGGATGTAATCAGAGGTGAGACTGGAAACCTCCGATGAGGAACTATAGTTTTCTTCGGAATAACTACTGCTAGTGAAATTCTCGACGCATTGGCCATATCTTACTAAGGAAGAATTATAGCGAGCGCAAATCGGTATGACTGGAAAATCATAGCATCTTCGAGACGGTACAAGAACGTAACCATTGTAAGAATCTGTGTCTGCCAGGACCTCAAGGTCGTCATCCCACGACATGTCCTTCCTGCCGGAGACTAACATAACAAACGAATAATTCTGGTTTTACTACTTGTAGTGGTCCACTACATGACACAACTGACTCGCACTCTAATATTCACAATTTATCCCGTCGTTTTTATCGAAAATCGACAACGCGATACAAATCGATTTAAGATCTGGCGAGCGCTTTTTGCAGAAACGTATCTATTGCCCGAGAAGCTCGAACCTGTTCCGATTAAAACGCATTACAAACACTTCTCGACTTAAGCATATTTGTGCAGTTACGTATAGTTTGAATGTATTTTGACTCTTAGTAGATTAGAGACTAAATCCAAATAGGTATAGAAGTGATTAAATCGTGGATAGATATATCGGCAATCGGATGGAAACGCTTTTATATGATTTAGAAAAAAAATGAACCTTAGTCCCAACGTGATACCTTTAGGCGGTGTCCACCTGTTGAGTAATTTACAGGACAAATTCGGCTGACACAGGCTCAAAAACAAGCCTTTCGTGATATACCGCGGACTGTTTGGGACTTCGTTATTGCTACAATAAGCGAAATTAATTTTTCTAAAAATTTCTAACCAATTAAAGCTATGAACAATGAGCTAAGCACTAATATATTTTATGGAAAAGGAAAAATGCTATATAATTACATGTTATAGTAAAGTGTATGTGACAGGCTAAAGCAGTCATTACCGGGACTTCGCATTAACTGCCGCTGATGTACCATATCGAATTCGAACCATAACCCAAAAACGAAAACCTCATATTATTATGCATACATTTAAAAAAGTATATCTAAAAATTTGCGGTGTAAAATAACAATTTAATAACAATCTACTTCAACTTTAAAAATCATATCATCTCCGAGCAAGGGTGTAAGAAATTTATATTAGCGTAGATTTTGTATACAGCAATACGTATGTACCAATAGCCCATTCAGGAGTCAGTCTGAATTAAGTAATTGCTTTTAACTAATACCTTGCTCTGAGGCAAGGGGTGCGGATACTTCGTTGCTTTGGAATAAAAAAATATTCCTGCGACTCTCGCGCATTGTTACTTTTATGCAATTGTATTTTACTATACCCTTATAGAATACTGAGCCCTATAACATATCATATATGCACATAAACATGTTACGATGTTTTAGAAGTCAATAAAAATTTTTCTCGTGAGCTGATTGATAAAGATCAATATGTCTTGTTCAATGCAGGGTGTCCCAAAAAGTTGTGATTAAATTGGGTTACTGTTAACTTACTAGCACCATTGCAAACTACTCGGAAGCTCAAAACGGGTTTTGATGACACAGCTGCATTGCTGTATCGTGGTATAAGGGCATATCTGAATGAAAATCCTCCAAACAGATGAGTTAAACATAAAGGTCCCACTGAAGAACCCTGCTAGTTCCTCAGACCTAACGCTAACCAACTTGGGCTTTACTTTGGGGATAAAGTTCACGCGAAAAAGCCAATGATACTGTACCACTTGGAATTTTGCCAAACTATTTTATTGTTTAGTTAGACACTAACTATACGTAAATAAAAATTATTATAATCATGATTATTATAATCATATATAAATTATGATTCGTATACATATATTGGGTTGTCGAGAGAATATTGGCCGTTTTTTGAACTAGATGACTTTAAGGTCAGATGTATGAGGTCATGTCGGCCGCGTCGCCTAAAAGCCGAGATATGGCAATAATAGGTTGTATATATAAAATATCTATATTCAAGCTTTAAGATAGAGTACTCTGGGCAATGATTAAATTTTTGCAAAAATTCACTACATTATCATCACAATTTTTGCCCAGGCCCATAAAAAATTGTGATGTTTATTATTCATTTAATATTTATATATATAATATAATTTATAAACGGCCTATAAATGATTCTGTCGCTTTTGTTCTGGAAATTTTGATTTGAGAGATGCTCCTCGTGGTGATCGGGCAATTGCAGTTGAGCAAGACAGGTGCACGATTATCTGTGATATCGCCAAAAAGCTAAACATTCATCACCAGACAGGATGAAGCCATTTGAAGGAAGCTGGTTACGAAAAAAGGCCCGATGTTTAGGCGCCCCTCAAACAAACGCAAGATTACTCGTTGATTATATTTCTATCTGTGAAACTCTATAGAAACACAACGAAATTGACCAACTTCCGAAACAGTTAATCACATTAAGATAATAACACCGATAAAAAAAAAAAGACGAATAATGTGCTCCACAGTTTATGGCAACGTTCAGACTGACGCCCAAATATATGGCGCTATGCGTTTAGCAAAGCTGGGAAAGACCAATGCGCGATTAGTTGCTGCTGCTTCTTGGAAAACAAGTTTATGCTGTTTATAACTAAAAAAAATTGTAACAAACCATTGAGAAAATAGATCAGAGAAGGCGTCGCCTTCCACCCTGACAACGGCGGACTACATATATTTTTAGCTGCCCGGCAAAAATTTAGAGAGCACAAATATTGCGCCGTAAGACTTCCATCTCATTCAGTTTCTGCGGAATGTCTTAGTGCTGTTAATTTAGTTCCAAAGAAAAGATGCTAAAATTACCTCGTATAATTTTGTGTGTGTATGTGTAGAGACGAGCGTAAGTTTTTCTACGATAGGATTATGGTGTTATGAGGGCAATAACAGAAAACCATCGATCAAAATGGTACATATTTCGTTCAGTAATGTTACTTCAGAATATAAAGATAAATTACTTGAATTTTTATTATAAAACGATTTATGCTTTTCGACAATCCTATGTTCAATCCAAAACAGGCAATATATATATATAATTTTTCATCGATCCTTGATCATATGAAGATGCTGATATTTGTCGCTGCTTTTTTTTTTGCTGTTTCATCTCATGAATACCCAGTTAATCAGTGGCTTAGTCTGGGCGCTTTAAAGACACTGTGTACAGTATCGGGATTGAAGGTGCTTCGATGATGACAGTTCTTCATGCGAAAAGAAACTATCTCTGATATCAGTATCACTAAAATAATCGATTATCCTTTTTCTATTATTATAAGCATATACCACGACGTTTTTGCGCCGAACAATGTATTATATATTTACTGCATTGAAAATCAATTTCACTTCATCGTTTTGTCAAGGCCAGGGCTATGATATCATGCTGGACGTATACCGAATGCCAGTTCGCTGAAAGCGGCCTATACAATTACTCTTTGATAACTTTCTACGTTTCGAATTCTACGTCTAGGATCGCCGTTAAGCATTCCATCGTACTTTTTGATAACTGACGCCAGATAGGTAGCCCGATTTGTCGAATAGCAAAGTCACGATAGCTATGCAATCGTAACTAACTTTTTAGGATCATATTCGAAATCTGTAAGGTATATGCCTGGCATCGCCATCGGCATTCCTTTGGTATCGTTCGTCGAAATCGCCTTATTGGGGAACTAATAGACTATCTACGTTAATACTGTCTCTATATGTTTAACAAAGATGTGAAGATAACGCCACTCAAGGTAGAGCTTAGGCAACCCATGACATCTAGTAACAGAGAATTGTGATGTATTTGAAAGGATTGATCATTTCATCTCGTACGGCAGCAGTGAAGTATGCCAAATAGTAAGTTGGCACTTCAATATAGAGGGCCGTCATTTAATTTCTGAGCGCTTAAAGTAATAGCTTCGAAGTTGTGTTCGTTTGCGTTTGTGTTTGTTTTTAAGGCGTAATTGGCTACGAGGTGTCTATTTGAATTTATAAGAAGCAGTGAAATATTCCCTAATCCACTAGAAACTACACAAACGTTTAGCGCAATAATTTTTCATTTTTAAGACTATATAAATAGTATTGCTGATAGTTTCTGAATCAACATTATAACTTTCTCTCTGCGAACCAATTCTGTACACAGAAACCCAAAAGGGAATATGTTTAATTAGCAATAGCACATTTTTTACCGGCCTTGTTCCATATTGTTTTCCCCATTCGAAACCATCAAAAATAATAATATCGACGATATGGTTCGTTCTTGCTATCGTTTTATGCCTCTGTTTCAAAAATAACTAAATAGTGTCTTCTTACAGACTCCTAGGAAGGAGGAGGCGAAAAAACGGCAATCATACCGATTACAGAACTCAGGTTCGAGAACCGTGTCAGTACCCTTTGGCTGTACACCATCCACTACCTAGTTTCTACTACTACTACTACTACTACTACTACTACTACTACTACTACTACTACTACTACTACTACTACTACTGCTGCTGCTGCTGCTGCTGCTGCTGCTGCTGCTGCTGCTGCTAGCCAAGTTTCCATCTCGAATCGAGAAAATTAAGTTCGTGTAACTTGTAACTCATCTGGTTTATTTTTAGCTAAACGTTTTCGTATTGCAAGGAATAGTTCGTGTATATGTATCGTCGATATAAATAGACCATATCGCCACAAACGAGGTCTTTCTGAAATGAAATTTTGGTTATACTTTATAGTGAAATGTTAGATTCTTCCCTTGAAAGACCTCGTTTTGTAGAGCATATTACATTCTGGACTTTATAGCGAAGTAGAAGAGCAATCATAGGCTTTCTGGCGAGCTTCGATAAAAAATACAGTTAGCTCAAAGTCTTTAGTAAATAGACAAATGACCTTCGACTTGTACTGAACTATGGTAAATACATGAAATAAAAGTAAGGCAGACCTTAATATGGTAGGACGCTGCTTTGCGAAATTTAATCTTTTTTGAGTACGAGGAAAAACACTAGCGGTTGTTTGGAGGAGAAAGTTGATACAAGTTTTAACGAACCAACGCTGGCAATTTGACGGGGAAATATGATGTCTTAGATGAGCAGCAAAGCAAAAAATCAAAAGCCCAGTCTGACGACCGTACAACGTTAAGCGGTCGAAGACATTCAATTTTCCAATCGTACGTTAACTCGCTGCGAGCGTTATAGTCGTTGATAAACCATACGCCACTACATGTAAATTAAGTATCTTCTATTTAGGAAGATCTCTGAAAGCGTTGTTAATTCGCTAACTAACCCATTTTCAAAATTGCCCACTTCCATCCGTCATCAAGAAGATATCGCATTCATTAGTCTATTATTAGCTACTTCATTTAGAGGATACTCACATTATCTGAAATGTACTTGTATCGATCCCTAAGCATCAAGTAAAACAGCTAGCTTCAAATTGGCAATTTTAAATTTTTGGAATTTTTTATTTTTAATTTTAGAATTTTAGATTTTTTGTAGAAACGCATTTTTACTAGTTCTGCGAGAGATTGAGAACGAAAACTTACCTAACGAGTCGCTGAAACATAAATTACCTTCAATTTGGTACGTAAACGGAAGCTGAGATTGTCTCCTTTAACCAGCTTGAAGTTCAAACGTATTGATATTAATAGAGGCAGTAGAACCTTTTCCGAACAGGCATATGGTAGGTGTGAGTAAATGTGAGTAAATGAGTAAACGGGTCGGCCTCGTCTTTCTGGCGAGACGCATCATGCAGTATTTTCGATGTTGCACAAAACCGATACGGTTATCTTTTGAATTCCAAATAATGTAAGATTTACATGACCAACGGAGTACCAGCTCACATTTAATGCTATCAATGATGAACAAAAAATTTTGCTTAAATCGATCAGAAACTAGCTAATCGCTACATGTCACACATGGCATACCCTGTACGTCATGTAGATTAAAATTTTGCCGTCAACGTACTTACGATATTACATTACACAGCGGGAAATCCGACTGCCAGCGCTATACCGTTCCGGCAGGACAAAGCTAGCTAGCTAGCACCATTCGCTAGGCAGGCATTGAAAAGAGAGAATCACCTCACCCAAATATATGTTGAATATAACTTTCAAGAAGTCGTCTACCTAATCAGGTATATGCTTACAGAGTGTGTTAAAGAGGCAAATAAGTCTCCTTCTGTAAAGAAATTCGTCGATATTTGCGACGAGCTTTTCTTCCGTACTCTATTTATTTATTATTTATCGATCCTTTAAGAAAATGAAGTCCGAATCCATTAAAAATCAGATTTGGTTGAAAACAAAAAAAAAATAAAAACGGATTATAACGTGACGAATGCCATTGCCTCGATTGCTGAATTTTAATATACACACAAATTTGATTTATTAAAAGATCCATATGTAAAGCTTTCGTTCTTATTAAAAGTAGTAGCAGAAGCTTGTGAACAAATTGTGCCATCAATATGGGAAGTGGCCACTGAAAGGTGTGAACTGATTTGACAATAAATACTTCTTTGTACTCGTGGCTATGGAAGCGGCGGCGGCGGCGTCAAATCGCCTTGATTTCTAGCGTTTGTAAGGTAAACCTTCTATAATAAAAATAATCAACATTAAATATAAGCTAGATAGTTGTAGACGGACTTCCTGTCGATTTGGAATAGAAAACTCTTTGAATGAAGCCCAATACTCCTACGTGGCTGAGGATCGGCTCCATTTCTGCGATACTGACCACCCTGCCACCATACCATTCGTATGAGTAACTAGTAAAGATCGGTTTGTGTGGAATATACTAGGGCTCATAAATACTAAGCTTATTTTGCCAGAGAGCTTTTTGGCGAATATCTATTGAAAATAGCTCCTGTCTTACGAACGTCAAATAAATTAGCTCCTCCTTCTCCAATGATATTATACAGCATCCGGTCGTTTTTCTATAAAATTCAGACATTTAGCATTTTAGTGCAGCCTCAACTTTTACCGCATCGTATAGCTGACGCTCTTGACTTTTGAACAGCTCAATATGAATGTTTTTTTTTTTGCAGCCAATTTGATCCAGTGCAGCTGGCAACTTTTCAAATTGTGGGACCTACAAGTTATTTATGTTTCTGAATAGGCACAGCGTCACCATAGCACCAACTCTTATTAACATGGACTTGACGTACATGATCGTACCAACTAAAAACCAAATAAAAATAAATAGCTTTATACTCAACCTTCTCCTTAAGCCAAAAACTGGTCACTGCAACACATAATAGTAATACTTGGCAATATCACTACAGGGAATTGCTTAGAAATTAAATTATTAATATAAAGTAGTAACACGCGAGGAATAATATGGAAACTATTGCTTGAAAAAGCAACAAAAATTTTCAATACACGGTAGATTCGTTTTATTTATTATATTACACTTTGTATTATCAAGGCGTTGAATAAAAAAAAACGTATTGCAGGAAACGTTTTAAAATGATTGGTTCCGGTTGAATAGAACTTGAAAAAATTAGAATTAAAAATTCGTTTGAATGCAGCACAATGAACCCTGCACTAATTAAAGTAAAAATAGAATACCAAACGCATATATATATATGGGCACTGTTCGGCCCCATGTCGAAGGACAGATATTTTGAACCGTACAGGGTAAGCGCGACTTAATGGCTACAGAGTTTTTTGTTTTTTTAATGATAAAAACCTATTGCTATTGTTGTGCTTCCAGTGTCGATTTTTTCTTTTACATATCTTTGACTCAGTAGCTTTGTATGTTGTTTGTTGCCCTCACTCACCTTTGCCTAATGTTTTCCGTAAGTTTTTAACATCATGCCTTCTATTTATTCAACCCCTAAACGAGTTCATTTCAGAAGCGTATGGCTATGACTCATTGGCTTCGCTTTCGAAACGCCTCGATACAAATAGACATAATTAAGCTTTGTTTGAGCTCGACATTGCTAGATAAGCAGTACTTGGTTGATACAGATAATACAATGGTACTTTATTTGAAGAAAAACCTGTCATAATAAAATGGGCATATACGTAACAGGTTAACACAGATATCTGAGTAATACGAGTAATCAAAATAACAAATATTTGTGAAAGTACACACTAAATACACATGAACAAAGTGGAGTATTTATGAGATAATGTGTGATCCATCCTACATGTGATCAATCTATAAATAGAATAAAAAATGCTCTAGTAAAAACAGTAACAATAGAACAACGAGCAAAATTGATTTAATAATATAAAATAGTATGACTTAATAGAATGATCGATTGAACAGTGTTTACTGAAATAAAATAGTTTAGGTGTTCAACAGCTCAGTGTTGGCTCTGACAAATAGAGCTTCTGGTCAGGGGAAAATCCGTTGCATCAATCAACCTTTGATACAGCCGTGGAGGTCTGGCTCAGTAGAGGAAATCTCTAGTTTCAGCCTTATTTAGGCTATTTCGTATTCCGGGTTCCGATTCAGAAGTACTACTATAAGAGTGTTTCTGTTTAACGTGTTGGGTTTTGTAATTTCCGCGTGACGAATTCTGTATAGCCAACGTTTGCTTGACCTTAACACTTAACACAATTCCCCCAAAAGAGCGGCGTTCAGGAGACATACTCTATTCTCAATCTATATTTGACTTTTTCCAAATACCCTGTCACCTTATTTAGACAAAGATAAGCTTTTTTTTTTTCTCATCGTTATTCTAATAATTGTCTTACTGAACAGTGTTTCAATAGTATACGCATAAATGTTTTTGTTCGTTATTACTTACAGAGAAAATTGTCTGCATGTTCAAACTTGCATACAAAAAAATGATCAATAGGCAACAACAATCTCCCACAAACTGGTGATCGTATAAACGTTTTTATTCAGTACAATTATTTCTAAAGCTATTTGTAATCATTGCACTGTCACTGATATGCTCGACAATACGTACATTCTACTTAATCTGTCTTTTTGTATCTATCTCGCTTTTTCTCATTTACACGGGAAATGAATTAAAATTATAGCAGACAGGATTGTAAAGAGATATACTAAGAGGGTTCTATTTGAGCCAGTAACAGTCCGCGATAAACACGTAAGTGCATTGATGGCTCAGTAAAATTTTAATCAAGCCTGTTCTACATCCTACAGTGGCGTACGTTTCGCTAGCTAGGTTTCATCCTTCTTGAAACTTTCTATAATGGGCAAATTTAAGTGTTCTGGTAAAAGAAAGATATCGTTAAGCCCGTGTTTGTAGCGGTCACGTTTAGGTTCATGTTGAACTTAAATTATCATACTGGCTCCTTGTGATGTTTGATGATGCGAAAGGTCCCCGAGCGATTCGCGTTATAAGTGAAATAGATCCTTCAACACACGATCCTGGATCACCTTACAATCAGCTACTATATTTGAATAAAGCTAGGGGAAAGGGAGTGGATAAAATTGCAATTATGTTGGATTTATCAATAATTTTCATAGCGTTTCTTTAATGTTCTTGTAAAGATAAAAAAAAAAAAACTGTACATTTAGGAATACTCAGAACCGAGGCGATTGCTTCTCCACCGTGTGGGATTTCGAAATCGAAGGGTCGCAAATTATTCTATCACTCCAAATATTTAACCAAAATCTGGCCTGCAAATGCACTTTCCGATGAAAAGAACCACGTTTTCCTTCGTGGCAACGCGTCTCGTTGTCATGTAGGTGGTTCCAGATTTACTTTCTGAACTACGCATCATTGTGCGGTTATCGAATACGCGATGACATTTACCACAACGTTAAATTTTATAAACATATATAGAACAGGTTAAGTACAGCAGGTACCAATCAATGATTGCTCGTTGATTATAGCAGGAAACGTCGCTGACCGTTTGCATTTCGGATAGTTCAATTTCTGCAATAAGGACCTTGTCCGAGAATACAATGCATTAAAGATCCGGTTCGAGAATTTCCGTTTTTCGAACGCACCTCATACGTTCTGAGAAAAAAAAAAAACAAAAATAGAGACGCTACTAAAAAGTGCACCAATTTTCTACGTATCTCACATCGTAAACTGATCAAGTAATAATAACAATAATTAGAGAATAACGAGTTTAGAGACAAATGAATGTTCAGTGATTAGGTTTTATTTCTTGGAGATTTAAGCGCTGCTAAGATGCATCAAAGATCGTGACAACGCTGGACAATGAAGCCTCCAGTAAAATAAGAGTTCGTTAATGGCAAAATTGTTCTAACAATGGCAATGAGAATATTTAAGGTCACAGAGGATCTCAATCGGAAGGATTAGCTGCCGTGATCACGGAAGATTTTGACAAAAACGAACATCCACTGTCGAATCAATCAATCTAGGATTTCTGAAATCATTAGTTATCGAATATGGAAAAGAAAATCCCAAAAATGAGTTCTTCACAAATTGACCCAACGCAGATGGGAACACGTGTGGAGATAATTTACGTAGCTATCGTCAGCCAAAGACCCATATCGAGCATATGTTTGCGATAGACGAGACCGGCTCAGTGTGTATCGGTAACCAGCGTCAAATAAGGTAAAGACCAACTCCGGTGGCAGTGCCGAATAGACTCTGATGCAAGCTGATACCAATATTGGCAATAGATGTAGGGTTGTTTGTTACTACGAGACGTTTCCTGACACGAAAACAGTCGATTCTGTTAGAGGATTCTCGTAGGACCTTATTGGCTTGTCGTGCAAAAATTGACAATATGTAACATAGTTATTTACTATTTTATCGTCACGCCTTAATTACATCTTTGATAAAAAAAAAAACCCGGGATAATGCTACGATCTGAGCTCTGATATCCCTCAAGTCGAAGTCCAGTTGCCATAGGTAACGTAGAAAGCCAATTCCCTCAAACGAGCCATCATAAATGAGATTAGGCAGGAAACAGCCAGCTCTCTGGAAGTTCTAATGTATCGCATATTAAAATATAATTTTTTCCACTTAAATTTTATGAAGGTTTTAAATTTATGAAAACGTATCACATGCAAGTGCTTACAAATTGATTTCTTATCAATTACAATTGACCGTATTTATTTAATATACATTTACTCACACAACTGAGCCACTTCAATTCGAATAAATCAAGTTTGCCTTTAGGCCTATTAAGAAAATTTGAATGTTTTCTAATGATCAGTGAACGCAAACGTTAACGATCCTTCTTTCATCTTGCGGCCTGCGGGAAGTCATGTTACCCTGCGACAGGGTTTGTAACAGTTGTGCATGGGAATATTTTCTAACTACGTCCATAAACGGGTTAAAAAGAGAGCTAAAGGTTTCATTGGCGTCCGCCAAGTTTTCTCGGCGTAGGCTGAGTGAAAATGCTTGACAGAATATCTGAAATGGCTAACTACTGCTGTTATACTACCATCTGCCGCCTTGTTAAAGACGTGGGAATCTCTCTGAGCCGGTGTCGACGTTCTACAGTTCATGCCGTGAACGTTTGAACTTGACTGAAATTTGTTTTCCATGCAATCAGCTCCGTTGCTTAACTCAAGCAGTGACACCAGTGGTCGGCTTTCGTTCAGACATAGTGAGCCGGCTACTCACGGAACTTTCAAGCCATAATGCAGGGAATAGGAATGGTACCTAAATTGTCGATATTGGAGGTTCTGTATAGGTACCAGAAAAACTGTTATTGCTATCGCTGAGAAAACCAATACGCAGTTGACCGATCACTGTAAAAAATGATAGCGTCTTCACCTACTCTGATGGAAGTTGATTTTTAAACGAATAATTTATAACAATAAATGATAAATAGTCTATAATTCCGTTTCAGTCTCTCAGTTAAATGTCTGTGTTATTCTTGGATACTATTAGATAGATAACTCATAGGAAAGTCTCTATAGGCTAGGATAACAGGGGCGATATGGTTTTAGTGAAAATGCAGGAACGACTGTTTCGCATTTTCAAAAGCAGATCTTCCTGTTAAACGATATTATCACTTTCGATCTCTATGAGTTGACGGAATCAGAGATTGCTGAATTGGAACTGAATTCTGTCATACTTTATTTACTGATAACAAGCTTATGACCTTAAGTATCACTTATATTTTCCCGTCATCTTACTAGCCGATCGTTTTCCTTAAAACAAAAACATAGATAGCAAGATCATATTGTATCGAACTGCTCCAATTCTCGTAGAAAGCATAAGCTTGAATCAACATTGCACTACGCTAAGCTAATTACTTAGTCATAATAGAAAAGCACTGGATGTTACCGATGTTATTCTTGCTGATGGTACCTTGGACGGAGATCCTGATTGGAGTCCATGGATGTCCTCATATCTAATGAGCAGGATTTACTGGCGGTGCGAAATTATTACTTGAGTGTATTGTAAAATAATGGATAAAAATAAAATTTATTCAGCCGAGCTCCTTGACGCTAGCTAAATTTGAGCCTTATTTACTGACGCTCTGTACATATATACGGTGTTCGAATAGTCAGATAGCTTCAATGGCATAAATAATGGCTCGACGTAGGCAATGCATAAACGAAAACTTTCTCTAGCAAATTCCATTGGAAACTTGGCCGTGAATCGCAAGCCTGAAACATCGGGCTAGAAATTAAATAATAAAGTTGCTTATGGAACAACTTATCTGTCTTTGTGTGTTTGTTCTCGTCACACAGCGAGGTCTTCAGTAGTCTAGCTAGTATTTCAATCTGCGTGTCCTTTGAACAAATCACTGTACAATACAAAGGCTTCATAGGGACGCTGCTCCCTAAAAGGCCATCAATCGGCAATAGCGAACAACAGAAACCACGTTTCACTGAGCTAAAGTGACAGTTAACGCTCATCTGAAACCCCGCCGGTAGACAGTGACGTCTTGGCTGCAGCATGGCGCCTGGCGGGATGGAACCAGAACCGACACGCGTTTACATCAAGCACAAATCAAAACATAGAAAAAGTTGACGACCAGAACCGCGGTTCGGGTATGGGAGACAAAGTGAGGGTTGTGTATCCCACCTCGCTGCGCGGCATCAACCGCAACTAGAGGCTACCAGATCTGGTGGCCGTACACAAGCGGATAAGTGTTGAACAGTGGGTAAGACGACAACTATCGACCCCCTACCCCCCAAACACGTGGTATAAATGTATCAGGCTGATGCTGGCAGGACATCGTCGGCAAGTAGCCAAATATCAACAACAGCGATGGTATGGAGTGCGCTAAGCATACAAGCCTTGAGAGATCGTTTAGAAAAATAAGATTTTTGGCGTAGCTAACGCTCCATGGATAACTGGTAGGACTGATAACTATTGGCATTCGCGAAGCCGTTGAGAAGCTTCATACGAGTCGCCAGTGAAATCTCGTTATAGTTTCAAAAAGCGAAGATGGGGTTTTGAGTGAGGAAGTGTTGATGGTTTGGATACTGCCAATGGTGCTGATTGGATACATATCTCAGTGAGATTCAGATTCACATATATTGGAAGAGTGATATTGAGATATGCTTTTGCCGTACGGGGATCAATGGTTTGTCCCCTTTATGATAGATAAAAGGACATGTTCGACATAGCTCGCTAGTACTTTGAAATTGCTTACTTTTGGATTGTCATTTTTTTCACAGCACGCCCTGGTCCTGTTTGCTTTTGCTGGACTAGCCCTGGCCCAGTACCAGGACGAAAACTATGGGCCACCTCAGCCATTTGACTTTTCGTACACATCACAAGATCTTGACGGCTCCCACTCGCACAGCCAGCAGGGAGATGGAAACGGCCGTATCACTGGCGAATACGCCATTCAGCTGGCTGATGGCCGATCTCGGACTGTTAGGTAACAACTAAGTTTCCTTACTTGTTTTAGTCAACTTTCTCTAAGTCATTTATGACTCATAATCAGCTTTTTTATAATCAAATTTATGACAAGTAATCAACATCACACGAAAGCATATTTAACAGATACTCTTATTCTTAAACCTTTGGCATTTTTACTTTCATCGATAATCGTGATTAGGCCTTGTTAAACTTCTTACTCAAAACACAGGTACACCGCTGACGAGAACGGCTATCGTGCTGATGTGATTACCAATGAGCTCGGAACTGAAAGTAAGAATCCTGCTGATGTTACCATCCAATCGTCTGCGTTCACCGGAGACCAGGCGGCATATCAGGCGGCTTCGTCAGAATTCCGTCCCGTCCACGTCCGGTTTTAATTTTCTATACCTATCTACTGTAATAGAGCCGTAGTTGCTAAAGGCTGATGTATGATCGCTCTCTCGCACCATAGTGTATCGTATGAAGGAAGACGGTTGTCAGCAGCGCCCTGTTAAAACTTGTCCGATCCCGTTATGTATCGTACTTCAATATGCCGTCAGCTGCCCAGAACGAAAGCATCTGCTGGAAAAAGCAAGCACATACAGATTTTCGCAAAAATCCCGACGAAGCAAAATCGGCGGTGTTTCAACGTGATTTAAGTAAAGAAAGACAAGTAAAGATGAACTCGGATGCATACTACACATTCATTATTTCGCTCCTTTCTTGTAAATATTTATCTATCCTTCATCTGACATTGTCGTCCGCTGATCAATGTTCTAATAAATCTTCTGTCTATACATGGATACTGAATCTTGTGCTGTTGACCTTTTAGTCTCCCTAATAATATCCCTCGATCGTAAGTAAAGTAGTTTTTTGTTGTTCTTACTGCGTTGCAATTTAACAAATACAAGATGACGCAAACAAACGAGTTCTTTAGTACACAATAGTTTCACGGATCTCAAGGTAGTGGAAGGGGAGTCTACACAATAATCTGACATGACTGATTACATAAGAGCTGCCAGCATGGAAGTTCAACAGCACGAAACCTGGATGAGATAGACTCGGAAAAGCTCTATTGTTGTAATCCCTAACTTCTGCGCAAAGATAAATAATATGTCAGATGACTTCCAGCCAGTTTTTAGTCGTCTTGGAAAATTCTCTCCCTCGGAAGAAGGTTCTCGCCATTAAACATAACCGTCGTCACGCTATATATATTCTCTCAAATCGTTTACAGTTTCTAGCAGGTAAAGAAGGACCATTCGAACTAGTTTCATAATCTCGTGTACTTTGCAAACTATATTCAGCTTTGATAATGAATGAATTCCTCATACTTCCATGCAAACTACTCTACGCCTGATCGAAGCGCTATGACAACATAAAACTGAATCGTTCTTTTAAGTTAACAGAGCGGTGACGATGATGGCATGGGTAATTCGAAGTTTTCACTGTATAGGAGGGGGCAATAGACAGAGCATTGTTACGTGTATTTTTCGCCAGACGGATCTCTGACCGCGTTCATCGCTCGTCTCCAGCCTTTTGGGAGCTCTTTAAGAGTTGAATAAAGTCGATTGTCACCGGCAGCAGCAACGGTCTTAAATGTGATGTTTTGCCATTGGAGTTTAAGTACAACCGCTTCAACGACCAGCTGATCGAACTGAAAAGCACGAGGGCTGTCTGAGCACAGCATAAGTTTGACAGAGGGTGGCCATTGTGGTGGCGGGACGTAAATATCGAATCAGTCTATGCTAAATTTTAGAACATTCAACATCAGCAGTGAAACGCGGGAAATCAAAAGGGAGCAGGGGCCTGTTTGCTAAGCGCGTCAGATAAACGAGGCGTGAAAAATACCCGTTCATGTATTTAGCGTCGGTAAGAGCCACTTACATATAGATCCAGTTTTTGGTAAAGTTTTGTCTTTCCATTCTATCAATGGATATTAGATAATATTGTAATTGTTAATGCCGGAATGCAAATCAACAGTCGCTAATTTAAATATAGTAATCTATTTATTATATATAGTTGTAAATATTTCATATAAGGGACACTTCATCTCATCGTCATAACCTGTTCCATTGTAACGGAACATCAGCGTAAAGCAATTGAGCAATCTTCTATTACTATTTCGTATGCTTTCCAGTCTCGGTGTTACTAATCAACAAACGCTGATGATTGTGATTACACAATATTGTCATGCAATCGTTCCCACCAAAAAGCTGTTGTATATATTACCGTTGTTGTTTATCTCGTACCCCGTCTGAGTTCCACCCTACACCTTTATTTTTCTCTGCAGCGTCAGTTATTTGCATAATTTCTGTAAATTGTCCACTCTGCCGTTGTTCCATCTTCTATCACTTTGTTGACCGTCTATCGGTTTCATAGTCTATCGGCCTGTTCGCCCGCGCCTTGCCAAGGTCGGCTGGCTCGGCATCACTGGCAATCACTTAGGCCGTCACCGCTGCTAGCGTCACCCCCACCGGGAGTTGCAGTAGTGGGGGTCAAAGGTGGCCCCCAATGGCTGTTGCCAATGTGGAATCACAGAACAACGCGAAAGTAAAATAAGATCACAGCCAAAAAAGGATCCATGCATTTGCTTTCTATGTAAATAAAACAGCTCACTAATAGTGCGTGGCAGAGCTGAAAGGGGCTGTCGGTTCCATTTGATCTATTCGCCCCTGTCCCCCGAGACTCAACTTCGATTTTTATAGAAGATCCTTTTTCTATGAATTTATACTATATATGCATCATCATATTGTAAACTGTTGGTATTATTGTGACTGTTATTATGTTATTGTTGTTACGCGCATGGGATGTGATGGTGCAGCTTGCCTAACGCTAGTGATTAGATATCTATTGTTATTCGTAAATGTCTGATAGTACCTGTCCTCGGAATTGTTTGGACGTGTTGAACTTTTGCTGTTTTTTTTTTTGCGAATAGAAACGTCTAAACAAATGGCTACATATCGTCAATTACTACGCTGCTAATCATGCCGTTACTAAGTGTACCTATTATCATTAATGCATAAAATACATGGTGGCGTAGGTTAAAGGTGAAAACCTGTTATTATATTTGTCAGGCTTAGAAATAGCCTGATAGTGATACGGCATCTGTAAGAAGGATCAGAAGCATCGATTTGCCTTCATAACGACCACAATACTACCGTATTTGCATGTAATTATAATTAGCTGCAATTTACAAGTCGGTCATGTCCGACATTTCCTAGAGAAGCGATAAATTAAACAAAATTTTCTGATCTAAACAGAAAGCGCCAAAAGTGGTAAAATTTAAAAAAATTAACATATCGTAGTGTTATTGGCCATTATTAGAAACGCTGACCTGTTCACCAATAGCCAGAATATATAACACGAGAGGTGTCGGGCAGGCAGAAAAATACGTATAAAGCGTTTATGTAATACAAACGTCTAGACTTGACGTAGACTGAATTTAGGCTACTCAGAAGAGATGAAAATGCGTCGAGGGTAAACTTAGTGATCAACACACCTTTGTTCCACTTAATTTCATTTTAGGTACATTACGTTAGTAAAAAAACCTTTAATACAAATTCAGGTTTTATATGTTTTTGAGAGGATACCCTCTCACTCGGTAAGTGGAACAGGACGTCAAAGCAATCCTGAATATCAAAAGCTGTCCATCGCAATGGAAGACGCGCGCTTTCATAGGTAACTTGTTTGTTTAATGTTAATAGCTATATTAATCTTTGTGAATAGACATTTGTAGAAAAGGTAAACAAGCCAATCTGCGCCTAAAGGTGTCCTTTACTATTTACAATGCGTTCGATGTTTAACATAGCTTTGCTCGAGTCTAAACATACACGATTGTCTTTTCGAACAGACTTTCGCTGATCCTCTTGCTAAATAGGAACTTTGTCAGAAAGTATTCCTAACTCCTATATCAGTACGTTGCGTTGTGAGACAAAATAGGCAACAGCATAAAGTTTTGCAAAAGTTTAATTTTACTATGACAACAACGTGCACAAAGCCATATATAATCGTCAGAGCTTGAAAGACTGAACGGTCGCGTTGCCCCTTAAGCGTTTCAAGCTTCAGCGATTGCCAAATAAATCATTATGGCGTTATGTGAAAACAAAAAGTTCAAAAAACCTCAGGGAGGTGCTCAGGGGGTATGGATGACTAAAGAGTGAAGCTTATGAATTCGATCAAAGCATTGGCAATGTTCCAATCCAGTTTTATATTTCTCAAAACGAGAACGACTGAAGAGTAGTTAGCCAATTGTTTTGTATAGCAAAATATCGCGAGAGGCCTGTACCATCTTGATACGCTGGTAAAGCTCACATAAAGGTGTCACGCTCGACAAATCGTAAACTCTATAGGAAACTATTGTACTGAGTGAGAACTGAATCAATCAATAGAATTATGTATCGTCGTGTTGAGAAATTACATGGGAAGTTACATTGAAATCAGATAGTAAATAGGTTAAAAGCAATCATTCTGATTACTGCTTGTGAATCTGTTTTTAAAAATCTTACTTCAGAAGACAATAAGGTCCATTGAGGTTCAGCGACAGAGACACGATAACTGTGGATAACTGCAAAGTTTAACAAAACGGCCCGTGAATCTTCTAAGAAACGTGCAGCGAAAACTTTAATTAACGCAAGTGTAAGCGTCGCGTGGATCGCTAAAACCTGCTGCATAGAATATGCCACTACTATATATTTCGCTGGTAAACGATTTGGTGCGTTTAGCTGATCAGGATACCTATGCTGGTTTTACGGTCTACGGTCAAATCATTAACGCTCAGGTGAATCAGCGACAGCGGACACCCTAGAACTTCAAAACAACTTACCCGATAGAAAACGCAACTAGCAAAATTATATCGAAAATAAGGTAGGGGCGTTTAAAAAAGTGTTGCAGGACAATGAAAGATATTAATATAAGGAACGATCTAACGAGCTGCATAAAGCGCGACGTTACGTAACTACATGTTTTGAATATACATAGGTTATATAATCAATAGACTGAAAAATATAGTGAAAATGAAAATTGCCGACTGGTCACTGGCATGAAGACCTATTGACAAATGCCCATTATCCTCTGCCACTTAAGGAAAAGCTTGCGTTTTCTTGAGAGTGAACGCCGCGGCACGCATTGAGCTTCAATAGAGCGCAGTCTCAGTTGCCGAGTTTACTATGAGCGGTTAAACGAACTGCAAGAATCCAACATCAGCGGTTACTATAGGACCCAATGGTAAACAGGAGCTCAATAAAGTATTTATTGGTCTGGTTGAATCCTTTCGATCGCCGGCCAAAAACTGTGCCGGAATTCATTGCATAATATAGCGAAAATTGATCGCTCTTCAGTAATAGCTTTATTTAAATGCAAAGAGGACGCCGGTTAACGCCGTTAACCTACGCAGTGCTGATTACGAAGATTATTCTTTAAGAGTGACTCTGATGATCCGCCGGATTCTTAAGACGTGTTTCCGAATTTCAAATCGAATGGTTACGCAGTAGCCTTTAAGCCAAAAGTCAACATTTTAAACTATCCCGTTGAAACTTTTCGGTCCACCGACTGGTGGAATAGCTGTTTGATAGTTTACTGCATTGCTTTGGGTTTCACTGAGGCTCAGTTTTTATGACAGGCTTCGAAGAACGCCACCTTGGACGAAGTAGGCTGAAGTAAAAATGTCTTTGGGGTACTTACCTTTGCATTTTGGATTAGATGTAAAGGCAGGCTCTTTGAACTGATGCAACCGGATTCAAAACCTAGAGCTTTACCGTCCATTAACTTGTATGATGCTTTTCGAAGAAAGCAAATGGCTAGCGCTTAGCCTGAACATAAATTCATCGCATTGTTTGTCTTTTATTTAAACCGGTTCTCAGGCAACCGAGAAACGTCAGAGAACGCACCCGGAATGGGGATCCACTTATGTGGAACGTTTATTGCAAAAGGCAAAAGTGTGTTATGCGCGCGAAGATGCAAATAGCTTTAATTAGCTGATCGTCCTAAAACAAGTATCAGTCAGACTTCATTCGCAAGACGCACGCTCGTACCATGCGATGAGATTAAAATTGCAACTCGCTTCTTTTTTTTTTAAATTTTTTTTAGGCTATGGATATTTGCAATTTGGGTGGAAAATGACATGATAAGTAACACAATTTAAAATTAAAATTCTATTCTTTTTGACAATCCCTGGGATACTAAAACACGAAATATAACCGTGCTATTTACGACAGGCCTAGTGTTGGCTGTAGTATGTTCATCTATCTAAGGTTCCTTGCCTTACGTAAGGCTTGTTTTTAGCGAGATTTCACGTATCGATCATATGTGACATGCGATTAAAACCGCAGT
This sequence comes from Varroa destructor, assembly GCF_002443255.2. Classification (NCBI taxonomy): domain Eukaryota; kingdom Metazoa; phylum Arthropoda; class Arachnida; order Mesostigmata; family Varroidae; genus Varroa; species Varroa destructor. The sequence goes on along the minus strand of NW_019211456.1, from coordinate 24,326,176 downwards.
TCTTCTTAGTTTGTGTAGTATATAACGAATAATACTGAATATGCATACTTTTACAAAGTAAATATAATGCATAGGTAGGCAATAACATTCTTCATAACTATCTTAATCAAATAAACTGACTAGTATTTATAAATTACCAGGGAAGTACTGCATATACTGTCAGACACAAGAAATCCCAAGATTCAAATAATAAATAAACACCTTACAACCAGCACCCATATATAACTATATGGGATTGTCAAATTTTTCGTTCCGGGTTTTCCCCCTGACTCATGGTGATGTACCCCGAAGGCTGGTATGGTGGGCCAATAGGTGCAAATAGAAGCTGGGCCTATCGATGGCGCCATGGGCACCTGTGCAGCCGCATTCGTTCGTATATAGCTTAACATAACAAAACGCATTATTATTATTATTATTACGATATTAGCGTAACATAGCGGCGTAAATTCTGGATACGAGCAGACAGACGCCCCGATAGGATGAGTGGTATCAGCTTTTCTGATGGTCAACTGCGAGGTCAGTGCGTGCGTGCGTGCGTGTGTGTGTGTGTGTGTGAGTGTATGCAGCAATAGCCAAGCACGATTCATACGGTTCAGCAGTATGACTCGTTTTGGTGATAAGATAAAAGCCATGTTCGTGCAATTTTTACGGCTTTAATACCTGTCATAGTGTGCAACACTGTGAATAAATCACTAGACATGTTACGAGCTACTAAATAAATGGACCAATGCGACTATTATGATGACTACTATATAACAATTTTCAGTCAATGAATTGTTTTGACTAGTCTCCTATTGATAATTATCACCCATGTTGTAAAGAGGCCAATCAGATACTTTAAATGTTCCATCGGAAGAAATGTCTTGCCTTGGTCCTTTCGACGTAATAGACCAAGAGCACTTCATTGAAACAGGTGTCTTCATATACGAATTATCGTGTCATGAAGAAGAGTAGGGCTGGAGATAGGCAAAATTATTGTATGCAAGTAATAATAAGCAATACTTTGTCAAGTTACCTTTCTTGATAATTTAGTGTTATATTGTACGTTCGGAAAATGTAATATTTGAATTTGTGGTATTCTAATAAACAGAAATTTGTCTTTAACTGGCGACAGCCACATTTTCGGGAGCTGATTTACTTATTTCACGATGAAGGCCGATTGCTTGTTATTTAGATGCTAAAATTAGTTACTTAATGTTGGCTGGATATTCCAAAAGAAAGATAATTTGACATCACTGTGATTTTGTTCGAAATCTACAGATGTATGTTCAATCGAAACCAGATTCTTTGACTCTTCTAGGCCCTTAACTTTACTCAGTATCTGTGAAGACTAAACATGTTGAGCTCCCATCTCGGATCTAGCAGGTGTTCTTTTGAGTACAGGTACTATTATCAAGACGATTGCTGTTTGACTGTTTTGCTTCTCATATTAATCGGACGCACTTGCTTGGCCATTAGGTGTTTGACAATAGATGTAGCTTCCGCTAGTAAAGCCTTTCTTTTTAGCAATTATGTTTGCACAGCCGTGGACCCGATAGGTTCGTTACACGACAGTATAACGGCATAGAACGTACGCTGTCCTCTATCCTCTTTAAAAACTCGCACAGTATTGAGCTTACGTAACACTCATACATATAAATGGGGAAAAAATTTCAAATTTAATATCTATTTTGTTTCAGGATACAATCCTTTCAAGGAAATCAATGAATACAAATGTAATGATATGACTCCTTGATTAGATGCGATTTGAAATGGTTTATCAGATGACCTTTAGTAGGAGGAAAAACAGGAAATTGGACAGAGAAGGTCAATCGGCAATTATTTATCCTCGACAGAATATCGCTATCGTTATAATTAATGGCGTCGAATTTGATACACGCGCACAACTTGATGTCACGAAGCAGACTTGTGCACTATGGGTACAAATTGGCCCCGAGAGAGCTGACAATAGACGATCAATTTCCATCGCGTTCTAATAAAGCAGTTCTTCTGAATACTGGAGATGTTCAAGGACACTTAATTATCGCTGGGAAAAACTCTCGTTATATTTCAGAGCCATATGATTAATACTTAACAGATGGTAAGCTGTTTAAAGTAGAAATGACTTTTAAAAGCTAGATTTTTTTTTATCTCAGTCGTTACGCAAATAGATGATATGAGCTTTTGGGCAGGAATTTTCATAGTTCGTGTGGTTAAATAAAGAATCAAACACTCTATTTTATTAGGCGAAAATTAAGGGTTATCTTCTATGTAAGTTCCTTTTGATGACTGGGCCGTTGTGAAAACTAACGTCGCCATTGTCGCATGTACGCGGCGGCGTAATCCTCCTTGAAATGTTTCGAAATAGGCTAGCGCTGTTTGTACTCAAGGAGTCAGGCTAGTTATTATTTTCAGCGTAGTTTCGTGACGGCGGACGATTCGCTGCCTAATAGAAAATGTCCACTACTACCCTGAGTCCTAACGCTTCGGTTGCGCAAAAATTCCGCTCAACGAAAGTTGACTTCAACTGCTTTTGTAAAACGTGCTAGCAACCAGTTATTATAGCTATAGCTGATAGTGATTAATGGAACCTTAAACTGGTGCAACGCGTCTCATGTAAATGTCTACATCGGCAATGCCGTTGACAACCTGTTTCTGCTTCATTTTTATAAGCTTCGAATTTGCTATACGATAGAATATTTTTCCAAAAGATCGTGGCTATACGTGTAACTGTGCGCGGAATTATGAGTACCTTATGATATACCCTAGCACTAAAAGAACGTGCACTTACGCCGTGTAATTAGAGTTCCATAGAGTGCTGCGAGAGTACTCATGTAACGCTTAGCTTCTGGGTCTGCTTCTGTTTGATGCACCTTCGGCGCATAAACTCGTATATAAAAGAGTGTTATTGTGTAACCCTCGAGACGTCCGTCTCCTTTGTGTTTTCACTATAGCTGATAAAAGCTCTGGATTAGCTCTTAGATAATACAGGCTAGTTCTTAGAACTGTTTCTCTTAGATTTAAAAACCCAAAGTCAACTGTCATTTAGGCATCGAGGTAGGTATATTCATTGTAAAGAAATATATTACAATCCTGTTTAATATTACTTGCAATCCTGGTAAAAGTGAGAAGCTTAGTTCTCGAATCCCAGAGACCGTAAAAGCGTATATATGTGTTTGTGTGGATGAGAATATAGCATTTCTAGGGAAATTAGATCGATATCATAAGTTCTACCAACTGTAGTGCTGCAGACAAAAACCACGATCACTGCTTTTCTCGTCACGATTTCGGAAGATATTTTTACAATGATTACCCCAGTTGGAGCTTGCTTTCCCTTCCTAAGTGATCCCGCCCTCGTGTAGGTACTATCTAATCCTTACGCTAGCTTCGTTTGACTATTATGTCCTTGTTTTTTTTTCTTGTTTAGATACATGATAAGTAAAGCGAGCTGCCGTACTCAAATTGTAAATAACGAGCTTGACGCAGAGTCGAAGAGTCCCGCCAATGTAATTTTACAAAATCATGCTTCCACCGGAGGGCAAGCGCCTCATATTACAGCTGGTAGCAGTGAATTAGGTGAAAGTATCCCTTTTGTCGTACTGGAGGGTCGTGGAGAAGAGGAGTTTGAAAAAGGCATACATATGTCAACTACACCTTAAGAATAATACAGCTCGTTCCAGCTGCCCGAAAACTTGGAACTTATACTAAGCCAGTTGGACTTATGAGCATGTACAATAGCTAAATATAGATAGGTTAATAACTTATTTTCATAGTTGCTTCTATCTTGCCACTTTCTATGATGACCTTGTCTCCTTAAAATTATGACAAGGACAAATGCAAGGAGAAAGACAAGGACACAGATAAGGATCATAAAGCTCAGGCTTTAAAACTCGAAGGAGTACATATATTAGGGACTAGCCTCATGCAAAACGTATTTTCTGGAAGGTAGGGCACTTTAGAAACTATCTAACCCTGCTTGTTACCTTAACCTACTTCTTCGTGGATCTATTAAAGAACGTAGCCAACGATAACATATTAATGCTTTCTAGTAACTTCTATTAACAGGTGAGGAACTGAATTGGGACAACATTAGGTATGAAGTACGGTCACAGCATTTTTTCTGTCATGTATTAAAATATTTAATACATAATAATAAATAGTATATAGTAATAGTGAATAATAAATGTTATAAATATGAATTTCTAATAGGCTTTGATTAAAATTGTAAGAAGAAAATGTAAAGAAACAAATTGGGTTCATACAAAATGGTGAGATATCACTTTGGGTTGCAGATCAAACTTCATTTTTAAACTAGTTAAACTTCTATAGCGTGTGAATAGTTTTGTAAGTCTTTTATACTGCGGTATGATATGAAAGTGGCGCCATTTCATTCGAGGCTTAAGATTTGAAGATTTTTCTTTCTTAACTTTCAAGTGGAATTTCAAACAGTATTAATATTAAAAGCAGTTACATTATTTAATCATAGTAGTTATAAAAAATCACCCCCGTATTTTACCTCTAGTTAAATACATGCTGCATTTAGGTGTCAGTCTCCTGTAGGTATCATTGATTCAAGTTAACAGAGTAACTAGGTTATAAGTGGAAATTATTTCTAAAAACTAAGAAGTAAGTTTGCGGCTATCGCCAACAAAATTATGGATTACAAGTTGACAGAAAGACAATGATGCAAGTAACACAGAATCTGAGCTTCGATTTAGCTTCTTCATTCATATTGGTGGTATAGTACGTGTCGCTAATTAGGCCTGAAGCAGCAATAAAATTATGATAGAATATGAAATATCGTTGTCTTTGGATAATAAACTAGATGGTTTTAATATTAAACAGAAAACTTTACAATTTTTCGTTATTGTTTAAATATAACACTGGCTTAGCATGGTGTTTTTAAGGTTGCGGCCTATTAGGAGCCGACTTCTTCTCAAGGCCAACATGTTAGGTCTTTTTTTATATCAAACTAAATCATTTCTGTGTTCCGAAGACAATAAATAATAACTGATACCATTAATCGTAACCAGCTATGACTCGTATTTAGAGCAGGATTTATACCTACTCAATTAAACAGGTTTTTTTTTTTATTTCAACAGATTTCACAGTATTTCAGTCTGAGAACAATATTGTAGCGTAGGCTGTTATCAAAGTGGATAAATCCTGTTCTCACGATTATGCCGACGTTTCGTGGGGTATCAATAAACTATAGAACTTGAAGGGATGCTAGGAGTAATTGATAACGTTGTGAAATATTTCAAAGAAAAATCGCTACCATTTATTGGTCTGTATTTAGTTCAACTGTGAAATTAGGCGATGCTTTCGATATTATTCAAATGTATATTTTTTTTTATATTATAAATAGTAAGCTACACTATAGATATCGATGCTCTGTCACGGTTTAATTGGCTAAAACGTCGTGGATTGGCTCAAAGATTATTACTATATATACATATATATATATATATATATATATATATATATATATACATACTGGACGATTTGGTATTATATACCGAAGTAAGTTCAGCGGAAAGTCAATGTTCGTAAACAGATCTTACAGAATTTATTTTATTACTTCTAAGCTCAACTCTAGTAGGCTATGCTCCAAGCCGAAATCTTATTTACATCGTATATTACATAAAACTCAAACGAATACGTATAGATTAAAAACAATCGCAAACGTTATTGGCTAGAAAGTTTTCATCGGTAAAATCGATTTGTAAAACGGCTAAGATCTACAAGATTAGATATCTCCTAAGCTCTGAGCACGTACGGCAAAATGTGGGAGAGCCGTAAAGTTTGCGAGTCACAATAAGCTACGCTCTTGATAGAAAATTACGAAACTAGGTAGATCAACGGGGTTCATCAGGAGGTATCTGTGTTTTTATGTACCTACAATTCACATACGTATTATAGTCGATATCATTGTTTATAGTACAGGAAAACAAAGTTCGAAATGATATTTCTTGAATCTTTGAACCCCAGCACCAATAAATGATTGTGGTCACTGTTCTGTGTTAGATAGCGCGTCTACCAATTGAAAACTAACGCCTTTATTCGATTTTTTATAGGTGAGCCTGACGACAGACCGATTTTTATAGGCCACTAGTCTCGTGTTTATCTGTTTATGGCTTCCAGCATCTAATCTATATACGCAGTGAGTTTAATAATTCATAAATCCAATATTTTTCTTTGTGAAGTTAACTTGTTAGGGTATTACCTATTAGACGATCCGAATTGCAAACAGTTAACTCACATGGATCTAATGAAATTTTGCGGAGTACTCAAAGTGAGCTATCGTTCTATTTTTATCGTGTTGCTTTCTATTGATTCCTATACGAGGATCGATCTTTATAGTCAAACCGAATATGAGATTGTTCCAGTTAAATGCTTTTATTTGATACTTCCTCCTGTAGCTGTTCTACTCTTATGCGGAAGAACATTCCGTTAAAAACGAAGGATTTTTTTCAGTTACGAGCATAACAATAGATGTCCCGTAGCACACCTACGCCATTAACTGAATCAATATGAGCCACGGTAGCGTCACAACAGGCGCGTATACCTGATCCGGTTCCTGCATACATTTAAGTTGATACCTAGAAACCTGAATAAAAAAGATCTGTGTTGTATAGCTGTAGAGGATTATTTCTTTCTCGACGTCTGGCCGTCATACCGCCTATTGCGTTAGCCAAAAGACCTCTTTCACTCCGCTCAGTGGTGTTCCGCTCGTCTTCCATCCCGCGGCCGCCTTATGATTAAAGATTACCAAGGTGAGGAAGGATCAGCAGAACAGACACAAAAGAAAGCTCGTATTTTCCATACTATTCTGTTAACTATGGCGGAGAAGCCTTTCTTCCGACCTCTTTCCCATGACGATCGAGGAAGAGAATCGTCCGCCGTAACGGGCCATCGCAGCACAAATGTCGTGCAGCAACTAGACTGATCAGTACAAATAGTAGTCTTGCCTACCGAGCGATCAAACCAAAGCTAATTTACCCAGTTAATCATGGTGAGTGATCATATCTGATTTCGTCTTGTTAATTAATAGTGATTATGACTACCATTTAACAACTAGACTAGGACAGAAACATAGAACCAACTCTAGGATTTACTTTAAACAGAGGAATATCGTAGAGAACTTAGTGCTGAAAGCCGCCGTTACTCTCTTGGATGAAGTGCGCGGAGTAGCAATTTTGAAGTAGTAAATACTGCTACAGGGACGTTTCTTTGTTAATTTCATAGTATTTGAAAACAATGAGAAAATGATGTAATACACAATGCAGTAAAAGGCTGACTCAGGATATGCTATAAATCGACCTCGTTACCTCAGTTTACAGTGGACTTTGTGTTGAGGGGACCGTTTTTAGTTTTTTCGAAAATCGCTGTCATTTATGCTAGTCGATACAGACGTATTAGCCTTTAGTGTACTATTCAGTTTTCGCCATCATATACGTATGTATTACATATAGAAACATTTTGACTTTGCAGCATCTTGTAGCAACTGTTGCAGTGCTTGTTGTGGCGTCGGTATCAGGCCAGCGTAGTGCCCAGGAGAGCTACGGGCCACCTCAGCCATTCCAGTTTGCCTACGCATCGCAGGACCCGGAAGGCTCGCATTCTCACAATCAACAGGGAGACGCCAATGGACGCATCACTGGCGAATATAGTTTGCAGTTGGCTGACGGAAGACAGCGTATTGTCAAGTAAGACATAGCCATTTCCAGGGTTTGCTGAGACAAGCAAGAACTCACAACATCAATGTTAGGCTAAGTATTTGCTACTTGCTCTGTACTTGACGAACGCTACCTGCTTGAAAATGATGGTGCGCATTTCTGTCAGCTAACGCCTCTTGACAGATTCCTACGATTAGCAGTAAATACGTACCTAATATTAGGCACGTCAGTCGCATCCGATCGTACAGAGTTCGGCTGGCGTAAATAATGTTTCTGTACTTCATATGTTCAGACATATTTTTCTGTACCATCTGATAAGTACAATGAACTCGACTGCTTTTTACAGGTATACCGCTGATGAAAACGGCTATCGTGCGGAGATAATCACCAATGAGCTGGGAACAGAAAGCAAAAATCCTGCTGATGTAGTTATTCAGTCATCTGCGCCGACTGGCGATCAGGCCGCGATTGCTGCATCAACTGGATCTGGGGTACCTCGTCCTGCCAGGCCCGCTCCGCGACGACAGGGATAATTATCCCAAACGATTTCGCTTATAGTACCAAAGTGTGCCATAGCAAATGATAGCAAAATGATTTATTTTACTTCGACAGATTGTTAATAATACGGTAGGAAATATCTGATTGCTTGATCTGCATATTGCGCGAATAAACTCGACTCCTAACATGACTGCATGTGCTTTAATAAACTTTTTTTTGGATTTATGGTTTTACCATTCCTTTTAGGACAGTACGAGATAGTTCTGCGTTAAAGGGTGACACGATTTTACGCCAAACACTAATAGGCAACAAAGGGTGCCGAAAAATCTAAAGCCCTTCTTTTCCTCCAAGGAATCCTAGAACAGTCTTGTTTGGCCTAACAGTTTACCTTGCTGTCAACAAAGATAATTCAAATCGATAAAAACGTCTGAATTGCTGCCTATTGTTGTACTATGAAAATATGACTATATTTAGAGGAAGAAATAAATCATAAGACCAGTTCTTTGAGGCAATTATTAAAAAATGAAAACTACTCTCGCAGCTAGTAACAGTGGGTTTCTGAAGGTTTACGGCGAGTCGCATTTGACCAGACGCGCGTTTTCTGCAAGCCGTCTTCCGCTAATAATTCAAATGGGTTGCCGCTTGAATTATTGGCGGAAATAGACGCTTTAATTATGGCTAGCGACGTCATTTTGCACTAACGAGCTGCTTGTTCAAGAAGCCGAGAATTTGTTCAAAATAGAAAATGTGGTTCTATGAATGATTAACATCTACATCAAACGTCTTTGTAGGTAATTGCACTTCGCAAAACAAGTTGGCCTTACAGAACTAATCACTAATGAGAGATGAGCGTTTGTTTAATTCTGAGACCAGTTTATTCACTGTATACATCTGACATAACCTTCGTTTCATAAAGAATGATTAAGATCAGACAAAAAAAAAGCCACGATGTATGCAATCTCACGAACCTACTGTATGTTCGATCTACGTCAACTCGTATTAGGCAACAAAGTCAGTAGCGATCAGCAGAGGACAAAAGCAAGGGGTATTTAAGTACAATAAACTACAGATGATGACTAGGTGCGTACGTATGTTTTTGCGGTGATTCAGAAGGAAAAGTCAACGCCTGCCGAATTGGTATTCAACGAGTGGGCTACCGACGGAATACAAACGCAAGTTTGAAAAAAAACCAAGGACATGCCGGAATGCGAAAGCTGTTTGCTTGTAGGATCGGAAAATCGGGAATGGAACTCGATATCAGCTTGTGGCCGAATTGGATGTCTTCCAACCAAACTCGTTCCTACGCAACAGCGCCGAAGTACATTTATAAATACCCCTCGGGACACGCACAAATTAAAACAGGATGAAGCAAACCTCAACGATAGTAGCGAAACGGAAACTTACCTCAATTGGAATGGAAAACTTAAATCAAACTAGCAGACAAAAGTACCATGTAAGAGATCGTACGATTAGTCAGTTAAATAATTTTCCGATAATGTCAAATCGACCCCGACTACGCCCGTCCTCTAAATATTAGGAATATTTACGTAAATACGATAACACAATTCTTAATAATAATAAGAGACATTATAGTATAATTATAAGACAATAGGACATATATAAAATGATAACAACCGGAGCTTTGGCAACATAACGCATCGAATAGTTTCGATAGCCTCTTTCAGCTTGTAATACAGGCCCCAGAAATAGCTCTAGTCACGAGTGAAACAATCACAAACTTTGCCATAAAATCCCATTAACGATTTCCCCAATCGTATATTTTTGCGTGCAGGAAAGACTCAACACTTGCAGGTTTTTATTAGGAGTTGCTTGTTCAGAAGCTAATTATCTAGTTAGGTTCGCTTAAGGACTAATAGGCCTTATGCTATTACGTTGTAGTCGTAGTATATGATTTAAAGCTGAACATCAATTTTCATGTTTCTTCAAAGCTACTCTACTATATAAGTCGTAATATAGCACAATAGACGTTATTTACATGGGCACAATTAGCTTGTTTTTTAAATGTATTTGTCAAATAACTTAAACGGCCAATTTATAGTGCTGTAGAATTAATTATATTTTCACCCTCTAACTTTATCTATTTTGTCCCAGAAATGTTCGGAATTTTTTATGAGCATTACCACTATCATAAAGCTAGTATGGTATTTTTTGTTGTGTATAAGGGTTGTTGAGTATCCAGCAGCGCTATATTAAAGATTGCATAAGTTATTTCAATATTCAGTACATGAACAAGTTATATTGTTTCAAGAGCTAATATTATTAAAGCCGAATTCACAGGTGGAACATGCGATTCGCTAACTTAAGATAAATTTCAACATCTTCAGTGAACCCTTCTTTCCGAATGGAGGTGATACGTCCCCACCTCTTCTGTGTGAAACGGATATTTTTAATCTATTGTGTTTATCTACTGTTAACGTCGTTTAGTGGCAGAAGGATTCGAGGTGTTGGTGCTTCGATGCGTTTTGAATCGTTTCGTGTTGTTCCGCTATCGGTGTATAATTACTAGATCCTTCCTAATGTCACTTAACTTCGCGAAAACTATAGTGCCAAGATTTGCCAAAGTCAGCTAAGAACAGAAGCTCTAGACGCGAATATTACATGATGAGGTAGATCGAGAGCGTACTCTGCTTCGGATTCGCTGATGGGTTCCAAAACACGCGTTAACTGCAGACAGAAGAAATAATTCACTACCGATTCGGCCCATTTATATACATCAGTAAAGTTTAATGGATTTTCTTGAAAGATCGAGTGAATGCGATGTCCAACAGGTCAGGTGCAGGCGAGGTATGAGAATGATTCAACCTATTCTGCAATATAAAAGCTACTTTCTTTTCAATATTGTGCCGATATTAGTGATAACAATTTCCGTGAAAGTTTCTGATGATGGTACTGAGTCTGGCGGATGTAATTGATCCTCAATTTACTTGACAAAGAGTGAAAAGTCGCATGTAGCTAAGATTACGCCATTTCCATATGGCAGTGAGATGATAGCCGCTCACGAAATCTAAACCATATTTGGACACAGTTGAAATGAAAATCTGAGAGGAATTACAATTAATTATTAACACACTAAATGTTATTATGTATTTCCGAAACTTAAATCAGGGACATAGTCTATTTGCATGTTTTTTACCATTATACACCGGAATGACTTAGCAAAAATATGGCCACCCAAAAATCTCAGAGATCGACTTTGGGTTTACATAATGGTTCAGTAATGTTTCGCGTGGGGGCAGTAGTTGAACGACGCCAGGCCACATATGCGATATCAATCTGTCGCAATGCGATAATATAAATATAGTAAAATTCGCACAGGGAAAAATGCACGCAAGCCGTAGTTTTCTGGACGACAAAAGCCATCGGAGGGCATAGTGGTGAACTGGTGCTACCATCGTCATTGGCATTGTATCAGAGATACACCATTCCAGCTATTTGCTGGCGGCGTCAGGCTGGCCTATCCCTAATTACATCTAGATATTCCTTATACAACAATAGTGGGCAATGTAAGTGGAAAAATGCGTTTTTCCCAAATAAAATCATTTAAATTAGACTAACACTGCTGTTAGGAGAGAAATGTTTGAGCTTGAGCACTGTATCTATGCTTAAGAGGACTGTTAGGTCATCAGCTTCGGAGCTAGCTTTACTTGATTTTAACGTATGCCAAGGTACTTACACGGCGGCGTACCCCATTGTGCTGAATGTCTTCTCCACGGTCCTTCGGGCGACCTAGATGCAATTTTGAAAAGCTAATAATTTACATCATCATGCGGCCACGCTAAATGATTAACTGAGCCCCATAGTACTAATTATATTAATAATTTTATATTTACGGAATAGCAGTTATCGTTTGTGTGATTCTGTTGGGATAATGGCAAGCTCAACTTTATCGCCCATGCTAAACTCTTGTCACTTTGACAATAGGACAGAGCCGTATTTCAGACGAAAGCGGTTAGCCTACGACTTCGTACATAGATTGTAGAGTTGATCACACTAAGCTCTATTTATTTGCAAGATTTTTGCACACTTAGCACCCTTAAAACGTTCAACAAGCATTTGAAGCGGTTCCATGAATTTGCCAGGCGGCAATGTTGGGGTCTATATTGAATACCCAAGGCGCAGTCTGCAGGTTTTATCATAAACCTGTTTTCGGATTAAGTCGAATGAAAATTAGGAACAAATATCCATAGTAACTAAGCCATTCACTGCCAAGGGCCATATATAGCTAATTATAAAATACTGTCGAACGTGATAGTAAGGATGCTATTTTTCGTCTCCAACATTTAAAAGTAATATATTATACGTTGATATTTGACAAAGAAGAACTCTATGGGCAAAAATCATCGTGAGAATAACGACAATAACAATAACAATAATCGTACACTCTGGAGCAAACAAACGTTTATGCGTATGTATAAGATTACAAACTATAAGCGTGGACAATCTCGAAAAGTCTTATAATAAATTTATGTCTTTTTGCATACAGATACAGGTTGACAAGAAACTAGTATGGTGAACATGACGTCTCTCAAAAAGTTCCCTCAGACGCTTTAATGTCAACGGAAGATGATGACCCTCTGCGCATGCCACTCAATAGCGATTGAAAAGTTAAGCTATAATCAATCCTAAAGGTCGCTTACTCTTTAAAACTTCGTGAAATAGGCACAAAGTTTGTTTCCAGAAAAAAGCTGGAATAAGCAGTGAGTCTTCTGAAACGGGCTGGTGAAAGCCCCGCAACGAGAACCCTGCAATACGCCTTCTTCAAGAAAAATGGCCTTCTTTCGAGCACAGCAGTGTCGTACACGATATGCGAGCAATTCGTCGGAATCATCTATTTTTAGGTATAGCATCAGGAATTTGCCTTCATGAGGTATGTACCCAGAGTGGGTCTTACTGGGCTTATCTGGAGTTTCGTCAATAGACTTCTGAAACGGCATGGCAACCACATGAGCAGCTATTAATAATCATAGAATATTTCCGTTAATTCCTCATCTTTCCTCATTTCTTTGGTCATCAATATCTGGTAATAATTTTCCAACGCTGAGATCTGAACCACCGTGGCAGCATGCTTGCTACTGATAGTTACCGTGGCAATAACTCCACGACCACGTTGCCCTTTTAAGACATCTTCTGTGTCAGGTAAGTGTAAGGTAATATCTTCTGCAGTTTGAACCATGTATGAAAAATATCGTAAAAATGAATCAGTCCGGAGCTTCCCGATGGCAACGAACGAAGGAAGCGCCAGTTCTTTACTATACAAAGCGACTAGGCTTCTTTTTCTAGAAGAGAAAAAGAATTAACTTATGTCACTGGTTTGATTTTAGCTATTTTAGATGATCAACCGTTTGAAGCTGTTGCCGATCGAACTTTCTGTCAGTAAGAGGTACAAGCCTCCCGACAGTAAAATTAAATTCGAATGGGAGATTCATAAACAGAGAATCAGAGAACAACGGAAAAGTTGTTCGCTGTTTCTAGCAATAAAATAATAATATCTTTGCAATAATTTATTACTTGTTTCGTTCGATTCCATGCATATAACAGAGATTTTATAGAGCTTTGCGTTCGAGTAATTACTAACCCATTTTTTCAACTTTGGCTCTTATTGTAACCTTCTGTTCTCCCATCTGCACATTTATTTTATCTCTTTGTTTATCCCTTGCTATATTTCACAAGTTAGTAGAAAATGTAATTCGCGCTACTATATATACTTGTGTGCTATGGAATACTGAGGCACGCCAATTTTTTTGACCCGGGTCGTGAACTGTATCATAACTTCCGAGTCCTTGTAGACGCATACAGATTGAAACTGCAAAGAATCTTAACAATATAATTGAGACAGCTCTGTCGATACGCAATATAGATAGAAGTCGCTGACGTCTAGGACGTCAAGCTGTCAGCTGTATGGCAACAGATATTACGTTTCCGTCTAGTGTTTACAATCAAAATAGACCCTAGAAAATTAATTATCAGTTATACATATTCATTGTGGAGCCGATATTACTAGTCGCGGATAGATTAGTGCATCGGGGTCAATCGTGTTCCCCCCTGACCGGCGCACAGCGTCTGGGCGAAAACATCAACTAGGCATGCTGATATACGGCAATTAAGTTTCAAAGGACAATCTAACTAGCAATGTATCAACAGATGCTAAAAAAAACGGACGCATTAAAATAAAACAGTCATTCAACTTGAATCTCATCGAGTAGATATTCCTGATCGGCAAAAAACGAGTTAGACCCAGTCGATTTCAACTTGGCTAGTGGGTGTAAGTATAATGCTTTCGGCAGCTACGGTAAAGAACACTCTTAACTATTAACACTATCTCTCATTAATTCGATTCCGCATTCGCTGGGTGTTACTCCTGGGAGGTAATCCTCCATGCCGTAATGTAAAGCGGTAAAAAGCTCTAGGACGCATTGAGTCGATAATGGAGTTGAATCAGCTGAAACGCATAAAGGTCTATACTTGGGAAACGCGTGTACTGAACAGGTTGATAATTGATTACAAATTATCTCATAGTAGAACGAAAGCCCTGTCATTTTAGGATCAAAGTAGTTTAAGGTCCCTATTATTTCTTCGCGATTTTAAAGACAAGCATACGATACTAAGTGACATTTTCCAGACTGTGTACTGATTTATTCTACATTCTAAACTGTATTTGCCCTAAATGCAGGAGTTCACGGATTTGTCCTTCTATAGTGTATGATTATCTCTTACGAGAATTCTCTTGACTATAGATGAGTTCGTCGCGGTAATCTACGTCTATATACGCGGAAACGGAAATCATGTTTGCAATCCTACAAACGACCTGCGTGTGGCATTACTATAGGAATGGATTCAATCGTGGTATACCTTGTCATTCAGAGATGAGCTCCTTATTTACCCATTCATAAGTGTCCAAATGACATTTGCAAGTGGTGCTACATATGGGGCTCCGTATTCCATAATCCGGTTTAATGAAATTAGGTCAGCATCTTTTACCTTGACAGACGGCAAGGTCACAAGTCATTATTTTCGCTATAGTAGATGTTTGTCCGATATAGCAAAAAGACAAAGAGACCGTACCGCTTACTTGCTCCAGGCAATTGCACTCTAATCGAAGATTATCGTATAGGGTAATTTTCGAGCAGGTGACTCGGAAGTCTAATTTTTCAGATGTCTTGAAGATGCTTGAACCTCTAGATGTATGCTTTGGGTGCAGATTACAGTAAATTACTACCCTTCAAACTCCGTCAAGCATGCTTGCTGCAATTTTTTTCGGACAGCACTGGCCATCGTCATATTTATTCGTCTAAAGAAAAGCATTCTTACTTCGTATTTCACTGAATTCAAATTAGACACCTCCGAATAATGCAATTTACGCATTATTTGTTGCGTGAACTTACTATCGTGAATAGAGCCTTGTAGCTGTTCATAAGAGGAACACAAAATGTCGAAAACTGATCCACCAATACCAGAGTGGGTACCCAAAGAGCGTTAGGAAGCTCGTGTGGAACTTTTCTTAGGAGTTGTACTATTGTCTAGCCCGAGAGTGATCATGTCTGGGGCTGTCCCGCAGGCGCCCACCGAAGGCTCATATCTCTGTCAGAAAAAGTTATCTTCAAAATTCGGCGCGAATTTTTGATCTAACTTGCCTCTTTCATTAGCACTTGCGTCTCCAATATATCCAACGAAAGGCGCATGCCGAGCTCCGACCTTATAGGTTTTACTAGTCACAATCTGTCAAGACAGGCTATCATAAAAGCAACCGAAAATCATGAACGTCATTACTGTTATAGTCTAGTGACTGTTGGGACTATACTGCGGAGCATTTGAATGTTTTTTTTTTTTCAATTTCGTTGCTAAATCAAAAATGATCATAGTGCAGCGAGCTCTAAGGCAGGACTTTGTTTCTACCAGAGTATGCCTATTAAAAATATTCTATTTTGTGTGCATAAGCATACATTCAAATGCATATAGTCAATATATCGGATCCAAAGGGATCAATATTTATAGTAGGACTTTTTCGAGGTCATAGCTTCCGGCTTTTGAGACTTTTGAGCAGCGTTGTGAAATTCATGCTCTTATATATAAATGAAAGATGACAAACTAACAAATAAAATATAATTTGCTAAATATTTGTGGCTGGAGAGTTGTGCTTTTTTAAAGGCATTCTAAAATATCTCGTTGCAAATCCTTTTTACCGCACATCGTCCTTTCCGCACGAAGACGTAACGTTCAACGTCATAAAAGAGTAACGTACCTCTGCAAACATAACGCCGGTGGGTGATTCTCTTTGTGGCAAATGAGCATTCACCCATTAAACGTCTCGTCAACACGGCTGATATAGCTCAAGCATAGAACGCGTGTAATCTAAAACACTTCACCAGGGTATCTGAACAAACGGCCACCAAAGCCACTATCTTTTCTGGAATGCAAGATAAGTATTACATAGCATATAGGGCACAACCATTATTCATGGCCAAATTATTAAACTTTTGTATTAATCAAGGCAATAGTACTATGGATCATATTGTACTGTTGATATCTGGGCTGACTAATTAGGTATCGAGCGTATTTGTCGTTTGTTACTGTCAAAGAAGGAAACGCCTACGAACAGGCGCTTAGTTCGTACTTCCTATGGTGTCCTGGTATGTTAGTTATAAGACTTAGGCGATATATATGCATGTAACTTGTAACTTAAACAAGAGGACTAGGCGAACTCATTTTACATAGAATGATACAGCTCATACGGCTACTTGTGTAAAGGTATTTGCATCAAATACACTTCAAAAGTCACGTTCCGCATATCAACATCGACATCACCACAACAGAGTCAGTTATGCAAGGGAATTGTGGGGGCAATGATTTTCGATTGGTTAATAAAGCTGATCAGGGCTCTCGGTGAGGTTTGACGTAATGGGAGTATAAAATATCTAATAGGCAAAGCTATTCTATAAAGGCTTATATCTCCCTATTTTGTTTGTTTTACGTCCAGAATGGCATTAAAATTCCATCCGAAGACAAGGAAAGTTGCAACAAATATTTATAGATCTAAGAGCAAATGGCTTCACACTGAACCATTTATTGTCCTGCCTATTCCGACCGTGACAATGTTCGCAGTAGTATGATAATTACATAATGAATAGTAGTTTACTACACTTCGTCTATGAAATATTGATCTGACAGCGATACACCTCGTCGACTTCAATAAGCTCTATGGCAGAAACGAATTCTCCAGTGAGTTCGTGTTCTGTGAGGTATCGATTCATCGTTGGCTAATTTTAATGTGTTTGTACAAGAAATCGTCTTCACGTTGCGTCAAGCAAATGCCCTATGCAGAAGGCTTGCTTTTTTCAGCCTTCCCTTCACATCCAAAGCAGCTCTCTAGCAGAAATTTGCGTCGGTTGTCGAACCTGCACATCTACGAATTTCGCTTGCTACATCCATTCGTCTGTTATTTTGGCGATTCGGAAATAAATATCAATGAATACAGACGATACGGATTAAAAGCATACGTCCAAATAATTATAAATAGCTACAAACCTCAACAGCGCAGAGCATACACTAGATCTGTGTACTGCACCGCAGGTAGGGTTACTGAAAACCATTAATGCAATTTTATTAGACAGGACATCTTAAAAAAAACCGTTAGAAAATAAGAGCCGTTTAAACGTACGCTTGCGTCATAAAACATCGGACACTGTGAAGTGGAACAGCGGACATCCTGAGCAACCGAAGTAAAAAGGACAAACGATATTGCTAGCAGATATATACAACAGTAGAGCACCTTCAAATGTTCCTCAGCTCAGCCTTGAGCAAGTTGCTGCAACAGAAGAAAGTAACGCGGAGCTGACATCATGGAAAAAATTAAAGAGAGCAAAAACCATAAAAAGTAAAAGTTTGTCTTTTTTATTAGAGAAACAGATGTACATTTAAATTGAAAAATACACCTCACCTCACGTATTTCCGTGTTTGTATCATATCCCGCCAGACAGAAAAGTCGCCGATAATTTGGGCCTGATTATCCGAATAAAGGACGTTCTTTTTTCAAACTTTTTTTTATTTGAAATAAAGCTATTATAGTTGCGTTTTTTTCCTTGTCTTTCCTAACGGTTATTACAATTAGTACTGTGACAAGAGCTTAACAAGGAAATGAGCCTCTTAAATCTGCCATAACTAGAATATTTACATGCACAAAGTGTGTTTAGCAATAAAATTAACTACTATCATGTTTCGGTTGCTTTGATTGAGCGTTACTCTTAATGCAGTTCGTTTGTAGGCTGATTGCGTAAATTATGTACAACATAAATTTATCAAGTTAGCCTTGTCTTCGTTATGGCTCAGTGTCTAATTTTCTTTGCGGACTTTTGGAAGCTTTTGTGGTTGCAACTTTTTGTCCCGTTCTTGAGCATCTTTCTTGCCCGGCTGTCCAACGCTATTTTCACGCTGTCTGGCAGATGTCTTATCCTGAAGTTTTATTTCAATGTATAACACGACATATTAGTTCTCTTTGATTAATTAAAACTCCGATAGTCTAGTACTGGTTGTTGTCTCATCGATTTGGATCCCGAACGATCCGGTACTATAAAGTCTAAACCTAATTTAATGGTCAGCTTTTGAATGTTAATCGATTATATTATATTGATAGCTACAGTTATTGCAAAAGCCATAAGCTGTTTGTCGGAATTTCCGAAAAACAAAAAAAAAGGGTTCTTGGTGGGCAGGGACGTCTGTGGCTTCCGCAAACGTTCCACCTCATCCAATATGTCACGTATATATATATATATATATATATAATACTTGAAACTGAATCATGCAGACGAGTGTTCGGCTTCCACCTAGGCAAGGAAAGTCAACATTTTCTCTAATTCTTTGTTAGCGAATTATGAGAACGCACAACAGCTATATACTGATCACTCAACTCAAATGTATTAAATCTTTTATATAAAATTATCTTCTATAGGGATGGTTTTTTCGTCAAGCCAACTACCCAGTGAAGCGCCTGATCATATTCTGAAAGCTGTTAGGTGTATTGAAAAGGTCAATATTGGCCTATGAAGAATCAATTAGTTGGTTTTGTATTGTGATGATAACAGTCTATAGGTCGATAATTATTAGTCTGTTACCAGGTCGAATGTGTAGTTTAGTATAGAGAAGTTTCGTCCTTTGTACTTCCTAAGCCTCGTCTTGCAGAAAATAGTTTTTTTACACGCATTTGCTAATAAACTAAATAGTTCCAATGCCAAAAGCAAATTTTTCATTCAGTTCAGACCGATTGGCAACTTAGCTGGCAGATGGAAAACGCCTTCTTCATAATCTGCTTAGCAGCGAAACAGCGAGCAACTATGTAGAATTAAACTACATTCATTAATAAATAGGGGGGCAAATTGAAGTATCTCCAACTCGTGAAATTTTAAATGAGTACGAACCTGCCCAGGTGTGGCGCGGTCAGAACGTTCCCATATATTTTCCCGAACTACTTGCAAGTCGTCGACTGAGAAACTCAAGTATTTGGGAAGCTGTACGACGAACGCCCCTTATGACCTCCTATACTCACGCATATGAATAATAGATCGGTGAACACTAGCTCTGTTACCAATTAGCATTAGATCAAACAGAAACGAGTGTGATCGCAGGCTGACGAATCTTTTTTCACTGCTACTATATTCAGTAGCCACCGATGAAGTGGTTATACGTAGCGTATTTTATTAACCGTTTAACAAGTTGATATTATTCGATTTATCGGAACAACTAAAAACGACACTTGCGGGGAAAAGGAAAAACAACTAGTGAATGATCGGTCTATTCCCATTTGAAATTGCTATCGCGATGGATCGTGGTCATCAGCATACGAGAAAGTTCCTTGAAACGCTTTTTGCTTAAATACCGTCTTAGTAACAATGCTTAAGAGAAAAATGCCTAAAAAGACACAAAAACTCAACTGTTAGAGTTTATCGGGACGGCCAAACTGGCAATTGATATCCTCCGTTCTGAAATGACCGTCAAATTTTCGTCAAATTTTTCAAAATTTCGTGTCAAAAAACGCGTTTTTTTTTAGCAATCTTGTGGAATTTTTTAGTCTTCTAAGATCTAATCAATAACACTTAAGAGTCTCCCGTTTTACTCTATAAAAGTGTTCTCTCGACTAGTTGGGAGCTGCATTAAACCTGGAAGTAACGTAGGCCACAAATTTTAAGTGGGATCCGTCCAGCGCGAAAAGATTAAAAGAATAGTCGATTTTCGCTCGGATGAGGAGTTTGTTGTATTGTTCTGGAAAAAAAAACTGACTTTTGCCTCGTGTCAGGGGCAGCAAATAAACGCGTGCCGGCCAGGGCAAACTACCCATCAAAGTTTTCCCAAATTTACGTTGATGCGACAATTTTAGATAGTGGATGGTTCCTAATGCAGAAAGTTAGAAGACGAATATCGTCGTTCTATCAAGTACATCTGCACATTAAGCTTCAGATGAACGGTGAACGGCAGTGAACGGTGATCGGTAAGCCAATCGCCATAGCAGTGGTGCACGATAAAGGTACAGATTGATCAAAAATTAAATAGTTACGTTGCTGACGCACATCAAGAGGAACATGGCTGTACTGAACCGTCCTAGTGCCATCCGGTCGACTTCGGTATAACACGACGTAAGCATTTCTACTATGTGCTGGCTCGCCTCTGGAAACCGTCTGGCCTTGTGGTGCCATTGGCACCCGTTGAGGCTTTGTAAAGGTTTGCGGTAGCGGGTGTGAGACTTGCTGCTGATACTGCCTTTATCAAAAAGGAAGAATGTACAGTTGAATAATGACCATTATATTAGAACAAAGTAAACAAGGTCAAGCGAATTTAATTTTATTAAGCTTTTAAGGGCAACATGAAAGGGGGCGCATCATGGATCGTCGACACCTTTATTTCATTAATTGTCAACTTTAAATTTTGAATGTAAAAATTTAACTATATAACAACGACTACTACCCAAATTGCGTCTATTTCATGATGTTGACGCAGATCCAGAATACCACTGGCCGAACCCGAACTTTCATAAGGCTACAAAATTTGAATCCTAATCTCCTGCGGAAATAGAGTGATACACAAACTTTGAATTTAAATTTTCGCTTTAAAATAATGTAGTAGCCACAAACCAGCGAGCGCTAGATAAAACCTGTCCTAACGACAACAACGAAATGTGGCCAGACAATAAACCTTTATGTTCGACGTACGATCCTCAATTCGCTCTTGTTAATAGTAGCCGCATTAGAAACGCCATAGATAAAGGTGTAAAATTCTCTACTTATCTGGAACTAAGACTTTCAAAATGCTACATAGTTCCTGAAGGGTTTCGGAAAAAACCCATGCGGGGCTCCGCAGTACCCGCAGGAGGCGAAGTTTTTGAAACCTTACCGAAAGTGCGTATCCAATAATATTAGCAATCGAATTTCGAGGTTACTGACTTTTTTTTCACAGAACCCTGCCGTTAATGTCCTCGCTATAGTTCTATTGCTAGTTGTAGGGTGGTGGTTCCTTTGAAATCTTACGAGTAGAAAGAGTAATTGTATTTATGTTACCCGAACAGAACTGCGCAACATGCTTATAATATATCTTAATTATTCCAGCAGTTTATGAAAGGTGCTTACTGTTACTTAGGTAGCGACTCCCTCACGGTTGCGCTTTACCTACCCCGCTCCGGTGACATTAAAATGAGTTCCTAAGCGTTGCGGGCGCGTTTTTCGTATCATGGAGACAGGGCAAAGGTCCTGTTTCATAGAGAATAATCACGTTTGATTCAATCTGCCGAGAAGTGGAGAATTCAAGTCGTATCATTATCCTGAATGCCTTAGTGCTTTACAAGGAGAGTAAGAACTGCGTCTCAATCAGGAGATTAACGGCAACGATTGGTAATCTGCTGGGCTTTTGGTGGTTATTGTTGTAGCAGATGAATGGACAGCCTTAGCCAAGTGCCAATCTCAAACGAAATGACAGCTAGAGAAATCAATTGACTGCTACCCCTTTCTATCTCCAGTGCAATTTAGGGCAGTATTCTAACTCACTCGTACTCTAGTAAGGCGGCCTAGAATCTTACAGCAAATGGACGCCATATTGGATAGAAGACGTGGTCTACCAGATCGACAGGTGTCGTGTCCAAAAATTTGAAATATTTTGAATTTCTATCTCACTTCCGAAATCTCGGCGCGTACGCTAAAGCTTAAACTGAGTCCACTAGGAACTAAAATATTGATAACGTAAATCTCGTTTGTTAATTAAAAAAAAAATAGTCGATCGAGTACAACGCGATTATGTTTGTGCTTAACGGAATTGTGGAACAGAAGTCAAAAAAACCTCTCTGTGAATGAGGGGATTGAGAAGTAACTGATCACATTCATCTGAATTAATATACGACTTGAGGCGTAAAAGCCTGGCATTTTAACGGTAAATCCTATTCACTTTGCTTTTTTGGACAATCACCTGCTACTTCAGGGGTAGTGAGAATCGTAGGATAGCGAAACGTTCAGTGCCGATTTATTTAAGGGGGCCAAAATATATAGGTCGTCCGCAAGACCACAGTTAAGAACCCGAAGAACCAACTGAGACTACGATTGATACAGGAAGATAGGGCATAAAGAGCGGAAATGGCAACTAGTCCAACAGGTGACCGCGGCTTTGGAGAGAGATAGGGATAAACCAAGTGGGGGGCTCCAAGGTTTCTGGATATAAAAAGATGTAGTGTAAATAAAGGAACAGGCAGGCAAGCTAGGAAAATAAACAGTCCAACGTGGAAAAGATGGGCCAGGAAGTCACAACAGATGATGATAGGAAAAAGTGGAATGTTTCTTAACACAAAAACAAACGCCATAGTAGAATACAATAAACTAATAGACACAATTACAATAGAGATTAGAAATCTAAGGAAACGATTTACGAGACAAACAAATGCACAGGATGATATTGCCAGAGGGTAAACACCTTGAGCAGTCAGGCGCCAAAATTTAAAGAATACACTCCCAAGAGGAAAGGCTGATGAGCAATACAGAATACATATAGAGATGCAACAATGGTGCCTGAACTAGATCAAAGAGGAGCTTAACCCCTGTAAAACAGTAAATACAACAACTATAGCTATCAACGTAGCGATCCCATAATTTGCCTTCGCTGATATAGGGAGATAAAAATAGAAAACCGGTAAAAAAAAGAAAACAGGTAAAGGAGAAAGTTAATTTCTAGCCAATATACTTCCTCGCGCACAACAACTACGATCTAGCCGATAGTGGAGATAGAGCGTACGAAAAAAGACCAGGGACAAGAAAGACGAATGCTAAAGGTAGCTGGTAAGTCATTCAAAACGAAAGTCGCAAAGGATAAAAAGGTCCAGAAAACTTCGTATGACTTACGAGATCATGTAAGACTAGGTCATATGGGAATAACAATGGGGAGATTACCAAGTTGCACGAAGGGGACGTAAAATCAATGATTTTGAGTGAGAGAAAAGTAAACTATTTGCAGAAGTGTTCAAGTACGACGTAGGAGACAAGGGACGGTGTGCTCGATATATTTGTACCGCTTAAATATGTTCATCTATTCTTAGACGCTTTGAAAATTGAAGTAGTCCCCAGATCAGTACTCAATGCACCCATGAAGGTAAGGGTCAAAGGTAAAATCCTCAAATTCAAGAACAACGGTTGAGCCCGCACAGCAGTCATTTCACTACTCTAGGTTAAAAGGATGCTTGCAAAAGAGGATCGAATTTGGTAACACTCAGTGCTTTCCGAAGCAACGGGTTTAGAGTCCGATTTACTTCAGCTGACAGACGTCTCGACTCTTCTTAAAAGATTGTGAACGCGAGAGGTGTTATAAGTGAGGGACAGCAGGACGAATAATAAAAGAACGTAATGTCAATGAAAAGCTGTTCTGCTTTGCTGACAACCTGGAACAGCATTAGGCCAGCTCAATGGTTTGCCTTATGTACAAACAGAAATCGAACGAAATACGGGCAAAGAAGAAATAGAAAAACAACCTATAATAGAGGGCTGGATATGCAAGGACTGCAAAGAAAGATCTCAGAGAGTAAAGATGAGAAGAAAAGCTGCCAGAGAGAGAGAGAGAGAGAGAGAGAGAGAGAGAGAGAGAGAGAGAGAGAGAGAGAGAGGAAACGAGCTCAGACAAATTGCAGAATATACAAAAAAAAAATGTCATCAAGAGCAAGGAAATTTTAATTGGTGTAAGGAGGTCTACGTTACACTGGAATACAGGTAGTTATTTTTAGGGAATTAAGGAACGTGACAACGATATCGAAGACGGACAAGTCAGACAACCGAATAAAGGAAACAGGAGTAGAAAAATAGAGTAAGGGCTTAACATAACGCTAGTGGCTGTAATGTGTGTTTGCTACTTTTCATCGAACATATCTGAAGAGGAATTTACAAAGTTCTTTTTTGAACTGGAATGTAGTACGCGTGCACGATGCAGACACAAGAGATAATAATCACGGTGTATTTTAACGCATCGTCGACACAGTGAGGTAGTAACGAAGAGAGTTGTTGTACAAGAATGGATGATGGAAAGGGACTCGTAGTACACAACAGCGGGTCGTCTCCTATCTTCTACCGAGAAGAGATGGAATTCTTTACTGATGTACCAACTGTTTTTCAGGAAGCCTTGCCCAAAATACATGTCTGAAGAATGGTAAAAGAAAAGACAAGTACAGGTGATCATATACACATCCTGTTTAGAATATATGGAGGATCTATAACTCTAGAAGGACATAGAGTACAAGGCAGAATTGGTAGCGGCGAAAAACTAATTATAAAATTCTGGGTCAGGACATGGATTGGGGTATAACACAAAGCGCAGATGATTATAATGAACACGTGCTGAATCAAATGATGACACAAAGCTAAATCTCCACAAAATCTCTCTAGATGGTGTTGAACGCTATAATGGAAAGCCATCACTCAGCATACTGGCGCAATGATGGATTTCTCGTGGCCCGCCTTACTTGCGTATACCTGCGACGTGCCTTGCAAAGAACGCCAATCTAGCTACGAACAGGAAGCTACGGCGAAGAAGATGCGCAAACAAAAGTAGAAAGATAGAGAGAAAAAGTTAGAAAACGGTAAGACACAAAATACTCTCTTCAGATAGAGTAGAAGGTGCAAGTGAGACAACCCTGTATAAGCAGTTGACAATTGCCATGAACAATGTCAAAAGGGACATACTGAACCTCCCAAAAGACGTAGCGGAGAGATCAGTAGATTTTTTATACCCCAAGCTCGTTTGGAGAAAAGGACGCAGATTGAGGTGGTAGAGGACACAATATATTATTGTTTCGATTGACCTTATTTAAAGTCAATCTAAACAGGGAATGTCTAGCCTTGGGCAGGGGATCGGGATCATGTAAGGTCTTATGATGTACGGTGAAACTGTTTATCACGAGGTGCGGGAACGATTCAAGGTTCCTGTCAATAAATTTTTAAAGAGGGTCAATTTCCTAGGGAATAGAAAGACGTTAAAGTTGTCTTAACAACAAAACTTGTGAACTCCAAAAGCGTACAGCCTCATTTCAAAACTATGGAGTACCTTATGGGCGTTTATTTTTTTGAACTGGGAATAAAAGCCAACTACGCACTGGCAGACTCGCAATATGGCTTCTCTAGGAATAAATCGGCTTTCCATTAAGAGAGTGATTCTAGTGGAGGCAAGTCTTTGATGTTATACTTAAAAAATGATTCCAGGCGTTATTGACATCAGGAAAATAACTAAAAGTATTAAAAAGCAGATCGCGTAATAGGACTCACTTATATTATCTTAAAATAGTTGATGTTAGAAACGATTTCAGTACCATAACGGATCAGAAGGTTATTTCGGGACCTTTAAAAAAGAAACAGTTCGGCACCTTAGGAAAACAACATCTACATGCTTAGAGGATGGAACGCCCAGGTTGAAAGGCTGAATAAGAACGTCAGAGGGGAAGTCTCGGAAAGGTAGGTTGTAATACCAACTCTATCGAACCTTGTTTATGACGAGGCAAGGTTCCTAGTGTGGCTCGTGCCCACGTTGAAAGGTTCTTTGGAAAACACGAGATACGCTGGATAAAAAGAAAACAAAAAGGACTCTGCATATGGGATAAAAAGCGGCAGCAATTAAGTAGCGAAAGCATACACGATTTGTCTCCACTGAGGCGGTTCTGGTGCTGACTAGGATACTATCCTGAAACCTATTGGCAAAACAGCTATCAAGAGAAAGATATAGAATTAGCAGGAGCAAGGAGAACCACAATACGCAACAGCTATGCTCGCATCCAAAACAGGAAAACGGTTTGGGAAACCTGACAAGTATCCTTATTCCAAATTCGTAGAATTTAATCATAATGATGAGCTCGCTTCTTACACCACTTTGATACTAGGTGGGCATAGAATATAGCAGAACTACACCAAATCGGAAGGATGCAGAACAGTATATGTGAGCTTTGCGCGTCAGGTAAAACAAGTTAAATGTACCGCACTCTCTCTGAATGTGAAGCCCTGCAAAGAGAGCTGAGGGATGTAGTGCGGGACTGCGATTAAAAAAAATCCCTGATTGAAAGGGACGATTTTCTTTGGGGAGATCATGCGCAAGAAAAAAAAATTCGAAAAAGAGAAAGGAAGAACGCCGTCAAAAAGTAGATGACGTAGGACTAACTTGAAGTAGGAACTAGGCCCCTTCCTTTGAGAAGTTTGTGGTTACAGGCCTCAGGAGAAGTAATAAAGAAGACAGTAATTTAATCTAACAGAACTCGACTTTCCTAGTCAACGTACAGACGAGTGAGCTATCGCTTGAATTCCGACAAATGGACCATTTAGCTTTAGGTGTCTCGACTCTGTTCTTCAACTGTTTACCCATTAATTGCATGGAAATGTTGTCAATACGACTAGAACAGGTAAGTGGCACCATTGCAATATTTCGAAGAAGGCGAATTTTTCGCTAAAAAAAATGTATTGGGACATTTTATCAACTAAACTGAAACTTCGAACTTTTGTAAATTCCGCTGGAAATCAATCAAGCAATGAAAGATAGACAGCCAACATAAACAATCGTTTGTTTGACAGCAAAGCTGCTTAAAATTTAGAATGTTTTCCGACTTTTGATAAGCTTCGTAGTCCAGACGAAAATTTGTAGTGCGTGGCGGGCTTCTGTAAGACTTTAGCGAAACTATACATATTGATATCTCGCCAATCATTGAAGCATATGTTGAGTAAGAAAATATCTGGACAAAGATTATGCGGGATTTTTGGGCAATAATTAGTATAATTGTTGAATGATGCGACAATTAAAGCGGATAAAATGGCTTGTTAGAAATGCCTTTAATAAAAAAGTATTTAAGGAACATGATCACCACTATCGGATAAACTATGTGATCCTGATGACATCGATTGGTTCTCGTTGAGATGCGCAAGCCTCAGGTGCATCGAGCTTGTGCATAACTTATCGAGAAGCAGTATTGAGTAGTTATTTACCAACTTACCTGAGGGTATCCTTTAAACGAGCTGTAGAAAGGAAAATTGAATTCGGTTCCATACGTATACCAAGGATAATAATAGCCAACGTACTGTGGAAAGTACGCAGCAAAACTCGTGGTAATTCTCGGTAGAAAAATGTCGACTCGTTTTCCTTCCTTATCATCACCGCCTTCTGATGCATGATTTGGTCTGAAAAACATCTTTGTCGTGAGGTTGTCTGCGTATACAGGCGGTAGTCTGCTGACTTACCCAGACTTACCACGGAAGGTATAAAGCAATAAGCAGAAGTTCTCTTTTTATTTTGCAATTTTTTTTTTGCAAATTAAAGCTCACCCTTATGGACCCTCTTTAAATTCAAATTTTCAGTCGCCTATTTCTATATAAAATGAATTATGATTTTCTCTTTTTAATGTGCAATTGTACCAATATCAGCAACAGCTCATCTGTAGATTTCATTAAAATTCTGTATTCAGTGGTCTAGCATTGTTGATATTTTCTGCAATAGAAAAAGGATTTTGTTACAAGTGTATCAAGGTTACTTTGATACGATTTTTCCCTTGTTGGATTTTTTAAAGGATTTCCTGGTATTATACTCGGTTATTTCCTAGATTGACTTTTTCGATATATAAACTACTTTGGATGCCAAAATAGGTAATTAAAGCAGAATAATTATTTCTTTAGCTTGTGAATAAAATTGAATGAAACAGTTTTCATTAATGTTTTGGCAACGGAGCCAGTCCTTAAGCCCCTTCGACGCAAAACTATTTCTGATAATGTCTCTGAGGCAGCTCCGATCGAGCGCGATACAAGCAAGTGTCGTTTTCTCGGTGTAACTTCTCAATGGTTATATACCAGTTTAACTGTGTGTAGGAAAAACTTAATTATTATACCTGTACATTTTGAGATACAAGAACTTATTCTAAGTTAACCAAATGCTGCATCGGTCCTGGCGTTACGCCTTCCTTTTCTTAAAGAGTTGCGAAAGAATATCTTTGTGGTCTAATTAATAGAGGAAAGCATAGCGAATATCGATGACGAAACTCAGTCTGGAAAGCTCTGGCGAGGTTCATATGAATGAAAATAGTGCAAGGAATCCAACTATTGGTTTCTAGATTCGAGCCAGAAAGCTCGAGAAAAACAACAAAACATCTAGAAAGCTAACATGTGAGCTCTAGTTGATATCTGTACTATTATACGAACAGTTTCAAAATCAGTGCGCTCAAAAGCTCACCATTTTGTAGATACCTTTTTTGACCCAGTGGACTGGTCCACAGTTATGTAACTTTGTAGCTCGTTTATGTATGTTGCATGCACAAGGTAAATAGTGACCAGGAGAGGGTAAGTTGATATCCTGCATAGGCAAGAAGATATGCAACACAGGCAGGATCATGTTTCGAATCCGCACGCATTCACAGATACCATTTCACTACCGTTCACTTTCGCGGTAATACCCCTAAAGACCGGTGGTTAGCTTCGAGCAACTAATGGCTTGGAATAAGCTGGTTATTTTCACACTTACTTATAATATCCGACAAACAACGAGACCCGATGTCCAGTAGGTACAATGCCCACCTGCACAGTGGGTATTATGTTTATGGTCGGTTGAACCGGTCCTAACGGCGGGAACGCCACCACCTGCGTATTCCAGGGTCTTTTGGTAGTGGTTAGGTTCTGAGGAGCATTCAAGACTTGATTGTGGTTTGCGCGTTTACTGCAATTCAGGTTTATATTAATGGATTATGCGGGACCAATTGGCTCTCATGTACTTCATAAGGATGAAGCTATTTGAAACATGTTGAAAGCGCTCATCTGATCTCTAGATGATATTACATTGTTGGTAATCCAAGAAATCTTGTAGCCACATTGTTAAAGGTGAGGCTAAAGGCTCTATACCTGTGTGTTGTAGATGGCATAATTTTGGATGCTGTTATATTGTGAACTGTTCTAATGCCATCGTCTTCAACGTCACGGCCATTGGTTTTGTTTCTGAGGTCGGTATCGTGTCCCCCGTTCAGATCGCTGTCTGGAGGTGAGCGTTTAAGCCGTAGATTGTTTATCCTGTCATAGAGCATAAACAGTCTGCTCCCCGACAGACGTTCGCAAGCATAACTTTTTAAAGCGTCCAACGGATTTGTAGCGAAACGTCTCGAGCGGCTAATTAGTATAGCCTTACCTATACAAATCGCGAATCGTTAGGCGCGTAGAAAATGCTCTACTTGATTAATTTTTATCTCTGCAGTTTACTGAACGATACTACGGTCTGTCTTGAAAGGTGACCAACCTCAGTGATATGACTTCATTTATTGTAATAAAATTCCGATGAGCTTTCTGCTGTCAGAAAGTTTTATAACATGAAGTTCAGGTCTAGTAAGATATAACTTATTAGACGAGCAAGGACCCGAAATGATGGTAGCGTAGTACTTTGGAGCAAGTAAGCTATAAAGCTATTTAATATTAAACATTCATGCCATAATAGATTGACTGGAATCGGTAGAGTAGGCTAGCAGTACCTCAACACATCATTTATATATTGTCTAGTATTAGCTTATAAAACTTTGCAGGGTGTGTGAGCCGTGCGCAAATGCGTGTAAATTTCAAACGAAGCTTATTACTCAGTAGCGACTCACTCATTCATAGAGAAATTACACAATGCAAAATGCTTAAATACCGTTTGCAGGAGCTTGCCCTGCATCAAGACACCGTGAATCGCATTATACTTGAATTGCAAATGAGCATGTACGCATGAGCAATTCTTATTAGCTTCTCATATCTGACAAAACGTTATAGAATGTTGACTTTTAAGCGAATAGAAGTGATATAACTTTCAAAGAAGATGATCAGTAAAAGTTGCCTGCTGAAGATAGCCTAATATTCGATGCTGGCAGTTACGAGCCGCGTCCAGAAGTAAGCATTAGTAGTAGACGGTGCATGTTTACTTTAGAACTAGCCATTTTGTTTACTGGCGTCAAGGTAAACTTCAATAAGGTGGTGATACAACTAATATAGAAACAGCTGATGCCCGGTAGAATTCAATCTAGCTCTACGCTTCTACATACTGCTTGTTGGAGCGCTTGCGGTCTGTTAGTTAGCCACACTTGCTTATGTGCTTAATTAGTCTTCCGTATAATTCGGGACATGTCAGGCTATAGTGGCCATCCTTTTTTTGCTCTATTTTCGAACTTAATCAACCCGCGTCAGTCGCACATTAGTATAACCTGTAGTTCTGTTAACAATCGAAATAATACATTCTACAGTATATATAGCTCTTTATGCGTTATACACAAAAGAAAGCGTGACACCTTAACTCAGACAAGCGAAACATACCCGAGTCGTACAAGGGGCGTCATTCAAGTCGTACAAGGTGGGTCTTACTATGTATTTTTAATGAAATCTCTTACGATTCTGCAAAATCAACGGTATCACAGAGTACTACTGAAAAAATGACCACCACACCATCCATGACGAAAGTAGTCTTATGGCATGTCTAAACTACGTTTAAATTAATAGACAAAAAGGCGAATCCACTAAAAATGAAGCCGCGACCAATCATGATTAACAAGCATTATTCAGCGCAAGGGGACGCTCAAGAAACGCCAGCTACTTACCAGTACACTGTGAAATAGTGATCCCCAGGAGTACTAGGATTTGAGCGGTTAAAAGGACCATGGCGAGCAGAGGCGCAATTTACCGTAACGATTTGTCTCCGGCTATAAGCATCACATCAGTATTGAACGCTTTCATCGAATAGTTGCCCCTGTGTGTCTAAAGGAAAATAAGGTACGACGCAGGCGCTGAAAAGTAGGAAGCAACGAGCAGCTGTGCTAATGCTTATGTGTATTCATCTGGGATCACACCTGCTCGAAGCATATTAACGTTTTCAAGGAGTAGAAAAGAACTTCATAGGAACCTCTACGTCCTCTCCCTATAGTGATGAGCCCCGGCTATGCTATTGATATTATTAGCCCTGAAGAACAGTGCTATAAAAAGCTGACAAAACAGTGGAACTAACTGTCATGGTAGATATCGATTTCATTATTAGATGAAATCGATAGCCTTAAGGTATTTTTCGAGAGTGCATCCAATACCAAGCCTTCTAACGAGTATCGAAATGTAGAATACTTAATTGATATTGCATGCTTCAAGATAGACTTGCTTGTAAACATATTGTTCGATCACAGGCAGCATATCGATCTTTAAGCATCGTTTGTCCACAGATGATCCACCACAGAGTACGTAAATTATGAGATCGAAGGACAATGACCATTAGTTTCCATAGATATTTTTATTGTACGTTGCTTTGGTGTTTCATATATTAGCGTTCACATAATTGCTGAAGCCTTTGCCCTCTGCAACATGTGAGCCACGGTTGGTGGGGTCACGTTAAGATGTTATGAACTGTGATATCATACGTTTGCCTTCTAAAATCAAGAATCTATAGCGCATCTAGATATCAACGCTTTGTATGATTATCTGTTTTGATGTTTTTGGTTTGTTTATCACAGGAGACCAATACGGATAACATCCGACTTAAATGCTTGCAACTCATATAGGGCAAATTTTACATAGTAACAAATCCAATCATTAGTAGCACATGTAAAAAGACTGTCCGATGTTTTCATTCTCACCTGCGTTCTAATCGCATATGTGAAAATTTTTTTGCAAGGAAACGATTACGCAACAAGAACCCAAACACACAGGCTGGCGACCACAGGAAACGGCGTAAAATATCTTTGAATACCAGCTTCTGGATTGACCACGCATTCCACTACCCAATCAGCCCTAACACATCTTAAACATGTCATTCTGACGGCTAAATCTTACTAAATAGTGCCTAGAACGATCCGAGTAAAGCATAAAAGTTACCCGTTAAAAAATATCTATAGCTGACAACAAAGTTAGAGAAGCAGTTCTGTTCAGGTACTGTATTTCAACTTGCTCCGCGATAGGTGTCGTTAGAATGTGTGAACGGCATCTCAGCCATAAGTAACAATCGAGAAAATGTTTCGGATGGGCGCATCAACGATTTGCATGTAGTCGCCATGACGCCAATTCAGCAACACTATGGCAGAATAGGTCTTCATGAAGATTTATGGGGCTCTATCCAACTCCACGCATATATCTATTCAATACCTAAATGCATTAATCCTCCAAAGTAAAAGCTCTTATTCTGTTGACCGGCCATAAATAGTTCGTGTGTCAGAGATGTCGATATCTAAATGGACGGCTTCAAATTCACGTTTGAAGAAAATCGGTCCTACTGAAATGGATATCCGCATTTTTTTTTTAATTTCGAGGCCTACTACTCGTCCCTGTACTGTCATTGAATGCGGTTGCCGCACTTGTCTTTCATGCATCCTTCCAACTTTGAAAGAAGTCGTTCTTCATAAAAATAACTCGTACGTATGCATAAGATTGTCCTGAACGTGCCTATGGCGACGAAGCCTAAAAAATCACGTATATAGAAGTAAGAAATTCTACGTAATTTCAAACTGTGGCCAACAATGGTTGTTAGAGTGCTTTTTAACTGTCTGTTAAGTAACAAACCCTAAAATAATTACGGTTACTACAACAAACGCAATTTTTATCAGACAAAGAATATAGCTCTACTACTGTTTATCGATAGTAGAAGATCCCACTGATAAGCCTTCCGATGGACTTCCCTATCGAACGTTTGCGTTGACTTCCAATGAGAAAATCCGTTTACGCTGACCGAGACTCTAGACGGTTAACGTATTCCTCGATGACGGATACCCTTTGAAAAAAAATCAGGGATTCCTTTGAAAATAACGTTATATATTTAATTATTGAGAATGAATTTCTTGGTGATATTCTGAGATGAACTGGGTGCTGATAAGCGTCTGGGAACACCATTTCATTCTATTCATTATGCTGACTTTTTTTTTTAAGCTCATTTGCGCACCTTGAAAGGCGAGATAGATTCATTAAATTAGTGAAATAAGTATTATAATGGAAGTTTGCCGAAGTCATAATGGAAACCGAAAAGTGGAGAACCTACTCTGTGACCTGAACCCTTTTTTTGCTGGCAGTACTTTACTCTCACTGCTGCAAGACGATGTATCTCACCTGATCGGCTGTACTGTCGTTTAAGTTTATGAAGCCGACTTCCGCGGCACTTAAGACGGTCAAATCGAGGCCGTAGTCGTACAGATAATATAAACACCTCTTTCGGCACCGAATTGTCCATAGATCCAATCAAATAATCTTTAATTGAACTAAGGTAAAATATAACAGCTGGGAACGTATCTGCTGCCTTGTTTAAGGTGATCTAAATGTAGCTTTGATAACCGTTCGACGATCACTAGTTTTAGCGTTGGTAAGTAGTTACCATTATTTTACCGTTTCTATAAATCTGTTCGAACTCTAGATAAAGGTAATAATGATCCAGCAAGGCCAACGCTAACCAGACCTTCCAGTATCGGTAGAATTGCTGGAAAGCTAATTCCAAATACGTATTTACACGACGGGTATAACTAGACGCGTTCAAAAAGTAAATTGTTATAGATTTCATAATATCAAATGTATAGACGTGTCCATTTCATTGTAGGCTTTTGAGTTTCTGACGCATTAAATACAGTATAACGTACTCTTGTTTACTTAGTTTATGTAAACTTACTGAAAATAGGTTTTTAGGATAGAAGATCCATTAAAACTCTACTACTGCAATTAGATCTATGTTTTGGCTGAAGGTCACTATAGCCATTTCTAGCTCATTATAAACGTGTCTCAGCGAGAGGCAAGTCTAATGAGTGTTGAGGTTAGTCTAAATAAAATATCCTGTAAATGCTCTTCATCTTTGTTGTACAGTTGCCATTTAGCTTTACTATTTCGCAAGGAAAGGGTTCACGTTTTCACAAGTCTAAAATTAATATCTTCCGATGAAGTCCGTTAGAAGTTAGCCCCTGAAAAAATGTTGGATAGCTGCAATACGAGTTTCAATTCAGCTGGTGTCGACCGTGTTTTGTACCGCTACGACACAACAACCAATAAAAATTTCAAACTTACGATTTAGAAGACACGACAACCTCTGATCTGCAGAAAGATGGCAAAAGAGGACAGAGACAAAACTACTATTCGATATGTTAGAAATGTACCTACACAGGGAGGACAGCAAGATCAACTATAAGAGCATTTATCAACAGCCTATTTGAAGGTTCGGCATACACTTTATTGATTGTCCGTGTTATCGCTAGTCTTCCGTACTCTGAACGTTGCTTCAATTAGTTTTCTATTTGAGCTATATATAGACGTTTTTATTTTGCAATGATATCAAATATTAGCTGAAACTGGTCATTGATTCTTAGGGAGACGCTAGATGTACATCGTATATATATATATATATAAACATTTGAATAGTATTTGCAACAACTATTAAATTTCTCGTAGTTAGTGCTATAAAATAACGTGGGTAAAATATAAATACGAAGATTTACCTAGATACACTGTATATACAGCGGAAACCTCCTCTACCAGAGTCAACAAGTTCCAGGGGGAATTCGCCAAGCGCCAACATCGCGTTCTGGTCAATGGAATCATTTAGAAATATGGATATAAACGAAGCAATGATAGTGAAAAGACAAGAAAATATTACGTATTTCCGTACTTCATCGTTTCAATACAGATTTTAATACAGAGGCACGCCATCAACTTAACGCTGCTTTATTTCGACAAGTGGCACAAAGACGACAAAGGGGGTAATTCGAGTTCGTTTATAATCATGTTCCTTAGCACGTAGCGACAGAGTGAAGTGCCATTAATAGCTAACCATCTTGCTAGTGAACTAGAGAAAAAAAAAAAGCATAGAAGGGTACGCACGAGGACTGTGCCACTTTTCTGCTTCGGAAGTCTCATATCGTGAGTTTTCATTGCCAATATAAGAAACATCGCGGGTAGAATGTATTTCCACATGCATTGGGAAGACGTTCGGCTCACAGCGTTACTTAATACTAGGACCGCTTGCTAGGCCTGCTCCCAATGATTATGCCATTTTTCGGTAAAGAAACGCAGACAATGGCGGGCTTCCGTGAGGCTGAACCTGTGACAGAAGTTTGAAATGTACTTTGATGGAGGAGCTTATTAATCGTACGTTGCCGGAAAACGTAGCATTGTGCCCAGACGCGAAACGAAATAACTAGCGCATCGTTAGTAACTTCATTTCCATGGTGAAGTTTGATTTGAACCTCGCGTAGGATATCTTTGAAGGCGAAGAGAATCAATCGCTATTTAAATAGAAATTGCACTGTTAAATCAAATTAATTGTGGGTTGGAGATAACTGCCTTTCTGTTTGTATTTTTTTCGAGGCTAAACATATGCGTATGCAGTAAAATTAAATTCAGTTTTGAAACAAGGAAACGTACGCCCCAACGTAATTTCCCGCAAAGGGCACGCAAATCGAAATTATACCCAATGATCAATATAATTTTGGCATCATATTTGATAACTTTTTAGTGCCGCGTGTAACCTTCATAGTCTGTACTGTCTGTTTAACTATTTTAAGTAAATCCATGATATCGTACAGATTGTCCCGATGGACCTTCACGTAACAGTTTTTTCATACCCACGAACACTAATAGAATGGTATCCTATTGTAAAAACAAACTAATTTAAAAAAAAACCTTTCGACATTGCTACTCAAGTTTTTTTTTGATAGAAAGACCACTTTCTCCGTTGTCCTATTATTCTAGATTCTATGTATGCCATCTCTAACGAGTTGATCGCATCTCAACCTGGAATATACAATCCAGCTTAGAATATGAAAGTGACAGTGGTTCTATGTTCTGGCTGTGTTGAACTGATATTACGCTAAGTCACAATGTACCCCCTGGCCGAGAATATTTCCTGAGAATATACTTTTACTAGACTACGATTTAACAAAAGGAATTATATCAATCTACGCCAATGCTGAGGTCTGTTGAGGAACGCGTGGGACTGCTATCTTTGTGTGAAGCAGCTTCGGCGAGCTATAAATAGCTCGGAAAGCTGCGGGCGTACTGGTTATACGAGTATCTTTTGCTCTGTTTAGCTTGAAAACTTTCATGCTTCGCTTCAAACGCCTGTCCTATTAGCAAAGCTAGCAGGCACATCTTGCATCAGAGTATCTCCTTAGAGGGCCTCGAAAGGCCGATTGACATAGCCGATTTAACCGCTCTCTACCAGCCCTTCGTGTCTGAAGTAGAGACCGACGTGCTGGTGTCAGTGTTACTCTCTCCGTAGTGCTCTACAGTTAGCTTAATGGAAAGTCCGTCAGATTCTCCTAATATGGGTTCGGCCCCCGCTGGTAGACAGACATTGTCGATTCCTTTGCTTGAACGTCCAGCACTTTGACCCTAAACGAGAATGAGCTCCTGCTGTCCATATCGGTTATTCACGCGACTGTGAGCTTTTGATTGGAACTTAAGGTACGTCGTTCCCTGTCAGTAACGATTATCAATGATTTTGATCGGCCCCTTAATGACTACAACTTTTTTCCGGTCAATCACCCTGGAGTGATTTGTGCTACAACCACGAGCAAATTGTCGGAAGTTGGTGTTTCACCAAAAAACCAAGACACCTATAGCTTCTGTTCTGATAATCTTCCAATGGCCCACATTAGCTATATATTCCCAATATTTGCGCCCCACTACCTGTCAAATTATTCTGTTACGAATGTTTCGGGGGCTCAATATTCCTCAATATATTGCATGCATAATATTCGAAAATGGAGCATAATGGGTAGAGCACATGATCGTCAAACGAGCACGGTCACTGTGAGGATTTTTTGTGGTAGATATAATCAAATTTACATCGCTTTATTATATACATGTTTATAATGCTACAGGTATGACGTGCCGCCTGGGACTATGGTGGCAGTTGATAAAGGCTTATCATAATGCAAGCAATACGCCAGTTGAATCTGCAGTAAGATTTCTGTATAGGTAAACTGGATTCTCTCAAAATCGAAGTTTTCATATTTATAACGGCTATTACAAGTTCGCGCTGATTTCCCTATGTTTCTCTTTTGGCTATTCCTTAGCCGAGCTTTTGCTGATAATACTTCCAAGCTTCGCCTTTCTTTCTATCGGAATCCAATTATTTTATGTAGTTCTATAGGTTCTTTAGTAACATTTATGATAGCACACCTCTTACAGCCATCTATACTATGTTAACATATAGATGAAACCATAGTAAGTGTTAAAGCATTGAAGGCTTATTTACAGTATATGAATATGTTAGCATTTATTTATGGAACTTTTGCTGGCACATGACTCTTGACAGACAGACCTATTACAGCTGACTATTTACAGATTATTCCTGCACGACAAATTCTGCGAATTTAATTTCAGTCTCCGACCAGAAATGTGAAGCAAATAAACAAGTAGCGATAGAGAACTCAATAGCTGGTGAAGGCCCTCTGTTATAAATATTAAAGGTTTGCAGTATCCGAACTTAGGTGACGTTATGTAAAAAGGCCAGTGAAGCGATAACCCAGTAGGAAGACCCCCCTTTATCTGCAGCTTTTCGTCAAAGTTCGAATTTAGTGTATTTTCAAATTAATCGTTGCTTTTTATAGTATAATTTTATTCTTTGGCTATTATCCTGTAAGTGATACTGCTGGTAACCATAGTAGCTATTGACTGTAACTGGAAATAAATTTGCTTTATTGTTCAATTATCTATATATTATATCAGGTGAGGCAAAAGAGAACTTGCACCGAAAAAGACTGAAGTATACAATTAGGAAATTTATCGCTGTGAAGAAGCAGGTTCACAATTGAGTCAGCATCCATATCAATTGAAAGCCGACTTTTTCCTAAAAGAAAGCCTGTTTTTTACCTCTGAACTCACGTCTTTTTACAATACTTTTACTTCACTTTATGCACTTATCGCACCTGTTTTATTGCAGTTCCGAATCCGACTCAAGGCGGTTCATCGCTATAAGCCGGAATTTAACGATACCAAAACGAACCAATTTTAAATTAACTAAATAAAACAATTGAGTTTGGCGAAGATGTGTACCACCTGTATCAGTTTCCCGCCTGTGGTGTCACGCTCGGCAAAAAAAAGTCGCCAGAAATGCTCGATTTATCGGTATCGACCTTTACCAGAATCCTAGGTCGACATTGAGTCCAAAGGTGTCGGGTTGTGCCGGACACCAAAGCATCTTTCGATCCCATTCTTGAAGCATGTCGATGCTCGGCCTCGATTTCGGCCCGCTGAGGTGGCACGTTGGACTTGTTGGTGCCCAACAGGGGCAGCTATACTAAAAATAGATAATTCCGTGGACTTATTCACATAAGTAACTGGCAGTGCTGAAGAAACGGCTTGGGATGTGTATGGTCTATAAGGGTTTGGCCCACAGCGTATTTTTTTTCGGTAGGCCATTCCTGAAAAATAAGCAACAGACAGACGGACGCATTGGTAAACGTCCAATCATTTTTAGCAGGCTGTTGCCAAGATCAGTTAGCTGACGTTGAAATGGGTTCTGGCCGTAATCGGCTTATAAAGAGTAACTGCCTAGGTAAGCAGGATTCTTCAGTTGATGCTACAGGTACATTCGCAATACAGTAAGATACAAATTCGGGCAGCTGTTTGAGAAGCTCAAGGAGTTATCAAAAACGTATTCTATGGCGTGTCCGGTTTTAACTGGCGGCCGCTCTCCGTTGTATACACACGTCGAACATTAGGAAAGTGATACGGCAGACGCTGGATGACGACGTGATTGAACTGCCACCACGGTTCCATTTGACGGCCTCTTTCAAAGGTACAGTTGGATCCGATCCTATGTAGATTTATGGCTGATTGGAGTGTGGCCAAAACAGACGTGTTTCGCCTATCGCGGGTCGACTATACGTTGATCCTAAGCCCAGGCATTTTATAACCTGGGCCTTCTACTTGATGAGCAGTTACTAACAGATTCTCAACATTCTGAGAGATAAAGAAAAGGAAGCGTTTCGTACGATTTTTTTTTTAAAGTTTCAGTGGTCCTGGCGACATTACAGCGGCTGGTAAATTTTGTTCTGGCTAAATTAAGCTACTAGATGGCCTTGAGTGGTGAAATTACATCAAAATGTTTTATTAAGGGGTCGAGGAGCATCTATAACATTTTCGGTGAGCGTTTTCCATTTTTCGGTCTGCCGATTTGCATTTCAGTGTATATTCGTTGTATAGATGCTGTTTATATTAGTTACGGGTATCTCCCTCTGTCAACAACTGATAGACCC
This sequence comes from Varroa destructor, assembly GCF_002443255.2. Lineage (NCBI taxonomy): Eukaryota > Metazoa > Arthropoda > Arachnida > Mesostigmata > Varroidae > Varroa > Varroa destructor. The sequence goes on along the minus strand of NW_019211456.1, from coordinate 24,286,318 downwards.
ACCCGCCCAGTGCTGGCATAATAATAACATCAAGCTATGCTAGCTTTTTCTTGTACCGTTAACTCGCTGTACGATTTGGTAGAAAAGTGTCGCTATTTCAAAAATACCATGAGGAAACTCATTTCCGTAAAGGAAGTGAAGGAAGCTTGCTTTATTAATAGTAGTTGGTTAAAATCTTAAGTGTATAAGTTTTGTAATAAATAATTCAGTTGCCCTTTGTTAATGCTATTGTGAAGCTATTCCCGACCAGATTGTCGTCCTTGCAGTTTTCCGTGTCTTCATACAGCCTCCGCATATCTGGCGTATCACCCTTTACGTAGAAAGCGAGCAGCAATCAATAGGGAGAAACCAGTCTGAAAACGTTTGTCAATGTTTTGGAAATCTCTTTTTTCACGGCAGTATCATAGTATTAACATCTACGAACAGAAAAATGCTCCTTCAGCTAGTGCAAGTTATGCTATTAAAGATGTATTTGTCACTAGATCCAGTAATACTTCAATTTTAAATAAAATCCTTCAGTACCAGACAGTCGTGTTTTTTGACTCGTTTCATAGTTTTCACTAACGTTTAACTAAATTGCCCGTGATTAGTAAATTTCCATTATTACTGAGTTTTCATTTCAGATACACGCTGCTAGACAACCTTGGTGAGTAATATATTTGCGTGCCCGTTGTGGCCTGCGGTCGAACAGGACACATACTCGCCTCGTTTCATGCTGAAAGCCAGTCGTATGATGGCATATTCAACAGCGGTACCGCATGTAGAATGCAGAACAAAGAAAGATATGACCATAACAAGTGTAAAAAAGAACGCTGTCTGGTAGTGTTACATCAAATATTAATGTCTGAAACAAACGGAAACCTTGCTAATGTCACTTAGGACAAGGTTGAATATGTCCATATTGAGCATGAGGAGTTCGGCGAAAATCTAAGCTCGTCCCGATATATCTCCTGCTTTCACCTACTAATTAAACGCGTACACTAAATATTATATAAAGAAAGTCGGTATTTAGGAAAATGATGATGAGAATTTTATAGTGTAGTACAGATATAGACACGTTCTAAACGCTCATTAGTTACTGCACATGTTACACCCCAACCACATGTGCCATGCTAACGTTGTGCAATTCGACTCTAACGACAAGAACACATGACGATGTGTCCGTTTCGTCAAGCCTAACTATTAAGCTAGGAAGTGTAAGAAGCGGGAACTACCTCAATGAAGTTGATGATAACATTACGGGAACATGTGTCGCAATGCAAAACTACACAATTTGCTAGTTATTCGACAAGTGCGTCCTGTCGCTCGTCGAGTATTTGTCATAGAACTTCCAGCTGATATTTTTGCGCCCATCACTTACGGTCATCTGTACTGTTACTGTATAGCAGATTTAAAATTGCTTGGCTCCACAAATCTAGGATGAACTAGCAAAACTATGTTAGTACACAGACCTCACATCGAATATTTATCTGGTCATATTGGTGTTTTCTTCTACCTCTTGGTCTACAAAGGTTTGAATTCTCTTGTGAAATAGTTAATGATAAAAAGTAAATTGAATTGTGCCTCAAGGGCTTCGTATTCGACAAAAACTCCATTACTCCGGACGCTGTGAGCCGGTGCTTCGAAAAATTCAGAACATGATCAATTCGAAGGTGAGCCTCTGGTGATACCCGACCCATCAGCAGTCAGCTTTGATATATGCAGAACTAGCACACCTGCTCGTCTCTATCGTATTAATAAAACAAACAAATTAGACTAATCACTCTTGTATGTTTGAGCGAAGATCAAAAACAGCGATATGAAGACGTGCTTTCGCACTGAACGTATATCATCATCATCATCGCAAACGATTATGTCAGTTAGAAAATACAATTTGACAGGCGGAACACTCTTTAAAGGCATCTGCAGGTAGATGTAGGTTATCAATTGGTCAGTCGATTGAAGCCGATGTGCCCTATCAATACCTGGAGGGAACGATGAAGAAAACTTGGCCAAGACTATTGAACCAAGGTAAACCATCTGTATTGCGCAACACAAGGCTCGACTTCATTTTGCAAGAATCACCATGGCAGATACACAAAAGTTAGAGTTGGAGACCCTTGTCGTCTGCCACACTCGCTAAACTTTGCTGCTATAGATTAGCATTTTTTTTTTAAATTCTCAACGGCTTCATAAGAAAATTATTTAGTACTATGTAGAAATTGTCCTTTGAAATTTCAGGGACTTCCGTACTTCAGAGTTCTATAACAGCGGTAAATGGGTTCCTATCCAAATGGCGTCATATCATAATGATGCGTATGATTAAAAATACGAGCGAAGTTTCTGCTCCTTCGAAGAAAAGTTCGTGCTACTACACTGAACGATCTGAAATACAACGATATTTTTGATCATGATATTATACTACTTATCTCGTAGTATTCGGCCTGGGATTAGGAAAAAGGATAGGTGGGCCTTTGTGTTTACAGCACTATATACATAATAGTATATATAGTAGCAATATGTATAAAAGACTTCCCTTTTATCAAAAAGCCAAGGTTGTGGTTACCCCTTCCATTACAATAGCATCGTCCAATTCACCAGGGTTATTACAATAGGTCAAAACTATTTTTAGCTTAGGTAACAACGTGCCTTTCGTTTCAGAATGAAATATTTAAGCTTTATAGCGTAGCCAGCACTTTCATAGAGTTTCTATCACAAATGCTAAAGATATTCGACTGTCCGTGATGGTACAATCGTGACGTATTCGCCTACTAAACATACAAAACACGTAAGGTTTCAGGCGTAACGCAATTATTTAGCGGGAGTACAAAACGTAAAACTAAAAAATATTCATTTATTGTCCGTATTGCAAAAAGAGATTATACATAAAAGTAATAACTTTGAGGATATAACTCTTTTATAGACCACACATTAAGAATAAAACTGATCTATAGAGCCCTGTATTTGGCTCGCGTGCTCTGACTGGGTTAGTTGTAGCCTTTTACTAGTATCAGCAGTGTCTCTGTTCTCTTCACCAAAGGCATTGTCACAAGTATAAAAAGCAGCGACGGAAGCAAGAAGAGTAACTGGGAGACGGTACTTTACCTGGTCCTAATGTATTCGAATAGTTTTATTCCATAAGACGTTTTTTTCATTAAATTTGGATAAGTATAGAACATATTCAACGTGGATTTCACAAGAGATTGCACCAAGGAGTTGAGTGATGAAAGTGGGTATTTCTCGGTAACTAAATCCTAGTACAAATTCCCACAAAATTTAAGTTGGACGGTCAATTCGGATCTAGCGTCCAACCCGATAACAGGAATAGAAAGAACATAAGTTTAATAGATACCTTAAACTTTCACTAAGTAATTAGGCATTTTATGTAGTATATATAATAGGTACTGCAGTTAGAAGACGCCGGCTGACGTCCGATGCTACTTTGGCAGATATTGGGAGATGATGTCTGATTCGCAAGCAAAAATTTTCTTGTCTCAAGACATTTCTTTTCTCTAAAACAAGTCACCCAAGTGATAAAACTAGGCCATCGATTAAACGTTTCAACGTTAAAAGTTGATATTTAGTTATGTTGAGCGTGCTTACCAGTGTTTATTTTTATAAGAGACGTGACCTGCTTTCTCGACGCGGTTCTCTGGGTAATCGCAGAATCGGTAGATAGGCGAACTTTCTATGTCCTTGTCATTCAAATCATATACCAATAATAAATCAGTGAAAGGTAAAAGCATAGAGTCCCAGACCTCTAGAATTTAGCCTTGAATGTGAAGCCTGAAAATGACGGTCCTAAATGAATGCATCAAAGGTCATAAAGTTTTAAGGAAGTTGAATTTACGTTAAATAAACAATAATCCTAATGGCTTTTCAGGCTACTAGAGTTGGACTAACTAAATGCTTTGGACGGACATAATCCTTACAAAACTAGGGTTTTGTAAAGATGGAGCGTCGTTTTACTGATAAATGTATTGGGTTTGTTATGCAGGGCATACCAAACACCGAGCTCATAAACCGTGGTTCACATTTCGTAGGGCATTATTTCAACTGATTCAAAGGATGTATGATTTAATTGATGTATCCTATGATTTAATGTACGATTTAATGAAAGGAATCTTTGATTATATTATTCCTGAATCCAGACGCGTTGTTAAATTGTGTCTTTGCGCATATTTAAAAAATGATGTAGCTAGCGAAAGCTACGATTATTTAGGAAATAGTTATTTCTATTTTGTAGGGACGATATTTCCTCTACTTCTGAATTAATTAAGCTACACACTAGTTTTGCTATCTGCCAGCCGATCTACATTGCGTATATTTGTGTTTGGATTCAACACATATCAACGATATGAAGCAATCAGGACAGCCTATCTTCTTCTATCTAAAACGAGAGTAATTGGCGTGAAACGGATGATTCAGTTATTTTAAAGTCATACATAAAGAAAACTGAATCGCCCGTTCCTTCCGTCTGTTTCTCCGGAGTGTCGACGACGGACCCCTTCAAACAGAGCCTACACGTCGCGTGTGGGTGTCTTGACGAGGAACGGGTACAGGACCGTTCGTAGCGATATATGGTTTCTCATAAGAGTGACAAAGTTTTATCTACTAACGTAATGGCCCTGCGAAGCCTTTCAAATTTTGTCAAAAAACAACCAACAGCTTCGCTATAAATTTCAGACGTGACCATTACAAGAAGCCGGCATTATCAAAATACCATTCTCTTGGTTTTCGGTTCGTACGGAACTCTTGAAGCGACCCTATAGTCGGACTGTGCACCAAATATAGAACGATAATCTGCTGACAATTTTATTACCTAACTTATTAGCTTTGAATCAGTCGATTCATGAAGAGGACATTCATTGAAACTATTAACGGCATAGAAAGACTGCTTACATGTGAACGAATCATAGAAAGTCACTACGATTCAATGACGGACAAATTCATTCACAAACATTGTGTTTTTTGAGTTCCATCTATTAACACTAGTAAAATAAATCGCTTGAGCGGCGATCGTAGAAAATATTGCAAGGGAAGCAAAAAAAAAAAAGCCCCAAATATTACAGTCTGTAATCTTTGTGTGTGGCAGCATTTCCGTGGATCGCACGTAGCATTAGATGTATTTACCATGCAAGGTATTTTTGCTTTGGTCCTAAAGCTTCAATGTTTGTGGTTCTTTGCCGTTGGTCGACTATTCAGCGAGATATTTTCAATATCACGAAATAAAAAATCAAAGTAGGAGGCCTATAATAAGCAAAAGTCATAACGTTTTCGTACCAGTTTAACGATATTACGTATTCTGCTAGCGCGGAGCATGTATCAACGAAACGAAATGAAAACTCCGGCGTTCTATGGCACCAGGATTATATGAGTTGGCGTGCGCAAGACATCGCTAGGGGGGGGGGGGGAGGATTGCACGCAGAGCGCTAACCAGCGCACGAAGCTGCATCAAAAACGGGTCTTTATTGCAAAGTGTATATCTCTTCTTTGCCGTAAAAAAAGAGATTTCTATTTTGAAACGAAGCGAACTTCTGACAGCTGTTGGATTGCTGCAATTGTCTCTGATCTGATGAGTTCACGTGCCCTGAATACTATTTAGTCCACATCATCGCTGCGTATCTGGTAACGTCGTACTTTATTAGTGCATACCAGGCCAACTGTCGTAGTGGCTTCGTTATTTTCGAAATATCTCGTCATCTGATTCCATCGTCTAATATATTACATATATGCACGTAAGCGGCAGTAAGACGGTCTGAGATCCTTCCCGGGTATGTTAGCCAACTTATTAGCTGCTAATGTGAAGCAATTTTCATAAGAAATTCCTACCACAAACATGTTACTTGTTTTGAGAACAGCAGACCTTAATAGTCTGCGAAGAAGACGTATGTAGTACGTATAAATACATGCAAATCGCAGGGAACGTGTCTCGTTTCTAATTGTTCAGCTTTAGTGGTAGTGGTAGTAACGCAAGGCAGACGAGGCATGAGTTTGGCTACCCCGCTTACATTCGACCTGTATTTTTTGTATTTATATCTGTTTTCCTTTAAGCAGAATAACAAATTTTCTTAGTAATTATCTAGTAAGAGGAACCTGTTCGGAAAAGAACCTATTGTTTACGGGGTGGCCTGGATGCATAGTTCCGTTGTGCTAAATTTACGAGACAACTATGCAGGGCACAACGGTATTTTGAAAATGGGGGACCAACCTTTATGCAGGCATTTTGACGCAGTTTTAATAAGTAACGGCATCTTATAAAATTCAGAAAAATTTGGCTTGCTATTACAGCAGGAAAAATTGGATAAGATCACTTGTAACGCAGCTGTAACGTAAAAAAGCTAACGCAGTAAAATTCGGCCGAATGGCGTACACCTAACCCTAGGTTACCATGGTTAGGTAAAATAGGCTAGCATTTTTTGTTCCGTATACGGAGTGACGAATAAGATACTGAAGATGTACGTCTTAAAATTAGCATTTAGTTCCCTTCAGAGACGTGGGTCATCCTACGGACGAGTTCAGATCCTTTTAAAAATCTGCTTCTTCAACGACAGTAGATAGCGAAGACTGGACGATAAGAATGAATAAATGTTTTTTTTTTTTGTAATACAAAATGCAGTTGCCTCGGGCCAACATATGTCTTGCGTTCGTACGCAGACATATGACTTATTTCTTCCCTGGATAGCAAAACGAGTTCAAGTTTTGGTTTTTCAAGCAACAATCACAATAATACGTAGAATAAGAAAACTTGACATATTTAATATAGAAAAAAATTAGGATCGATTAAAAATAAGTTGTATGAAACAATTGCAGCATAAAAAACCGATTAGAAATCTGTTAAAAACCAATTTCTCAATACTGATAGAACATTTTTTAGTTTAATTCAATACGAGTAATTTACTTCTATAAAATAGATCACAAAGAATATTACACAACATTTTGTATTGTTATATCATCATGTGTATTACATCGTGAGCAAACCTAGAAAGTTCAAAATTCATATGGTCGTTGGGCTGGTTAATATGCTAGGTCTAGCCAGATTGCATGACGTTATCGAAAAACGCCGCATCTGCTACGCTGTTCCATACGTTACATATAATAAGTTTCATTTTGTATAAGAAATTCGGGACGACGCATAGCTTATAATGAGAACCATGGACCGTCTAACTATGTACAACATGACGATCTGAGTGGTTCAGCGCTGGTCAGCGTGGTTTCAGACTCGTACAAGCTTACATCAATTTTCGCGAACCTGTTGTGAAACATTCGTTAAGAAGGGAACTAGGCAATAGATCCAGAGGTCGTTGTAGAATTCCAATGGACAAGGGCGTCCCATCAAGGAGACAAATTATCCAATTCGGTACCGTGCGGCGGAGTTTGAGAATGCTTAAGACACGCAGCTGTGAGCCCATTTAGCTGTTCTAAGTCTCCGAGAGGAACGTCCTCGCGCATGATTTTCTTGCTGTAGGCAGCTGCTGAGGCTATCTTTTTTATATCTGATAAGCAGAGTGCGGTAGAATATTGAGCTTCTGATGACCGACATCGCGTCCACTATGTTTTTGCAGATCCCTGTTATGCGCGGCAAAAAATGTTTACCGTGTAGCGTAAAAGGTAGATAAATTATGGATAATTTTCTACGTAGGTAGGTCCCGATAGAGAGTGCGTCATGGGAAGCAGTCCACTCTCTCCTCCTGAATCTCGTCATTCAGATTCACGGTCATCCGGAAACAGCTGGTTCCATAAATGACTACGTTGCCGACGAGCGGGATTAGCTTTCCAAAGTTTGTCCTCGAACTCTCACCAATACATCCTTTAGCAGGGCCAAAAATAGACTGCTAGAATTATCTTTCCGCGCGAGGCCCTTTGTCTCAGGAAAAAAACAATTCTGCCACGCTCTCGTCTACCTAATTTTCCTAAACGATAGTCATTCGAAGCTTCAGATTTTTAGGAGAATCCTCCTCTGCCAAGGCGCCAAAAATGATATTTTTTGGCGCCGAACCAAAGGACGCCTTGAGGTCTATGAACGCAATAAAGATAAGTCAAATTTGTTTGGCCAGGACCTTTCTGATATTAAGTAGCACATCACTATCCTTAATAGATCTCGTCGAAACCCGCGCTGATCTTCCGGAATGACGCCAACAATTGCCAGAAATCAGTCGGTCCTTGGCGCGACCAAAGAAGCTAACAATTTATAGCACATACTCTTCTGTGGAATACGGTGCCGTAAGGCCAACAAGGTCGAATTCTCTTCCTTATAGGAAGGCAGAAAATTATAGCCTCTGACTAACTGGCGTATTTTTGAAGGCGCTCATTAGGCAGCGTCGTCCGACAAAAAGCTAGGATGATTATTTTCTTCAGGTACTCATTCCTTATCTAATCTAGAGCCGCTACTTCATTAGAGCGCAGCTTTAAGAGTGGTTTACGATGCCCGTCATTGTGAAGTAAACCTTAATGATGTCTCCTTCGGTAATAAGCTGCTCCCAGGCTGCTGACATTAGGGGAAAGCCTTTTGGCACTGAATGGTTCGATCAAAGCGTTTCAGAAAAGTGGCCGATAATGGTCAGTGAGCTGGTTGGGCACAACATCAAGGTATGTTTGGAAGTCCACTTTTATATAGTCGATACTAGGTTTGACCTACTAGATCTATTCTTTTCCCGTCGAAATAATTCCGTTGTTAAAACGTATAAGTCTTCCTACACATAGCCTTCAGGTGGTCCGCAAGAGGCCATATTCCAAATCGTAACTCTGCATGAATAGTTCCTAAACATTTTGTAAAAAATGTTTAAAAGATAATAAGCGTGTCATACGACGTCGAGGCAAACAAAAACAGGTGCCTTACCGAGTCAATTACCGTTTTGTCTATGTAAAAAGGATCCTGCTTGCTTTTCTTAAACCTCTATTCTCCCTAATGTTTTATATTCTGCAATCCAGAGGGATTAAGTATCGGGATATATCAACTGCTTGCATGTACATCCTACTGCTATATTGTGTATTCGCAAGCCCATGTTTTGTTAAGTCATTCTGTGATTATTTGTTCTTTTTATACATAGGAGATAACGAATTAAATTGTTGGTTTTCGTTTCGTTTTGACCTCAACAAAACCTCTACTAAATAATACTTATTCAAGAAAATCACGTAGGATATTGTAAGGGTATACATTTTTCCAACTATGGATGTCTAAGATCAATTGATGTTAAGTAAAATATAGTTTTAAAAGGTTGTCCTGGGAATTGTCACAAAAATGTTCAGCGACTCGTAGCTTTAAGGGCAAAAGCGTTTGAGACACAAGCTAAGAAAGATTTTAACGTGTTAAAAGCGTTTTAATAGTTTTCTTAGGAGAAAAAAAAGTTTTCTTCTTTTCTTCATTTGTCTTTGCCAGTGTATGCGACAGTATTTTTTGAGGTTTTTGTACACTTGCCACATTCGTGTTTCATCATAAGTTTAGCTTTTTTTTTTCTAATTTTTTAGGTTGTCCTACCTAAGACAATTGACTACACATGTTATTGATATGTTATCTACGGTGTTTCCTTTTTTATCGTAATTAATAACTGCGAAAATTCAAACGTTGCCTGCGATAAAAATCTTACCTCGCATCTTTATCGTTGTTAGACGCGTGACAGTAAACAAGGTCTTTTCTAAGGAATCAACTTTATTCTGGCGTTACTCTGATAGAGATTTTTGTGAGGGATCAGCGGACAGCTTCCCAATGCCAGATATGTGCCATTTTGGCATCTCTATTGCATGAAGGAAACGCCCACTACGCATAGCGGTATTTTTGTTTGTCTGCAATCTTTACTTATCCTGTTGTCACGATGCAGCGAAATAACCGAGTGGCTGCTGAATCGTTTCCGATGCAATGCTATACAAGAACCATCGTTCCGACTCGGGTAAGGCTTGTTCCTAAGCCGAAAGCTTTCCGACGACAGGGGTCCGATATTATCCGAAGGAAAGGGACTTCAATGGCACCCTCTCCTAGTGTCGGGTGAAACGTCGTTGCTTTCGATGCTTTCATGAGGGAGGGATTCATACTTCATCACATACTCTTCGGACGACGTCGGGAACTTTGCCCTCTCCAAAACTGCGATACTATCTTATCGATAACAACTTCAGGTTTAGGAATCTTATGTTACTAAATAATTTTGATAGGATGAACCTGGCTTATTAGGCCGGCGAGAGAACGTGCACAAAACTTCAGAACTTTCGGTTCTCGCCAAACAGCGTATGCAATTGTACTGCGATTCTTCCTCAACGTACACATTGTGAATGCGTTTAATAAACAAAAAATAATACAGAGAGCAAAAGCAAAAAGTGAGACAAAATCCAACTTATTAAAGTTTATGACCGGTGAATTGAGTTTAAACGGTATAGTGTTCATTTATCGAAGATGGTAATGCAAAGATGCGAGTGTTTAAGCAACGATTTGTGCATCAATGTACGGATTGCTGATGAAACTGTGCACGCGGCTCGTGTACTTCTAGACTCTACTAGAGATCTCATAAAAGGCTTTCTAGTCTACGCAAGCTGGTCCACACAATCGAATCGTCTGTGAAACTTCTCATCTAATGTGCAATTGTGGTGCATATTGAACCTAGATGTCTGCTTTGGGCACCGCTACTTATACCGAAACGCATCCTGGAATAAACTAGAAAATACAGCGCGTCCTAATTCTGGTTTGAATCAAATTCGCAATGAACAACACAGCGGTGAGTTGCAATGGCCGCGTAGTGGAAAACGTATTATTTTTTTTTTATTAAATTAAAAAATTCTTCAGTGATTTTCTATATCATGGTAGCAACTAAATAGTTGTCACCTAATGTAAACGAAAAAGGCCTTGATAATAAGAAGATTCGATAGTAAGTGCTTGCTTTTGCCGTAGCGGGTCGCCTTGTCTCTGTTGGTCAATAAAGGCTGCCAAGATAGACGCTAACATCGCAGCAGGCTAGATACCCGTTTAGTACTAAGGAAACATGTAGTTTTACATTAATCGTCAAATGAACTAGTATTTTATCCGGTAGCTGGGGCAATATGTTGATTTTTTACAGAACTGCATCGACTAAAGGGAGCTTCTAGCTAATTTTATTTAAGACGTGGTGCAGATTGATTTTTCTCATATAGACGCATAACAGAGGTCTGAAGATATTTTGTCCTGTGTAGCCCATGTACAAATTAAGAGAGAGATCTTACACCGTGGGAGTAGCTAAAGATAATTCACTTGATGATGATCAACTTTTACAGGTCCATGTTTGCGATATCTGCAGGAACAATCAATCTAGCGTCTTTTGAAGAGACTATCGATGGAGCCCATTTGTCAAGAGTTGTGTTTCTATGAGTATTGGAAATTGGGCAAGTAGCTATGTATAGATATTTTTCGATGAACGTTTTAGTTCGCACTCAGTCTATCATTATGTGTGCCCGCTTCTTTGATCTGCCCCGATTATTTCAAGGGAGATTTAATCACGAACGTCGTCGATAAAAAAGTAGTGGCGGTTTTTCAAATGTTTCCGCTTTTCTTCGCCCTTTTCATTATTCTAATTGCCTTTCTTTGCACATCGGTCCAAAGCGCTTTCTTTTTTTTTTTTTCTTTCATATTTTATTGCTATTTATTATATATACACTTTATTGCTATATGGCCGAAAGGATTTCATGTCGAGTTCTTGCTCTAAAAATAGATAAAACTAGCGTAATCTTCTATGAGTACTCTTATCCTAGCGGCGATCACTGTGTCTTGTGAACTGTCAAAGCAATATTGGCTATACTGACTAAACACGGTGCAGTTTCATGATTAAGTTAAATCAGTGGTCTTCGTCCCATGTGAATTGAAGTATATATCCGAATATGTTTAAATGTATTTTATTTCTACGCCTTTGACAATTTGATTTAGTATAATGGTACCACTTCTATTACTTCGAAAAAAACTAGGAGGCATAATATATATTTTTCCTTTTACCTTCTCTGTGTATGTGTGCTTGTGCACGCCATTTTTCCTATAAGCATATTGGACCTTCACTGTACAGTTAAACGGTTTTTCAATATCTGTTAAGTTTTCTTCTGTGATATTTGCCAAAGCAGTCTAAAATATTTGCACATGAAGACCCTGTAGCTAGGAGGGGTACTGCTATGGGTTTGCTGAGCAGAACACTGAAATCTTAAACCTGAAAAATGTACTTTTAACCCTAAGTAGCCGTCCGTGGGCGATGAGAGTCTCGGATGGTAAATGCTCAAACTCGTTAATTGGTTAAAAAGTTATCTGAAAATATCGGATTATCGCCAGACATCTTCAATGTAGAAAAGTTTGAAAGAAATTAGAAGCCCAGATGTGCCGTCAACTGTGTAAAGCAAACATTGAAACGCAGCTTCTCATTGATCCCCAACTTCTCGCCGAACATCGAGCCACAATAAGAATTTTTTTACGCAAAATTGTTATAATCGGTAACAAGTGCCGCCTCTGCGTCAACCTGAAGCGGCTAAAAAAATTGATAGTTTCAAAGTAAGGCCAAATCTCCATAAGAAAAGCCCGCCGAAGACATGTTTTTATTTCTGTATGTTTAGTAATGCATGGATTAAATAGACCGAATAAATAAAACTATCCTTCAGTTTCTACAGCAATGTCAGACGCGCATCGCAAAGGTCGACAAAGCGGGTCTCCAACATCAAATCTGAAAATTTCTGACAAGAAAGGCTAAAAATGTATCAATTCGTAACTTTCTTCAAATTCGAATGGCATGCCGTGGCTTTTCGAATTGAGAAGGCGTCTCCCGTTAAAAGACAAAAAATATCTAGCTTGCTTGAGCCAAAAATAGGCTTTGTTAACCCTGTCTTCGATCATTAAGTTATCTGCATGTATTCATCTAACTATGGCGATTATTGCAACTAGACCACGTTCTTAATATTTCTTCCTTTAGTCCAACGGAGCATAAGGTGCTATTTTTGGACATTTTTCCATCTGTTCTGCATGGCAGAACTGAAAGGTCTTCTTCTTGTTGGGAACACCCCCTGGTGATAATCTTACCTTCGAAAAATAACCACATTCGTGACGGAAGCATAGTAGCCTGCGTACGGTTAGCTCAGGATAGCAGGATAGAATGGTGTTTGGACAAGCTGGACCTCGTGTATAGGAACCATATAAGCTACCCAGTCTTTCACAGGAGAAATACAACAAACATATCTAAATCATATTAATAATATATAACATAATAATTTTCTTGTGTATATAGTTCTTTTCTTCTTCGTTAAGGTTGCTCTGCCTTCCGTCTCGATAATAGTATGCCAATGTCTCTAGGAACTATGCCGCAACAATTTATAACAATAGCACATAAACCGTGCGTGTTATTTGTCTACCTGTTCCAGTTGTCGAAATTGCGAGACTTGAGTGGAACGTCTTTTCGGTATAGCATCAAAAACCTGCCTCACTAAAAGAAATAAGCAGGACTTAATAAGTGTTTTTTTTTATCGAATAAACAGCGTGCAATTTACTTTCTCTAGCACTGATCATTTCTGCTAGTCTAGTGTTTCTTTTTGCTGATAATAACTTTAGCAACGCTAAAATTTGAATCAGCGTGGCTGTTTGTTTATTCAGCATGTACGAACAAATTCAAAGGGATGCGTGTTAACTGCTCAGACTACCATTCCTAAAAATGTTGTGAGTCAGTTAATTGGCGCAATTAAGTTCATGCACTTAATTTACGGAACTTCAGTGGCAGTGTGATGATGATTTTTCATACAATGATATTATAGCGATTATCCAAAACTAATATAATAAATTATATTTTTCTTTTTAAGAAATGAAATAATTAATAATAAAATAATAATCCTTCTCTTGTATCATAAGTGTCACTTATGCTCGAATCTATAAACCAAGCTACCACACGCTCGTAGCTTTACAGATTTTCTCGTATAGTTCGAAGTAACACAATTGGTTCTGATCCGAGGTGCCGCGTCAACTGTTTCGCTACCGAGGCAATCAATGCACGCAAAACAGTTTCCGTCGATTGTCCACTTGTCTACAATAAAATGTAATACATAAGGATAAATGAACATGTTGCAGGTCGATTTGTTTTAACATCAGCGTTTAGAATAACGTGGAAAACAATCGTTAAGTAGCCGTTTTACCTCATTTTCAGTCGTGGCAAAGCTGTCATCATGTTATAGATGGTAGCGTTTAGAGATTCTGAACGCCGTGTTGGCAGTGAAATTTTTATGTTATTATGAGTAATAAACAAGTGCAGTAAATAACGCGACTCGACAGTACGGGCGTGTCGCAGTAACAAACGATTCGAGAATCGCTCCCGTATTTGCGTTTCTCCTCTAGAAGGCGTACCATTTTTCTATGTCTATGCCATTTGTTGGCTGAGTTTTCATCCTTCGATCATCGATGAATCATCGATGAATTCTACGGTGTCATTGGTGGTGCTTGAAGTGAACTGTTACATAGCGATAACGCTATCGGCACATGTCAGACTGTTCAATTATCTACACGATAAGTGCCGACTCGCTGCTTTTCGAAATGAATAACTGCGGAGGGTCTCATGCTTTTAGAAAGCTCCTAATCGAACTGGAACCAGAGCTTACATTGTGAGATGACAAGCATTCAATACAATTTGTATCCATTTTGTTCCCATCTTCCTCTGCTAGCAGGACGATGTCAAATTAAATATATGGTCAAACAGGCCAAATCGAGCACATATTGCTATAAGCTCATCGTATCATCACCATCCCCTTAATGACTATATCCAGGAGGAGTTTTCCAAGCGAGTTCCACGTGGTCCTGCAGCAGGTCTGTTCGTTCGTTCGTAAAGGAATTTAGGAAATTATTGAGCTCAACCCAACACAGTCTTACAGGATATGGGAACACTTCCTGTGGTCTTACCAAAAGCCGTTCTCTAAAGAAGACTGCGCGCAACTTGTGCGGGCAGTCGATACCGCTAATGCGATATATGGTTAGAATTTTTATGCTACGTCCTATCATGGACAATCCGTACAATTCGTACGAGCTTTTCCTCACATAATAATTTCATGAAAGGATCGACGCAGCGTATCTCCCAACAGCGTATTCGGCTACGAATTCTAGCAAATATGAACGAGTTTTGTAAACTTACAAAGCTTCAACACGAAGGCGCTGGTTTGAAACAATGACTTCCAGATTCCGGCACCTAGTAAGGTCTATAAATAGATCTCTAAGTGCATTGAGTTCACAGTTCAGAGTTCAATTTAGTTGCTGTTTTCAGATATGTTCGAAAGTAATTTATTCCAATCCTATGTTGCGCTTTGATTTTGTGCAGGACGACCGTCTGATTGAGAGATCAATGGGTCTCCGAGTGTAGAACATGGTGTGTTTGTAGCTTAATTATTTGCAGAATTTGTTTCAATTATTTTCATCTCATAGACTTCTTGGACAGGTGTGACACGGACGCATATGGTCTACATCCTAACGTAGCACGAAGCTTACATTATATCCGCCTGGTAGGCTTGTTTCCTATGCTACTAAAAGTTTCATTCTAATTCCAGTCGAGTGTTTTTCTTGCCTTTCTCCGCTGAGGGATTTTGTTAGCTAGTTTCTGTTTGCCGAGTCAGTATTCCATTTCACGCTAATGCCCGTCCCGCCGGCCTCTGAAACTTTGTCTTCGTGTATGTGTAACCTTGCACCAGCAGTTGTGTTTGCGTTGCTGGTATGTAGTCCTGCTAGACCCCTATTCAAACCTTGCATGTTGCTTACATCATATTGAACTTTCATAACGTTCTGACGCAATCAGCTACGCCGCCAGAAATACTTTCTTGACTTATAAAGCTCAAGCATATTGATCGAGTGCCAATAAGTCAGCTACGCTTTAGAAGATCTGCAAAGCTCACAACACATCGTGCGGGATCAGCGAACGAGAGCATTTGCTATTTAGCTGTGCTGTTCGATAATCACTAGTGACTTTCTTCTAGAAGAGGTTGATGCCATGTTTATGCCAGGTATTTCAACTTGATGTTTCCAACAGTGGTAGTAGATAGCAGTGTGTTTTACACGTGTACAAGATGTTACGGCTCATTTGTATATTGTATCAGCTCCATACAACGTATCTGCTAGAGATGACCTTTTCAGTTGTCGAAATAGTGAGTGGTTCGCTATTCATCGAGCACATATGTCGTGGTTTAGGATTTAACTGGCTTCACTGTTAGTCGGGCCTTCCGGCCTATTACCTGTATGCTCATAAAAAAAAAAAAGACAATAATGCAATAAAGTTAAGTCTGTTCGGATTAGATAATGTCTCCATTGTGGAGCTTTAGACGGTTGTCCAACGTGCTTTCCCAAGGTGGACAGCTAGGAAACGCGTTTTTCTATTTATGCTCCTAGTCAATTGTCGGATCAGTAGGCTTCACGTTGAAACGTTATACGGGTACCACTGCGATGAGATCTGCGTAAATATGCATACGTGATGCACGATATCTCAATTGATTATTTATACTATCTTTCCCATTAACCAATTTTTTCGTCGTTTTCGAATGGCACAAAGCCCAGATATGTATCTATTACACTGTATATTTTACTACCTACTAAAATAAAAATAGTTTGATTCGTTGCGCTATCAGACAGAGGTGTCAAACGAATAGGACAGAGCTCAGCATTTGAATCAAAATACACTGAATTGAAAAAAAAAATGGGAAAAAAAAATGAAAAATATACTATGAACAAGACGAGCAATGTTCACAAGTAATTCTCTTGCTGTTTGTATATTTGATCATTTCAGTTGTCCGTTTGTCCGTTACGTAATCAGTAGAGTCGATCTATTTTGTAGAGTTCAGCTGACGGTGTTTGTCTCTAGGCAGCTTTGCCTGGTGGCGTTGACACATTCGGCCTGCCCTTATCTAGCACAGAATACGAATTGAGACTTTTTTTTTTTTACCTCTATTTGTTCTCCTGACAATTTTGATATGCTTCACACATGAATAGGACTGGAAAAAGCACAATCCGCCCCTTTTGATGGTGGTTATTACCGAAATGATCGCCCAAAGTGCCTCGGTCGAGGGCACACTTCGATCATGTCCAGGAGAATGCTATAGGAAGATGAATATCTAATTACAGTTCCTTATAATTTACATTGCAGTGTGACAGATGCGTGTTTTATTCAAGCGGAGGACAAAAGCGGCTCCTATTTAGCCACATCCGTCCTGGGCATAACGGCCATAGTTAACGGATGGGATAAAGTAAAAAATTAGCTAGAAACTGAGTGAGAAATTATTTGCGTTGGTCGCGTGCGAACCCTATCTCAATTGATTTGTTTGAACGATTGAAGGTCCAAGAATTTCTTAACCAAATTTTCATATTGTCTGTTTTTTTCGTAGCCGAGCATTAAGAGAATGTGCCATTCACTGAGTTAGGTTTGGGTTTAGATTCGTGTGTTTGGATTTATATTAATTTTTTTCAAAGTCAATAAAAATATATGAGGAAAAATATCAACGAGACAGGTCACGAAGGTTGACACGCTCAATGAAAGCGTATTCATCTATTTCGTTAATCATTTATCGTGCAAAGCAAGTGGTACCTTATCGGAGCAACGTAATGGTTCAACTTACACATTTTTACTAGTTATTTTAGATTCAATCCACACTCGAAAGGGTCAAGTTCTGTATCATCTTAGTAGAGAATCGGACAGCCGATGGATCAGGCCTACCTTCACTCGTTGCGTGAAGGTGTTCAGCCGCAGTGGTACACTTATTTCTAGTTTGGCAATTGGCGACTAATTTACGCAAGTTTCGTCTACTCCTACGTCGAGCAGACATCGTTAAACTGCAAAGGGCTACCTAAATATGATTATCTTGTAGTAAGTATCCTGTCGGTTTTTTTCGAATAATTTAGATTCGAGCCAATGTCCCCGCCCCCTCATCCCCATACCTGCCTTGGCTATTCTTGACTTGAAATCAAGTTGATTTTTGATCGAGTTAAAGTAGGTTAAAGGGCTAAATTCGATTTGTACATAAATATAGGATATGAGCATCTAAACATATCGTAATCTCTTCCGGCTCAATGAATGGTCCACGCATGCGCATCGTTTTATCGAATGTACTATCAATTTTTGAGAGAAAAAAACTAACAGTCAGACGTTAAAATCTACCCAGACTTCCATATATCCTTTCAACATCAAAGTAAGGCACTAACATACTGTATTTTTACGCTGTCCGACTGTGAAATTAGTTTCGAATGTGTGTGCCTAAAACTATGGCTCTCAAAACATTCGGTACAAACTAGCAACCTTTTTGAACTACGGTCACTCTCAGATCAGAGAAACGGGTCAACACCATTGAGATTGAGGATTACGTGGAGTGCACGTTTGCACGGCTTGCGTATACAGAAAAAACAACTCAAGTACTATATTTATCTCACTGAACTCAATAGACGTGACGGGAAGCATGTAGGAGAGTACTGAAGATACCATTTCGAACAGAAGAGTCATTCTCAGACACGCGTTACTTCAAGGCAATCGGCAAAAGCTCACTGCATACCTTTATGTATATATTTCTTTTAAATAATATAGCATTGAGGAAGTTCAAACTTTTTGCTCAGTTCATTAATAGGATTGTGTTCAATGCATGTCGACCATGAGAAGCTAGATGGGGCTATAAATCAGCTCATACAATCCGCTGCTCTTCCCAGCAGCTGATACAGGTGCAATGAACAATAGAAGAGCCTTGAGACATCTATGCATATATCATTTTAGTGCCTCTTTTATGAACATTTAGGTATATTTATCCTTATCAGTTGATCAGCGATCAATCGAAGCAAATGGATGAGTAACGGGAGTGCGAATGTATGTTTTTGATTTTAAGTGTGCCACCTTTTTTGAAGCGGAATCAGCTATACGAATCGGATTCAAAAATGCCTGAATAAATTAAAAAAGGTCTCTGATTTTTTTTTTTTTTCACTTTTAAAATGCGCCCCAAAGTGGGAATGTTGTATATCATAAATGTAGCAGAGTGATTCCATAGAGCTGCTGGTCTTGGCGGGCTAAGAGCCCTTCTGGCCCGTGATATTCTCACAGTTGGCTACACTCACTTGTTTATGCTCCTGAAACGGTTAGCACGGGCGTACAAGACTTAAACTAAACAAACCCACGTTGGGGCCTTTTTATGCTATCAGTCAAAAAATGATTATAGCGCAATTGGCGGCAAAAACGAATTTATGGCCTCGACAAAGCAAACGGGAAGAGTAACTGCAGCCCTTAAACTTCACTCTATTTTGGTAATTTTACGTCTTTTTGATTACGTGAATTATAATTTCCCGTGATCGATCATTGATGTTATACATGGTCCGTCAACCCTCTCGTGCGCGGCATCTACAAAGCAAAATTCTATTTATTTTTACAGACAACCTTTTCAATCATTCGGCAAATATACCATAAAGTACAACTGACAACGCTACACAGCATCCTTTTACCACGTATATCTACGTACAGCATAGACATAGTGCCAGTATAACAATTGTCGACATTTGCAGGAATAAGCAAACGTTTAATTGAGCCGATTAAACATGAAAAGCGTAACTTAGATATTTGCAATCGAATGAAGTTTCTGTACAGCTTGATGAACGGTTGTCGCTGCCCTTGTAATCAGCAGAAGGAAAGCCTACATGGTCGCAAATAAACTGAAATCACGAAATCCTACGAAAAGTAAGTTCACTTTATTACAGTCGATCGTAGTTGACCTCGCCAATAGATATAGCATATATATATATATAGTTTGCATTTTTAACAAGGTTGTTGGAGTTCTTCTCATGAACGTTTTGTGCCACTAAATATGCGGTCCAATATTACGTGTTCGACGTTAGTGATATCTGTAAAACTATAGAAACTGTTAAATTTACTTTGGAATAAAAATGCATCTGGCCTATATTGGTGAATAGTAAATGTATGCTTTTCAAAAATTTGTTTCCTCTTTCAATATTATTTTCAGATTATTTTTTACCTCCATCAGATGGCCAGTGGCAACTATAAAAAGACAACTAAACCATTTGAATAATTTAACTAAAAATAATATAAAGTTCGATCATTTATCGAAATCGCAAAAATAAGGGGTTAATGAAGAGTGCAACATCCTTCGCGTGTTTAGGTTTTGCTGGGCCGCCGAAAACCTGGGGTAATGCATTGCTCGTGGCACGATTCACCGATGACTAATCGCATAGTGAAGTAACGATCCGAAAGATCTCTCTCTAGGTTGCTCCTTATTGACCTTCGGCTGTAGACCAAGCTACCAATGTCGGCCAATTCGTGTTCTCAGGCCCGGATATTATCGTTGAGCACTGCAGCTTTTGGAGGAATGTAGTTTATGATTCTGTGTGAAGAGCGGCATGCTAGTAAGGAGCGGCACGAGTCTGTGGGCTGCTGCCTTAGATCGTTCGAGATAAAGTAAACTTTATATGCAGCCAAGGGCACGCCCTCTAAGCCGAATAGACGTAGGCCTCTAGACGCAGTGGCGCGACGAATTGTTGATTACAAGCTCTATTTTCAATGTCTTCTAGGAAATTTTCTCTGTGTACGATAAAAAGTTGTGGCATTTCGCGAAATTAACACTCTGGAGTACGTGACCTTGTTTATGTCGGACAGACACGAACACGAATAGAACAACTATTGTAAGCTGCGGTCCATTTCCAGTCTGAGCCTTATCACTTCGATCTTAGCAGCCTTAGATTGACCTTCAAGCCGAGCTCGGTGACAGCTGGATGCAGTCTATGGGGAACTAGTTGAATCCTGAACAGCCAGCTCTTCCAAATAGAAAATTTCAGTCAGAAAGCTCCTGCGTTCTCAAATCTTTTTAGCTGGATCTTTAAAAAGACTAGACAAACGCAAAGGGTTTCGTATTATTGTCCTGTACTACCGTTGTCATTTGAAAGGACAAAGGTAACTCTTATAGGTTCTCTTTGATAGTTACTTTATTATTTGATAGTATCTCCATTAAGAGACTAAGCGCATTTGGTGGAACTTCCTCCAGAGTAAAAATATTTTGTACTGCATCTACAGGCGTGTCGCTGGACGCGACTTTGAAATTTGCAGATACTACGTATACGAAATATCGGCATGGCTTCGGGCTTTTTTGGTATTACCAATGAGGATTCTGCAGATGGTGACCGCTTTCTGAAAGTGTTAACGAGTTTGGTACAATAGTAAAAGAAATCATCACGTATTAATTAAGTTCCGCCCAATTATTGCGTTTTACTGGGTATTTAGTTGATATGTGTCTGGTGTTAACTAGGTAGTAATGTAAAATTCGCTTCCCTCAGACAAGGTTTGTGAAACTGTCTTCATGTTAACCTAATAAGATCGCCTCAGAAAAGGTCGCCGAGCGATTAAATAATACGCCCTTTCAACGAGCCCTTATTTAATCAATAAATATGTTCAGTTTAAAATGCTTGCCGTATATTAGATGTAGTTCTGCATTCAAATGAAAGTCAGCTTTCTTTTTCAAATTAGTTGTTCGTAGGATTATATTAACGTTCGAGTAGCAACAACCTTGTTCAATTACACGTAATCCCTACAAGTTCCGCCAGACTCAACAACGGCACCCTGCCTGAGTATCCGCCTCCAACGTGTGTAAGGAATCTTTCAGATTCGTCGACTCGATTGGCTGATGCGACAAAACTCGACAAGGACAAGCCTTTAGTGTTTGCCCCCGTCTTCTATAGACAACCATTGAAAGATAATTTGAAGGTGAACTAAAAGACCTTGCGCTGATAGAGCTACAGTTCTTGCGAAGTGTGTAACTAAGCCTACGTAATAATGCGATATCTCCTAGAACTATTATGTAAAGCAAGACATGCACCTCAGTTTCCCTAGGGTCCCATCAACAGAGTAGTGAACGGTTATGTAATCGCGAAAATTCACGTCTTTAATACACGAAGTTGCACTGTTAAACGATAAGGTAAACGAGAGTAACCTGTAGCACCCACCCGGATTCCAAATTATTAATTAGATCTGGTCACAGTTATTTAGTATTAGATTGTTTAGGGGATCGAATTAAATCAAAAAAACCTACCCTACTAATATATCCTAACTAATATGGATTCTAACTGAGAGGCTTTCTTCGTAGGAGAAGATGCCGCTAAAAATGTAGTCATCCTTAGGAAAGCCCATTGAAAAGGAGGGGAAAACGGATGTATCGTGCAGTCGTATGAATATATTATTCGTGCACGAAGTTTAGAAACTGCTGCTTTTATGCATGGAGTCAAAAAGCTTTATGTCTACCTATAGCGCATGATCTGCGCTTAATTCGATGATTTTTCGGCAAGCCATGCGTGCAACTCCGGACGATAAGATAATGATGGTCTTATAATTGTCAATGATGAACTGTAACAACATTCCCTTGGCGAATTGTTTTGCCGACTCTCGTAGTAAACGGTTGCCATAATAGAGACAGAGTCGCGCAATCATATGGTGTCGGGCCATAGCAAGAGAGGTTAAATAGTGAAGGTCAGACGTAGGAACACATTGTTTCCTGTACCTGCCACAGCTTTATGGCGAAAAAATTTTCTTATATCATAGACTCAGTTTATTCTTTGAAGCGATTGATGCCGATTATATTAGCAAATAAAAAAAATGCAAAAGAAGGAAAAAGAACGCAATTGTACTTACTATTGTTGTCCTTCAAGTTCTCTTGACGGCTGGCAGACGTTTCGGCAAATGTCAACAAACATCTTTTTGTAGGCCTTGTTGTATTCACATGATGAGCGTGTCCTATGGTTAAACGTTGAACAACAATCTCTGGGAAACAGCTGTAATCGGACAATGATGTTAGCACGAAGACAAATAAGAACGGGAAGAGGGTGACGTCCGATAGGCGCCGAATGGAAAGAAATCACCCTTTAGGAGGTAATGCATTCTTACCATATTTCACCTAATAGATCATTAGAGAAAAAAGGTAACGGCTTTTATCGTTACACGCACTGAAGTTGTATCGGTGTTTATATAGAAACGTCGGTCAGACTTAAAAAATGCGGAAAATTTAATCACTTACAAGATGAAATTTTATTTCGCAACCGGTTTAAGAAAGATTCCTTTATACTTGCATATCTACAAAGGGACTAGTTATGATTTTGCTTTAAAAGAGCGAAGCTTCTATAGTAATAAAGATTGTTTTCTATTTTAAATTAGTTTCCTCGGTTGAGATTACAAAACGAGATGTACTTTTTGAAACATTCGTCAGTAATCGTAGCTGGCCTTATATAATGTGGAGGTGCGCCTTAGGATGATGTCAATGATTTTTGGCTTTCTATAATCATCAACGAAACGGCTGATTGTCATCGTTGACAAAGAAGTCAGCTGTCGATAGAGTACTTTACTCATTGTATTTTATTATCGGAATGATATAACTGTTACAGACAGTAGGGCATGTATTTCCTTTCTGACCTTTCACGAAAGTAACTTAATTTGGATCAGACGTGCTGCTAACTCAAAGCTTGACTCTGGAATTAAAGGTCACATTATAAACAAGCTCGGAAATTGACTAGAAGGTAGATATCTGCTACAAGTCGCTTCATATATCCGCATCCGCTGCGAGGTAATGAACCAGATTCTCGATCCCCACTCGGATTACGAGCGGATTTAAACTGTCCTATAAATTCCAATACAATATAATGCTATTAGTTTGAGTTCGATCTAAGTGCAAGGATGAGACATCTTCTGAGTAGTTCGCGTGGCTGTATTAGACGCGAGCTGCATACCCGTACGACATTCAAACAGACTTGCTTCTAATGATGAAAGCCTTCAATGACGGGCCCACGCCATCACGAAGTCCACAATAGACAGCGATTAGTAAACAAACTGGAATTCATTGTCAGCTAACGGGGAAATTGGGTTCGCGCATCTTTTGAATTGCAAAGCTCTAGAATGTTTCCATACAAGAATAAAATGCGACACAATTGGATTGTAAAGTTAATTATGTTTAGAATTTATGTCCGACATCAACTTACCCATACAGTACATTGGTTGACTACAACGTAGAACATAAAGTGATCGTTTTCACTAGGAAAGTTCTACCGTTATCGCTAGGACGCTTCTTCCAGGAATAGCGATATAATAGGGACGCTGTATTGTTGATAGATGCTTCGCAGGCAATTTGTACATTGCTACTGAAACTATAGGCTATATACACTGACCTCTAGCCAGATGGAAAGATACATTGCGAACTCGACTAGAACACTTGAAGAGATCAATTCAGCTGTTTCAAAAACCATAAACGATAAAAATTAAGGTAACGGCCTGAAAAATAAAATTATATACAAAAAGTAGACGGCGACAAAAGTCGACACCTCGCGGCGTTCATGACAAAAGCGTTTAACGAATAACAGCAGTTACCTTGAATAATATAATATAATAAAAACGGTTCGCTTTAATATTTCTGAAGCAGAGAAATTTGTCAGCAAGCCATTTAAAGATAGATAGGTTATTTTTTCTTTCAAAAACGACTATTGTGCTATGTCTGTTCTAGATTCATAGTTATGAATGATTTAATAAAAACCGGCACCCTGTCTGTTATTGTCATAATTATAAAAATGACCATAACTAGATCATTGCAGCTGTTAAGCGATCGACGATATTCTTCATAATGTATTCGTTACGTAATCGACAGTCATCATTATAGTTGACTTGTAGTTCACTTCAAATTTGAAATCCACTACCGCTAATGAAGTAATGGACAAGGCTGATATCACTGTTATCGAAGGATTAGGCCTGTCTGCAATTCCCTCATCTTCAATTTCTCAAATACGACCTGCTTTGAACAAACCCGCAAATGTTTTTTTGATATTGACCTACCCCTTATCAAACATTCCATCATAAAACCTTTAATACTTCCAGTTAATCGATGTATAGTTTTGTACTTCTGCTATTTTTACGCCTAAGAGTGGCCATGTACCTAGCGTTAATCGTTCCATGATTATCGATTGTTAAAAACTGCAACGTAAAAAAGAAGCTTCTGACTTCTCCGGTTATTTCCTTTTCTGTTGTTTTTATCTAAACAAAATTTTTACACGGTATCCAGTGCTTGTCATGTCAGACGGACTGAGAAGATATAATATCATTCACTTGTATAATCATCGCACGCCTAGGCTGGTTGTCCAATGCTAAACATGTGTTTCGTCACTCCTACACTATGTGAGGCTAACCAATAGAGACGGTGGAAAACAGAGCCAATTAAATAGCGGGCAAGCCAAATGTTCTTGAGGTTAGGTCGCCCCTAACCAGCTAACGTAGTTGAATTATTTAAACGTTGTTTAAACGCCATATTATTTAAACGCCAAATATCAAGCTGATCTTCCAATATATAGCCGGAGCAATAATAAGTTACTTATAAAACAGACACAATGCGCAGTCATATGTGAGTTACAGTTATAATAGACTCGACTACATCTCTAGGGAATATTAAATTCGTCTGATCTCTGATCATGAATTTATGACATGTGCATGTGTATCTGCGCCTAGGACGGAGGGACTGAGGGCATTCTGTTCCGCTCGCGCAAACGAGCATAGCAGAACCCTCGCACCCTATACTGACAATGTGCATTATTTACTAGATGTACGTTACAACATCGGCAATTGCAATATCGATAATAAAATCAGCTTATAGCAGCTTACTAAGACAACAAGTTTCTAGTTCGCCAACTCGGCTCTACAGTCTTCCGTATCAAAACCTACACGTACGTTATTATGCAAATCTTCAGCTCCGACACATAGGAGTTTGTCAATCGGAACTTTACTTCATCATCATAGCTCAAACATTTAGAATAAGGAGATTCTGTCAAAACGATAAACGGATACAGTCTTCCTGTGTGGATATCTCGGAATTGAAGGCTTGTTGGTGATTGGCATACCTGGCATTTTTTTTTGCTATACTTGTAAAAAGATTCTTCTATCTCTAATAGTAGAACAGTTAGTTAGATTTTGTACCCCAAACTCTGTTGTTAACATTTAAATGAGATTCCCCAATTTTTATCGTTCGCTTTATTCATCGATAAGAACGAACAGGTGGGAACCTGTGAAGGGGAGGGAGAGGGGAGTAGGGGTCGAGCCGATAAACTGCTTCGAGAAAGTTGGCAAGCTTTTACGTCTTTACAAATTACTACGCACAATATGGCACAGCGCCAGTAGATCGGTATATAAATGTCAAACGGGAAACGTGTTCTCAAATTGCTAGCGATATTTTTCGAGTGCACTGACAGTAAACGTTTCAGTTACTAAAGCTGCAACGCTTCAGATGAAAACCCCAGTTCTAATTCAAACATGTTTGACGGAACCAGCAATCGACCGAGGGATGCATACTTCAGCCGAACGTATACTAAGAGCCTCCACGAACGTCCCTGAACAACATCGAACAAAGAAGCGACTTTGAAACGCGGCAAGGGTGTTCCATTGGGTTACTAAAAGCGCAGATTTAGCCGACACGAGAAATCAAACTTTCAGCCCTTCCAGAGCAATTGTGGATCGAAGCCCATGTGTTCAGGTTTTCCCATGTTAGCCTCTTATGAAAAAAAAAAACGAAGCACAGTCTCTTAAGACTATACGAAAACTAAGGACATGCTAATGTCTTTCGAGGATCATACAAGATTACTGCCTGTGAAGAGTATGGTAACATTGTTTAACTGCTTCTATTTACCTAAAGCTTGGCGATGCATTTAGTTAGTAGAAGCTTAATCTATCTTATGTATTTAGATGGCCACGCTGCTTCGAGCAGACCCTTTATTCGTTCAATGAGAGTTATAGTCTGTGAGTGGAAATTGACAAAAGTAGCTGTGTACTAAAAAACAGCCGGCGCGAAAATTGATTAGCCAATTTATATCTAGAAAAAGGTCAACTTTATCGAAAGTACGTTTTCAAATTCGCTAGTAAGTTGTAGGGTTCGTGTTGGAAGATAAATCATTGAAAGCATTAACTAGTAACGCAGTGTGCCGTGGCTGATGGTTTGTTAGCCCTGCTGATTTGCATTTTTGTGTCTTTTTGACAAATCTTAGAAGTAATTGTTAGGTCTATTCATTCAGCTTCCAACTATTAAACTATACGGAATATGTACTGATGCGCGTCGATTTACATTTTTAGACAGAACAAACACTTTAGTGTGAAGGACATGTTTTAAGTAGAAGGCGCATCATTACATTATAAATCTCCGGCAGTCTTTACTAATCAACTGAAAAAGTTACTAAATTCAGACAACACCTCTGTGGCTGTCTGCACGCTTTTCAACATCTTTTTATTGAAATATGGTGTTTTCAATTGCAGTTGACACAATTTATTGTCGAATCAATCTATAGCAAACTACTAGTGCAACACTACTTAACGGACTAAACTAACGTTTCACCCGATAAAAAAATTAAGCTATGGTTTCTTCATTTCGAAATCAGGCCATTGTCGCTTGCAACTGCACTCATTGGCAGGAAGACCTATGTTGAAGCTGCAAACCAAATCACTGTAACCAAGAAAGATCAGCAGAGGAAACGAAACTTCCTTCTAAAGATCCAGAGACTCTACACGATATCAGCCGCTGTATCTATATATTCAAATGCAACATCCTTTAAAGTGACGTTGGCTTTCAAAGAGCCTTTACTACTGATCGTGATCACAACTTAACATTTAATCTATCAAATGCTATTTCTCTCAGCAGATAAAATCAATGTCATCAAACACGCTGACTTAAGGAGCTGGCGAATTAAATCGGTAAAAATTGCGTAAATGTCATCTGTCAGTGAGAGCTTTCCTTGCGCGCCAAACGTCTTCATTGGACTAGTTAGTTCTCTACTAGCCTAGAATATATGCTATACTAACAGAAGTAGTAGTAAATGTCGGAGAATAACTTACAACACTCTCTAGGCAACATGCATGTTAGGCCAATGCCAGGACGATGGCCAATTCGCCCGCGATTAGCACATACTGAATTGCAAGGAACGGCAGAGAAAAATAGCAGCAGGCATCGACACTCAAGCGCCAGCAAATGAACTGTTTGGGGTCCCGGGAGCATACGAGGTAAAAATAAAATTGCCTACGTCAAATCTAATCCGGGCGAGTATTCTTAGCTAAATCAAGAATGAAGCTGGACACCGTATTCATGTCTGGCCGAATGTCTGAGCTTATCAGACGATGTACAGCATTCTCTGTGTGTTCTGTATACGCTCTCGCTTCTGATATGGACTCTGCGCGACTCTAAACGATGGTGCTACGTATTGTAGTGATACGTCATCTTGAGCAAAAAATGATCAGAAAAAACGTGCTACTAGACACGAATGGGAATGATATGTATACGATGGGGGGACGCTACGTGGTCATTTCGAACGACGCTCTTCAGAAGCTCTTTTTACCATACATAAATCATCGATGATAAGCCCTTTATTCTATTTTTACACCTGCTCGCCTCCGATCTTTAATTTTCGTGTCAATCCACGGATAACGGTAGCAATTCCATGTTGATCTGT
Organism: Varroa destructor; assembly: GCF_002443255.2. Taxonomy (NCBI): domain Eukaryota; kingdom Metazoa; phylum Arthropoda; class Arachnida; order Mesostigmata; family Varroidae; genus Varroa; species Varroa destructor. The sequence continues at coordinate 24,257,913 of NW_019211456.1, read as the reverse complement.
CTGCCTAGATGAACCCCTGAGGTATAGCACTCTATTGCGTTTATTGCTTTGTCTGTCAGGGTCCTCGCGGCTGCTCACAGGGGATATTCCATCTATCATAAGGCCAAATGGACTGTCCTGCTGACTGTGCGCACAGTTATAGTTGCGGTAAAACGGCGTAATAGTCAACTGAAGTTCTTAGTTTTTCAGGCTATTTATTTGCTTTGAACATTTTTGGCTATTTCCGATCATAAGTTCCATATATACATCATATATATATATTCCGGTATATACATCATTAAACTAGTATTATTCGTCAGTTAAAATGTATGCTATGAGATGTATACTACGTGTATAGTCTGATCCATTGCAACCTGAAGCTATCAGTTACCAACGATCTCATCGACTAATGAAATGGATACACCTTGCAGTAACAAAGCTACACATGAGCCTATGTCAAAGCGCCGAATTCTGCGATTCTTAATCATTATGGACAACAGGCTTATTTTCCCTTCAAGCATACGATATTTAGGTGCCCAGTTAAGCGTTTTACGTGACTTGTTATACGCGACGCCGTCCTTTAGTTACATTGTATCCAAACGCAGATCGGTGAGAGTCCAGTGCTCTTAATACACGTCGAGATTTTACTTAGATCAGCAAATACGCCTTGTAAATACGATATGCCCCGTTAGCAGGACGCTTTTTTCTCCTAATAAAATGGTCGAAGTACAAAGCAACTCAATAAAACAATTCAATCCCGTTTATTGTGCTTGGCACAACCCTTTTCAACCAGCAGTCAACAAGTCTCTTATCCTATTTCGCTATTGTGCTTATTTGCTTTTGTGCTTTCTTCTTTGATGTTGTAAATTAAATCTTTTAGTGGCAGGGTAGGAGCTGGTAAAATCCCATTGAACGCTGTTCTCTCCCCATGGTGACAAAATCATATCAGATAAAAAAAATTGCAGAAAGACACGAGGTGACGTCGGTTATGCAATACTTACAGCGACCCGTTCACGCTGAAAGGCGAACGCCAATTTTTCCAAGTTTTTTTCCCATGACGTTTGTTAGGAAAGGACGCTTTCCCTATATGGAGAATATTCTACATTTTCCTTCAAATAAATCTGCAAATATCAACAAGGTGTAGCTGATTGGTAATCCTTTATAACATAGTTGCCCCCATATCAGTATTTAATATGATGAAAAACGTACTATCCTGGCAGTGTATCGCGTGTCACTAGACAACATATAAAATAAAATTCCAACATGACCTAGAAGTGACACATTCCGAGGGTTCTTCTACACTGAAACGGCATCGAGAAGACTGTCTACTTCATCTGTCCCTCGTTTTCTAGTCAAATTCAATTCTGAAGTAGTGAAGATTCGAAATTATTTTCTTCCTGTGCTGTTTCCATCTTCGGATGACTAATTCGAAGAATATTAGAAATATGCTATTAACTTAAAGCCCAATAGAAGATCTATTGAAAGCGTTCCTCAAAAGTGGCTAACTTAGACGTTGCAGAACCGCTAAAAAAGATTTTTATCTTTATACGACAAAGATAATCAAATCGATGTATTCGAACTAAAACATGATTCAACCCCATTTTAGTTGAAACTTTATCGGCTGCTTGTCGTGTTAGACCATAGTTCAATTTCAATCAATCGTGTTATTGCTGTTGTCATCAATACTGACCACACCTACAAGTGCCAACCTCGGCAAGTTACTAGCGCATCGTTTATAAATTATGCCTTGGCTTTAGGGAAAATATTTGCTGCTACATCTTTTGATGATGTATGAAAGACGAATCCATATTTATAAACCGTGTCTTTATAAAAACTATATATTTTCATCATTACTTAATATACGAGAAAGAACTATTGTAACGTTTACTAAAGCGATTTCTTTTCCTACGTAAAGGTCTAACGTCGGCATTGACTAATCGTCTATTGTTGTTCATTACAGGATGATATGGCGGCAAGCGACATCCGGACGCTGGCCGGTCCCAGCGGGGAAGCTGTAGCAGGTGGAGCCACAAGCCTGATTCGCGAGTCATGGACTATTGATACCCTCAAGATCTTTAACACCTACTATATGGCTGTAGCTATTTATGCCGGATTGTTGGGCAATCTTCTATCGTTTCTTACCTTCACATCGACACACCTTCGCGCCCGAACTTCTAGTTATTATATGAGCGCGCTGGCCGCGTCAGATTTCGGCTACCTCTTTGTGCTGTCGTTCAACTGGCTTGCAGCACACGGGTTTAACGTAAGTTCGTTGGACGTGCAATGCGTATTTACCTTTCTCTATGTATTCCTTACCGTAAAAAGTTCTTTATTTGGTAGATATGTATGGTCAGAGATTCTAAACATCTTATTGAGTTAATTGCGTGTTGGGTCTTACCTGCTTTCAGCCCCAGAGGCAAACCGAACCCATGTCGACCTTGCTGTGGTAAATATGGCGTTATTATTTGTAGTATCCAGAGCACCAAACGAAGCATCAGTAGTATGCGAAGCACTGGCAGTTACGAGATAGAAGAATCCCTACGAGATGTCCTCGATTAGAACTCTCAACATCGTATCAAACGGCAGTGTTGAAGCAATTCTGTACCCCATAATTTCGATACGCGTTTACTAGCGAAAGCTTCTGTACCTAAGGTCTCAATGGGTTGATCTTTGCCGAAAAAGCATGCGACAAACCGGAAATTAAGCTCAGTTTGGTTAGGAAGCTGCCCTTTTCTAAGCATAGAGATACGCGCCGATTTTAAAACCCGCCTGTTTGGTGTCAAATACACTACATTAGGTTCTACTTCTCTATATACTAACGAAGCTCTAGTAAGACCCTATTTGTTACGAGACTGAAACTCAACAGTAAGCCTTACGTACCTACACACATCAGCGAGATTATGATTTGACTTTTCGCATTAACATGTCCTCTTGGTCAAATAGACCGGGTACGGGCGAGGTTTAATCCGATCGAGGCATGGCGTTTGCTTGTGCCGTGTTTGACAACGGCTACATGTTGACATCCGGTCATTACGTTGCCTGTCAGATAAAAGCGCGAGCATTCTGTCACCCGCAACTAAACCTAGCACGTAATTTGGGCCTAGGTGATGTCACTTCTCCTGCTAGCTCTCGGACGCTTCTTCGGTTGGTTCACTTATTTCTGAAAGCAGATGCAGATGTAACTCTGCCACCATTCTATTTAACATGTCTGTCGATGTGAAGAATGAGAAATTAGCCGCCTGGCGTTAAGCGTCACCTTAAAGATTTTATATAAGTTTATCGGTATCGAATTATGTCTTTACTAATTCTGAAGTAAGCGTCTTTTTTTTACGATTATTGCCATGCTTCAAAACATTATGAATTTAGTGCATTGCATTAAGTTTCAATGAAAACTCATTTAGACAAAAATACCAGGTAGCAGCGGTATTAAAAACCGAACTTATTGAGCCTCATAATCCATTCCTACTGTTTCAGTCAAGCATCTATGTACTTTACTTGTTTTTATGCCCTCTACACGCACAATTATCCGTCGAAGGCCGATACTTTAGAGCTTGTGCGAACCTCTAAAACTCTAGTCACCGCATCGTGTGTTATATGAAAATTGTTACATAAGGAAATAAGCTTATTACTAGCAGTTCATGATGTTTATTATACCTTTAATTATATTGTACTTATTTTGTCCTGAGAATACATTATATCATTCTTAGGCGTAGTAAACTATTTCTCTATGCCAAACTGAACAATCTGAAATCTTGACACTATCTGAGAAATTAAGAAAACTAGTTTTCAATACAAACATCTTAAAAAAATTAATTTTATTTTACTTAAAGCGCAAGGAAATCTATCGAATACGTCACAGGGTCAAAAGCAAGATACAATGCAATATGGCGTTTATTTCAATCGTACGTAAATGTGAATGACAGCAAAGCAAAGAACAATTTCCAAAAAACACAGAGCTCATATTGAAGCCAAATATGATCATCTAGATATTACTTATTTTACTACAGATAACTATTTAAAGTATTGCTCCGGCCAACTTTTACCTTGCTTTGTCTTTTTTCTGGAAATCCATTCATCCAAAAGCCACTGATATGCCCCATTTATTTGAAACAACGAAACTTTACCATGAGGCAAATCATTGTGTATGGTAAAAAGAAGCAATCAATTGCATGTTAACATAACGATTCATAAACGGAAGCACACGTTTATCAGCTTCCTATAATATTACATATATACCTACATGCATTACAGAGAGAGGTATATTAGGCGATATGCGGAGAAACAAACATCTTTTATTTGAGACACCCGAAACTCCTTCATGGCTGACTCAGGCTGCTCCCTTTTACGATGGCCTTCGCTAGGGCTACGTAATATCGTTTGAAGGGTCTACTAAGCTAAAAAGATCACTCTGAACAACCAGAAGGGACCAAGTAGAAGAATAAGATAAAACCATATTCAACAGTTTTTTTATGGCTAGAAAAGGACACTCGGATATCTATTCAAGTTTTTAAAACAATTTATTGCGCCTGTGGCATAATGAACGATAAAAGATGATTGTTCTTTTTTTCTCAAGGGTGTTGGCACGTATACGAAGTACGATGTACTCAGAGAATAAGCGTACTTTTAAACTCGGTTGCTTTGTCTGAGGTATCGCTTAATGGCAGTATCAGACATAAAATATTTATTTATTGATCAGCCTAGAAGTACATAATTCATCGATAGACATTTACTTCTGCAACTGTTAGCCACCTACTTAAGCGTTTACTTAACTCAAATGTTTATGCAGAAGCCGATATTCTAACAAAAAATAGAGTAGGCTTTTTACGAAAGACAGCCCACATATTTTTGAACTTCAATATAGTCCAACTGGACAGTGCAAATAAAAGAGATCTCTTGTCTGCAATAACTGTACCCTTTGGGTGATACTATATGCCGCTGTTGCTCTTAATTAACGGTGTGTTTCTGTTTGTTAATAAAGTAAGCCCGCTGCAACGAGATACACTGAAAATGATAAAGATATGTTTGATTTCCAACGTCACAGTTGATGAAAAGGTCTCGAGCTCAGCAAAAAAACATTTTCTAGACAAGGTCATCGAAAAGCGTGATACCAGGGCTAGAAAAGTGGCCAGCCTTTTGAAGGAAACAACTGTTTTTGATGTGGAAGTGGTCGTTGTAAGAGATGAAAATGGCTTGTTTCAAGCAGTTTTAAGTGAGTCGAATAAATGGGTGGTATCTCCATACTTATGGATCTAATATATTCATGTTTAACCATCTATCAGCATAAAGTTGTAAACGATTTCCGAGCAGGCCTTTAGGTGTACGATCAGTTCTCTATACTGTAATATAATAGAAAGATACATATACCGATGATTCACCAAGCATGCTGGTCCTCCATTGAAACTTCACCGGTATTGTTTTGTGCAAACCCTTTCACACAGAATAAACCTCTTCTCCGTGCACATTATGAAGTTTTTAAGCATGTCCGGCTATTTCTAGCTGTTACGCCTAAAGGATCATCAGTGCGATGAAAATACATTGATAACATTGTGCATTATCTTGCGGTTTCTAGGCTGGTACTACGCAACGCAACAGAGAAAAGTATGCCACTTGTCAGAATCGATTTGGCCTGCAGTTTTGTGTTTGACGGTGTGTCCTGAAGGCCGCTCGGCATTCCTGCATGGTACTAATTAGACGGGATTTCTTCTACCTTATACCGCTGGTGCACTAAGGTAGACAATATTCGCCAATCTACTGTAATATGTCTCTCGATAGATGTTAATCTACTTATTCATACACGAGTACGTACAGAGGCACGCTTTGTGTGGAATACTCTAAATGCAAGTACTGAGTCTGCTAACTTAGCGTTCAGCACGCGTTGAGCATAACACATGCTGCCTACCTAGCAGACAAGCAAGCAAATGGATTTCGAGCGCGGCAGAAACAAAGACCACCCCATGGCGAAGACAATACGTATCACAGAATATATTAGCGACCCATTAAAAGAAGCGGATTGACTAAGAGCAGAGTGGGTTCGTGCTACCTCGGGCTGAATTCTGCCAAGCCGACTCAAAAAAATGCGAGAACATGAAATCGCTGACGCATGGAAAGGCAGGAAACAATAGTCCGAATAGTCTAGCCAGCGCTAGAAATATAAATGCAAAAGCTAGGGATATAGCATATAATTTTATGGCGGAAAATCAGGACCTAGACGGTAAATTACAAAGGTCGTATACCAGACAGAAAAGGTAGCACTTTCACTCGGACATACATTCTTCGATTCTAAAGCGATTTCTAGGTTGATATTGCGGGGAGACAACAGAAAAATATACACGGTGTGCGTATTAGTTAAGCCTAGCGCTCTACTTGATGGTTTTTCTAAATGCCTCATTGCTGCTCGAATAAAACGTTGCTTAGGTCCTCCGACCTCCATCTTGCATTGCTGATGTATCTGGCATGTACAAATAATGAAAGTCGGCTTTCTTTTAAAAGCCAGCAGATAACTAAAATAAGTTTCCTACTTACCGGGTGTTTTCATGACAGCGGATACTACTTGTGGTTAACTTGCGTTAGACTTAACTAACACGTTTACGCTCGTACAATTATTATGACATGGCCATAAGTCGCATTTCCTATTGAAAGTTATCAAATGTATTGCCGATATAGGTTTTATTGAGTTTATTATATAAAATTGCCAGCTACAGCGTCAACAGGTCCTTTGCCATAAAATGGCTTAACTAGTGTTGATGGCTAGATCGTGCATATTTTTAATCAAAGATGTGTGCAGGTTAAAGATAACGAGAGTAACCTATTGATAACTGGATGATGACTGAATACAGTACACATATATTCGTCTGCATATATTTCTATAATGTAAATATGCAGCACGCATTGCATGTTGTCATTACTGCAAGTTCGAGCAGACGAAACTCGACTGCTGACGACTGGCTATTAAGCGGCCGGCTATATACGTATACCGACCGCCGGCCGAAACTGAAAATCTATTCGTTGTAACTATGCGTCCGTTTTATTCGACGATGTTACTAGGCAGGGTGCCTTCATAGCTTACATACATCACGAGGAACAAAGACGCCTTTCTCGGCGTGCTTAGGAGACACATTAAATCTATGCCTATCCTCGGTAAAGGACACGTCGGCTTGAAATAGGCCCACCTATACAATGAGATCCCTTAACAGTGATGCACTTCACAGTTTCGGCTAATCGTCCCACGCATTTGACCCTACCCTTAAATGGCGGCACGGAAATTTTCCTTCAGTTTGTCCACTATGCTTTGCTTTTTAGGTGTCCTCATAAAAAAAAAGTTGAACAGGGTCGTGCCACATGATCTAAAAGGCCATAGCCCGCCTGAAGCTTGGCTGCTTATTGAGTTAGTTCTTTAATAATGCAACTACTCTATTACTTACTTGGAGGAGTGAAGGGGAACGGGTTGAGATGTAAGAAAGCATCCATCTCCTGGTGGCGAACAAAGTTCATGGTCTTCTCGGAAAAGAAAAGCCTAGGGATATCTTCGTACCACATGCCACATCGGACTGTGTTTCTTTTCAGAAACGTAAATCCCTTTTCTAGATAGCCCTCGATCTACGACAATCCATGGATGACGGACAAATGTATGTACTCAAGTAGAATCTTTAATGAATAAGTTTATGATGAAAAAAAGATTAGTGGAAATACGTTTAGTTGCTTTTTATTTTGGAGTTGATCCTAATCAGATGATCGTCCCTGTATAGAAATATTAAAGCATACTCACCGACAGGAAGTAGCGCTTTAGAGCCGCTCACATTGTGCTTTCGGATCACTGATGTTTATATTATTGTCAACCCTGTTATAATTTTACTCGTTTCAACTTGGCCAGCCTTATCAGGGCGGGTGCCTTCATTTTGCGGGCACCAGTCGGCTCTCATTCATTAAATCAATTGCAACGATTCTCGATAGACCTGAGGACAATTTCTACCATGACGCGAATCGACAATTACCTGACGTGATTAATATTTGTATTTTTGGCGATGCTCTTGGCATTTCCAGGCCACTGGTTATTGCCGTCTGCCAACATCTATCACAGTCATATATATATATATATATATATACATATATATATAGACACTTAATCTGTGGAAAATACGGGGAACCTATACAGTGTCTGATCTGGCTTCCGTCCCTTAGGCAATGATTAATTTACATTACCATGCGTACGACGGGTGGTTATGTCTGCCTTTAAACAGCTTAAATCTGTGAAAGCCCTCACCCGTATTTTTTGCTGGCCCCCAGGGTCACGTGCCTACCGCCATCCATCCGGCGGTTATCTGCCTCGAATGCAAAGCCTTCATTGCGAAATTGGACTTTTACGAGTCCTACAGTATGATGCAGTTTACGCTATACCAAAGTCACGGTCTATGAGAGACCTTAGAACTAACCGGTAAGTACCCAATATCGGGCAAACTGCGTCTGCGCATTGTGACCTATAGACATTTTATTTAAACATCTAAATTCACACCTTTCATTCCATATACCTTAACCCATAAACTATAGCATGCTTTCTTACTTATAATTCACAGTGAATCCCAACGAACATTGGAAAGCCAAGTATTCCCTTCTTGGGGCGCACTGCCATGTAAGCTTCTGCATATTAACTCGTCTAACATATCTAAATCGGCACACTTAGATATTTTTTTGCAACTAAATTCACTAAAAAACTAGGATTCAGATTAGCCTTAAGGAGGCATAATGCTGTGGTACAAAAACACACAAAATTATATTCACTCGCATAGAGGTGAATTAAGTTGGAATAGAATTTAAGCAATTTCACTCTGCTCAATTGTCTGGTTGAATTACGGTATAAGTTATTACAGCATACAAAATAATAAGCGTCTTCTTTCCCTGAAACCATCAGATTTTTTCTCTATGTGCGCTTATCTATTGCTCATGCGTACTACGATTAGGCTTAGCTAGTTCCGCCTCACATCTCGAGATAAATTAATCGAATAACTTTTTTTAGCACAAGTTTATTTACTGTTAGCAACCTTAGAAACCTTAGCGAACTATGCATACAAATAGCGTTGCAAACTAAGGGCTATCTTAAACAATTGCTTATAGCATTAAGTACAATGCAAGAGGGGGCATTAGAGGTACGCTCATAGCCCATGGGTAAAACTTGAGTTTCTGAGGAACTTTTACCGTTCGCGCTGCTCGTGATTTTTAGAGAACGCTACCTGCCTATTGCAATTGGTCGAGGAAGGGAGTAAGCCACAGTTGCGATAAATATGTAAGACACTGAGCCAACTAAGACCTCAGGCGAACCACAAAATCGTATTTCCGGGCATCATGCGTCACGTTAATAGGTACTTAGGCGAAAACTGCTCAGAAGTTAACACGACGTTTAAGAAGGGGCGGAAACGGAACTTTGTATGTTTTTATCATAAAGGTATATGGAATATCGCGCACTTTTCGCGGCCAGCCTTCTCAACACTACTTCCACCTAAAATTACCAGCTCAACTGACAAGCACAGCAGATGTCCAGCAGCTTTTTTTATGTGGAGGTTAGCCTGATCTTTAAAACAAAACCCCTAAGGAATTTTTTTCGATAGGCACAGGATCCGGGATTGAGTGGAGGATCTCCACAATTGACCCTGCTACATGCAATTTACCACAGGCCAATTGTAATGAAGCAAAACTCTCATTACTTTATGAGATCGGTAAGTTCATAGTACGAAAAGATCTAGTTACGAAATTGTTTATAGATAAATAAACAGTAGCGTTCACAGGATACATGCCTATGTAAGGTTGCATGTTGGGCAGGCCAAGTTTCTATTGTAACGGGCTCAGTGTAGAAGAAGCACATGAGAACGAAGAACATTCTCACAGCCCTGTAGCGTTTCAACTTATGTAGAGACGGATTCTACGGTGGATAGCATCATAAGCTCTTTCAGGATTTGACGACGCTACCAAAGAGCGAAAATTGAGTTCCAGGCACCCTAAGATAAGCCGTACACATTTTTCTAAGGTCTATTTAAGACTAACCCTGGTTTATGCACTATATGTAGAATTATGTATGAGGCAGGTATCACACATAGAGGAAAAGAGACGATATTGAAGAAAAAGAAATTAAAACTCAGGGACTCGCAGTTATTTCGGCAGGCTTTTGTAAGTCTGTAGGCTCAAACGTTGGTAAGATTTTATAGCGCATAATGCTATCGCTTAAAGCGGTTGTTTAGAATAATGCTTACTTAGAACGGTCACAACCTAGGATATAAAATCAGTTTGTTTATCATGCCGTAATACTCAAGATGATTCGCGTTTTTTGCGAAGGTTTATTTGGTTCAATGATTATCAGGCGTTGAAAGCACGCGTCGTGCGTCATGAAGGGCATACGATCGCCTCCTATGATCACTGCTAGGCGCAAATTTTCATAACATTCATTCAGCCCTGAAACCATCTATCTGGCAAACGACAAATTTATGACGCAATTAAGATTGTTCCTGTTCTCTTGAATCAGTTGGTCGCTTTCGCAATCCGCAGAAGTTCAATCGGTTAAAACTCTACAAAATGAGCTGCTGCTTAGTGAGTTTGCAGAATAGATAATGTTTAGAAAATTTAGTTTTCAGCCTTTGTCATCAAAGGGGCTTGCCTTCAGAAGTTCTAGTTGTCCTGTGTCCCGTACCTGATATTGTGCATTCGTAGAAAAGTAGTGCTTTCCCGACATGACCTATGCGTATTGTATGTATATAATTAGGGAACGATAATGTAGCGGAAAAACTTCAGCGGCCGTTTTTCGATGGTTTCAAAACTATTATCAAATAGAGTACTGTTCGGCATGAAAAAAATAGGCGCACAGGATCAATGAGAATAAGACATTATAGAGACTATCAGGTGATGCCGTTCGAGGACCAAGTCAATATCCAACAATTACTACAGTAACACGAACGAATGCTTCAGATAATAAAATGATGAAGCAGACACATTGAAGAACGGTCCAACCATGAAGGTCACGATAATGGATCTAGACAGGACTACAGGCCGTTATTCAATACTAAAATAAAAGAAAATTTCGCGTTAAACGCATGCGATGCTCAATGGAACGCAACTGTCGTACGTAAATCCCAAATGAGGATGTGAATCGATCGGGATATTTAATTGTATGTGCATCACTAATGATGAAAATTAAGATAATTTAATTAAGTGAGTGCAACACAGGCCAAAATTTGGATGGAAAAATCGGGATGCAAAACTTTTAGAGAGCCTGCGAAAAATTGCAAAAAACAAACACTTATGTGTTCATAGGATAAAACTCTCATTTGGAAATTAATTGCGACGAATTTGTTCTACGAATTTCTTAGCATTTAATAAATGTCCAGTGAATTTTTATTTATGAATTTAATTTTATTTGTGTGCAAAGGTTTTCTAGGTTGCGCGCGGAACACAATGTTAGCTTGACGCTGCTTCCAAGCTTCATCTAGAAGACACAAGCCGACTACCTGAGATCGCCAATTAAGATGCTCCGATGACATGATCCGCTCCGAGATTATTACTATGTAATTATCACTCTTAGATTCCCGAAGCTCCAAGTGAAACTATTATGTTGTTTAACATAAACATTTTTAAGCGTCTACCGGTGAGATTCGTTCTTACATCGTAAACTACTCGATGGCGGACCTTTTTTCGCACCGTCCGCTGAGAAAGCTATCTGTGACACTCACGAGCTGCTGATAGTATCAAAAATCAGACTTTATCGATTTAATATTATAGTGATGACGCAGCGCCCTCAGCGGCGTCATCAGGCGTGCTACTGCTGCCACTGCCGCAAAAGATGCCGCAGGTGTTGCTGAGAGTCATTTATTTGACACAGCCGGATTTACGTGCAGAAAGAACACAGACGTCGCCTTCTTGTGAATCATGCCCGTTGATTGTCATTAATCCTAGGATTCACTTAACGAAATTCGCAGAACCCCAATTTTCATTAGGGACGCTTAAATGCGGGTAACTATTGAGGGTTCTCGATTAAACGTAAGCTAGTCCTTTGCGAAAATATCAGCGAAGGTCGAACGTCTACATTCAGACCCCTTGCTCTGCACAGGACTTGAAGGTTGCGAAGATCTTTCAATCAAAGTAGTTACAGCCTTTGTGGGTTCAATCACTGAAGACATGAACGTCTGCTATAAAAAGTCTGGGAAAACACATATCGGAACGGATTGTGAAGTCGTGTAATCTACTGCTCGATCATTTACATTTTTTAGGAAAACTTAGAATTGGATATAGACATAAGTGACATACGAACTTATATATATTTATAACAGAAGTTCGAAATTTTGCTGTGGAAACGCATTTAGATGTTAACACTCAAATTTTACGTTCGCGTTGGTAGCGCAATGATAAGCGCCAGCCCGGCGGCAAATAGTCCTCGTATAGAAAAACCGCAACTTCCCTTGAACTTGAACATTGTTGGTTAGATAATTTAATTGTAGATATCGTGTAAAACCACCAGTTTAAAATTTGTGATGTTTAATTTTAAAATAAATAGGGCTTATCATGGCGCTGGAAATATATTCACGTCTAAAAATTACCTTAGGCGTCATATCGTGATCAGCTCTTACATCATAGTAAACTATCCTAAAATAATTCAATAGTTATTTAGCATTAATTATTATTGTGCCAATACATTGGTGAAAGCTTCTGAAGTTCTAACAAGCGGCTCTATTTGTTCGCTTCTGTATTGAACACGTTTCCAAAGTACATTTTTAATGGGCAATATTATATTTAGGTGTACATACCGTTCTTTGAAATAATTTGTTCAAATCTACAAAGTATTGTTTGTTTATATTAATCCATGTCCATTTCAGATTTATCTCAACCCGGGCGCCTGTGAAATTGCGTTTTTTCTCTCAGGAGTATTTGCCTCATTGTCTGTTTGGCTGACGGTTGGCTTCACAGCTGAACGGTGAGTTTAAAAAGACCTTCGTTTGAGCAACGTCATACCGGGTATGTAAAAAACATGCATCCGAAAGTTTCTCTCGATTCTCTAAGGCAGTCTTAAATAGAAAAAGATCATCATCAATAGCACCATTAGCTAGCGCAGATTTGAATATTTGCTAGATCTGCTCGTTTAGTGGAGGCTTACCATCCGTCTTACAGCTGCTGTGACGGGGTTTCTTTTCAGGGCGACGCATCCTCTAATGTAGCGACACGATGTTTTGAGTGCAACAGGCTGGCTGTTAACGATATTTCAGGCCCGTCTTATTAGTACGCACAAAGTTGCTAATTTTCTACTAGTAGAGTTTGGGCATCAGAGTCGATAGCGGATTATAGCTTGCCCGAAACTGTGTTTTCGCCTTGGAATCATACTATTCGTTGTTGTATAAAAATGAGAACTCCACCCCTTTTCTTAGCTTTGACCGGAAATCTCTGAGAGTCGGAAGACAGAAGGGCCTTTTTGAACCCTCTCCTAAAGGGTTTTCGCCACGTATGCAACAGCGAAGCCCAGCTTGAATATCGATGGACTGAAAAAATTAAAAACATGGTACAAGTAGTAACTGAAGAAGCGTTAAAACAGGGTTTAGAGTGTACTTCGACTCGAAACATGTGCATAGTAGTGAAAATTAGAGCTATAATAAATTCTATCTTTCTCGTTACAGCTAATTATACATTAATCAAAATGACATCTTAGCCTATGATCGAAGGCACACATGAATCGTACGTCTCTCACCATATATTTTAACTCCCCTTGACCGTCTAGTAATATAAAAGTAAAAGAAACGAGCCTGAAACTGATAGTTTCGTAAATAAATAAAGAGTATACATAGGCTCATATAGCAATGTTTCAAATATGCCTCGTTACGTTAACAGAATTCACCTTCCAAATACATTTGCTCACTGTTGGCACTCAGCCAGAAGTCACTTCTTACAAGGAGGAATTTCTTACATGGGCATAACAGCTTGTTCCATTTTGCACAATAAGAAGTTGTCGGTTCAGGTTCGATGCGTATGGGCATGTGGGGAGCCATATCCCAATCAAGCCATAACCCAAATTCCGCATACTACAAGGTCAGTCTACTCGATTTGATTTCACTCATTCGCCGGCAGCCGAAAAACCCGCATTGAAAGTAAACTGGTTTCTAATAGGTGTGAATGCACACTGTCGGAGTACCTATGTACGACTTTCCCAAGCGAACGTGCGCTAAAACAGCGGTGAACACTATTAGAAGGAGTTCTTGCCAATTACGACAGTAACGAGCGGACCCGCTAAACGGATCAGGTGTTTCAGTAACGGTAATGTATTTGGCTATATGGCTACGTACCACGTGAAGGAATCCCGTTGAAGCAGTGCGAACGTCTGTGCCAAATTTGATTAGAGTTGTCAAGGTAGCCCATCCGTGTAGTGTTCAAAACAAAACAGAACGTTTTATGTGGCCTGTATCGTGATATAACCATTTACTATAGCGAAGCACAACGCGTGTCAAAGCGGGTTCTTGAAGTGTCTACATACAATAGAGCCGAAATCGATAAATTGTTTATCGTTCGTGTTTCACCTGGAAAAAGCAGCGACCCAGCTAAAAGGGAAGCAGATGTAGCCGCTCAAAACAGCAGATAGCGATACGGTCGGCTTCTCCGGACCTTCGCCGAACGTACCTGCTTTCCGTTTACCGATGAGGAAGGTACTTTTGATTTGCGACCACATCATTAAGCCCATTGAGCCGGCTTTAAAACAGCTCCTGCCCCAAAAGGGCCGGGCGCGCAGAAGCATGATCGATATCGCAAATGTGGTGGCCGATACTGACCAATACACGGATGGATACCGTAAGTAACCTGGTAGCAATATTCGTGCAGGCGGAATACCACGAATGTATAAAATTTAAAAGAGGTAAGTACATTTGGACAGTAGAAGGACCAGCGGAGAAACCAGCCAGGAGCCGAAGTCCATGTATTATCCGTTCCTGTATTCGAACGATATCCTCGCGACGGAGCTGGTTAACGAGGATGTAACCCTCGTCATTACTGAATTGGGCCAGTTGTTAGGAGCAGCTGATACAGCTGCCGAAACGAAGTAGCAAGAAATAGCCCTTAGTACTGTAAGAAAGGTCAAACTATTTCTGCATACCAAAATCAATGGGGGCCCAATGGAACATGAAGACACGACTCTCAGCAGCCAAGTAGCTTAACCAATCAGAACATGGAAACCGATCATTACAAACATTGACCTGCATTAAGGAATCATCGTCTACGCATGGCAGCAATCAGCGCATCATCAGGCCCGAATCGCTACCGTCTTTTACCACGAGCGCCAACATTCGAGGATTTTGTAAATCAAATCCTCATAGCGGTTTCTGCTTGTGCAGAGTCCTCCAAACGTGGCGATCTTCGCCAATGCATCGCAAGTACACCAGGGATCGATTGTGAAGTATTCGACGAGGCCAAGCTCCAACAAGACGCTGAGCATGGGATTGCGTAGTAGTGGCGCCTCTTAAACTGATGGTCTGTGTAGAAAATTGTCGATATCATTATGCTGATGAAAACCCGGGTGACTCGTTCGCTTATTTCTCCGGATTTTACGCCGTAAATTGCTCAATTCGAAAGAGTAGCGGCCCAGGAGGTTCCAGTGCAGGCGTCTCTGTATCTTATAATCATAGGGAAGGTGTCTCTTTGCCAAAAGTAGTTGAAGATAATGTCCGACGTATTTTTATCGTAGCCGCTTATGTCCGCCCCGTTTCATCTGTCTTCACCGCCCCGTTCAAATATCTGCTAAAAGAGAAGCTCATTGGCGGTCTGAAAACGCTGTCGCTCCCTTTGATCTTTCCCCTAATCATAACTGGTAGCTTTAACGTTCCCCTGTGCCAACTTGATTTAAATCGCACATCAATGCTTTGAGACATATTTGTAGAGTATAGCTGCTGGATAATCAACCAAGACCGGCATCGGCATGTAAAGCACATACTGGAGCAACGGCTATCGATGTCACTGCGACGAACGTTACCTGAAAGGAAGTTCAATTATTTAAAAGAAATAGCCCGTTCAGGGCAATCGACCTCAGACATCCCGATCGTTATAAATCTGTAGGTGCCAGTAGAACCATCTCGGACTTTCAGAAACCTGTCGAGTAGCCTATATATGGAGATTCTCCGAGAGGAACCATATACGTCGTCTTGGTATCTCATGTTATCAGCATAAAGAGCTGCATACGACATCTCGTCGAAATCATTTATGCATCCGTCTGACCCACTGCCCTTACAAAACAGAGACCCTAATCCGATAACATCTGTTGCTTTGCCCTAGACACTTTCAGACGACTGACAAAAGTGCAGCAGGCAGCTTAGTCTCTGGCCGCGGTGCTCAAGCCAATCTGCCTAATACCATATGCCCCGCAATAGGAGAGATACCTGGAACTGATGAAGAATAGACACGTTGCAGAAGCAAAGCAACAGGTATACAAATGGCTAACACGATATGGATCAACTGTATATCTAATAGGCCCAACGGCACTGATCAGTCGCTTCACTGGTATGTTCTCGACTAGTGACCTTTTGAGTGATGCCATTGTTCTTTGCTAGTGATGATGTGTAATTCGTGATAGAGCGCAGTCTACTCGAGCGAAAGTTTACCGCCCTGAGAGTTTTGCTGACGCTTGAAAATTTGTAAGGCAACGGACCCGAGCGAGGTCCGCAGTAGGCATCTGAGAATCATCCTCGTTCTTCTTCTTCTTCTTCTTCTTCTTGCCAGTTCAGTAAAAGCATGCTTCGCTATTGGTAATTCAAGAGGATGAATGCGAAATAACTTTGCCGTCTTCATGGAACGGAATTGCAAAGAAGAGTATGTGTTACAAATTGCTCGCCGGTCTGCTAATTAAAAGACTGTCTCCTTCCTTAGAAAGTAGGAAAGCTATACCGAGGAAACAACTTGGATTTCAGAAAGAGCGTTTGACGGGGACGGCATGTAGTGTTTTGATGGTCGATATTAAAAGCGCACTTAGCAGTTCAGCAAACCCCTATACGTGGTG
This sequence comes from Varroa destructor, assembly GCF_002443255.2. Classification (NCBI taxonomy): domain Eukaryota; kingdom Metazoa; phylum Arthropoda; class Arachnida; order Mesostigmata; family Varroidae; genus Varroa; species Varroa destructor. Next base: position 24,240,938 of record NW_019211456.1, on the reverse strand, counting down.
TTTGCTAACTTTAGGGCCGCATTTGACGCTGCGTCCAGAGATCTGGTTCTGCGTACGTAGACATACCACAGAATATGTTTGTGCTGCTGCCTACGACCGTACAAAAAAAAACTACCTTAGCTTTAGACGGGACATTGATGGTGGAGCTTTTTACTTTTTGTCGTGCAACTGGCCTGGCCCAAGATGATAATCCGAGCCTTCTGTTTTCAGTCCTATCTAGAAATCTTCCTGATAGAACAAAGACCCGAAGGAAAGTGGTTGAAGTTATCCTTTACGCCGATCGTTTGGCACTCCAGGACACTAGCAAACATCAAGTGAAGCAGGCTCTGACTAAGTTTTATATGGCAGTAACGGAAATGAGATTACTGGTCAACCTAGATAAGACGGAAGCAGCATAAATTAGCAAAAGAGACAAAATCGCTGCCGGGGATAAACTGCCCCTTACCTTCAGTTTTTTCCTTCAGTACATTAACAAGTTTCCATATATCGAGCCACTCAGCCCTTCAACCTTGCCGTCGCACAGCACAGGAAGATGAAAAAAAGCGTTGACGGTATCTCGTATGATCAGGGCCCCAAATCTCTTTCTTCTAACGACAGCGGTTCACCTATTCGACTCTAAAATGGCACCGTTTGCTTACGGGATAAACATGATCTGAGAAGATTTGATAATAAGGGAATCTTGAATTACTTCATTAAGTGAAGACAACTCTTTCGTCGTGCGACGAGAAATCGACTAGTTGCTCCTTGACTCCTGGACCCCTTGTTGGAGGCCCATTGCTTATTGAGAATTTCGTTTTGAACTCCAATCCACCGAGGCCTTCTCTGAATGTCGTAGCAGATAGGCGCAAAAATTTGCCGAGATAGAGAGTGAATTGTTCAGTACGAGAGGTATGAGAGACAATGGTTGAAATGAAGCGGAGAAGACAGTCCATCACACAGCTTCCATCCGAGATTGTATACGAACAAGCACTTCGGTGAGCCTAATAACCTATAGATCAACTGGCGTTTGTACACAGCTGTTTCTGGATAAGGAAAGTCAAGTGCTCTGAATAGCAATGAAAATGTTACTTGATTAGTGTACATGTACATATTAAAATAACACTTTCGCATACAAAAGCATATTTTAGCAAATAGGTTGCTATAGGCTATACCGAAGGGAACAATATTGACTTGAACTGACTAACCACAAAGCCAGACGTATTGCAGATTAAATCCCTTATATTTTTTCGTCGATAAAAAGTTGTTTAGATTCACCCGCAAGAGTCCATAGGGTTCGGTACCGCTATTCACAATTTTACTCTTGATAATATAGTAACTGTATAAACTAAACGACGCAAATCGTTCTTCCATTTTACTTTTTAAAGCATAACTATGAGCTATAACCTTTAGAATACAAAGTTCACGGCGCTCCGTAGTTCTGCAACACGCATCTTTCACTCTGCGGGAACTTTTCTTGTAGAACTTGCTGCTACCGTGGAATTTACAAAACGAGTATGATCTTTAATGTACTATTGCCAGATTGATCTCTGACGTGAGCTGGAAACTTCACCACGTTAATAGCGTACCAATGAAGTTGTGAAAGTACCATCCAAGACAGTATCAACAAATAATCGAGAAACGACGCTCATTGCAATTTTTTTTAATATCTGACTTACATTTCAACAACTGCATGTAATAAATAACCAATGGGATACTTTAAAGGAAAAGAGCTATATATGTATATATATATAGTTGGCATATATATTTATACATATAGCTGGCATATATACCATCCAAATCAGAAGGTGACAAAGCTTATCTAGTAAAAGGGCTAATCGTTTTGGCTTCGAATTGAGTTTATTTAGATCTTATGAAAAATATATTGCATCATCGAAAAAGCACTGACCGTATTTAAGTTAAATAAATATTTTTATATTTTAAAATAACATTACTGAACTAACTGAGGCCATTTTGACTGATAACTCTGCCATCTTTTTTCGTAACATTATCACTGTTGGACCTTTATGGTCTTTAGGTAAAAAATTGCGATAAATGATCTTTGTATCTCTCAATTAAAATTAAATCAACATCATTAGGAAAATTGTGCAGAGCTCGAAGTAAGCGGTGAAAATCCAGGTTACACGGCGAATATTTCCATCGAAGTTGTTCCAGTTCTTTCCAAGTAACTCAGGGTCTCGTATTTTCATAGCGGAAGACAAATCTTTTCCTATTCATTAATTCCGGTCGTTTTTTTTTTTCAACGGCATATTGTTGTCTTGTTGACTATTGATAGTAGTGATCTGAATTAATTGTTTCGCCATGTGGCAGCTCATATTCGGTGCAGAATTATTTTTTTAATACTACCAATTAATAACGATACTCCGTTCGGCTTTAGTATGGGCTTTGCCACGGATCTTACAGCTTATTATTATTATGATTTTCTTTTTTTTTTCCTTTTCACAGTATTGCCGTATGTGACCGTTTTCCGTCATTTGTAATCATCGACCGCTTCAAATGCCCAGACCTCGTCGCGTTTCACAGACGGGGGAATATGATCAAATAGATTCTCCTGTTTCAATTCGTACTGCATCAGCTTTTTACGACTGTTTAGTGATGAATGTTTGTTTTTTGAAGATATCATAACTGTTGACGTGTCGGTGTTTAGCGATAACTTACAGAGAGAAAGTGACAGAATCATCTTTGGTCTACTTCATGACAGCAAATAAAATGATAAAATAAAACACTTTTTATAGAAATTTCATTCATCTGAAGACAATTAGTACATCTATTATTATTATTAACAAGCTCTCATACGATACGTAAATCACGCTCGACCCGATGTCACTCATATCATCTCAATTATGTGGATAGAAATGGAGCCATCTGACTAGAAAAGCGGTCAACGTTAATGTTCTTATAGGCAGAATTTTCTAGTTTGACCATTGCGCATATTCGAGATAAAATTCGTTTGCAAAGGAAATCCTGCTACCTATTCATTGTTTGGCACTTACCACATTGTGCTCATTATATCGCAAGATTTTTGTTTTCCTGGTAAACGGTTTGAAAAGGCAGGCAGGCAGGTATCAGCGTCGCGCATCCTATTCAAACATTCAAACTTGAACAATAAAAAGATAGTATTTAAGTTCTAGCTTTTATCATTGTATTAGAAAATTACTCCACGCGCGGCACTCAAGGGACGTCTATAGATATTTCGCTGTTATTAAACGAAGTACCCTGAAGTTAGACGCGAGGTCGCACTGGCAATTGCGGATAGTTTATATTATAATTTCAAGGACTTTAGGCACTCGCTTTTAGCAAAATCGAAGGCTAGAGGGATGTTCTACCGGGTCCTCGATGTCCATGTACGATAAGCATTCTGGTTCCTGGTTCTTTACTGCTATTTTCGTCATCACGGTTTGTATCTCGTAAAAACTAGTGAAATGTTTATGTTTGAATCAATTCCTTCACGGAACTCGAAATGTTGCATGGAAATACATTATTAGACGTTAGCAACTGAAATAAATACGATAAATATTGTAAAACAGTCTGTTAAAAAATACGTTTTAATGTATAGATATTTGGAAAGCTAAACATTTTATGAAAACCTAACCTAAAGACATTTAAGGCATTTAGAAGAAACTTTCCTTTTAATTGCTTTATCCTTTATCTATAGATGCTTTTCTTTGTGACAACGTGTGTTTTACGGAAAAAAAAATGGAAAGAGTCCACACGTATGTGTACAAGGGAATGTTCAATTTTTGTTGAAATCGTAAAAAGGCAATGGGTTTTATGACTGAAAAAACCCATTGTATTTTTTTAAATCTTTTTCTCTGTTTTTTTTTGTACTTAAAATGCACTGCACTATCGCATGCCTCTGCTACATATATCAGGCATTCGAACGAGCTTTATAACTGGTCCAATTGCTCAAGCAGACCTCATCGTTACCCCATAGCTAAGTTTACCCACATAGAAAACTATCTAGCTACGACATAAAACCGTCGAAGAAATATCGACAATACTAAACTGGATGCAGAGAACAAAAAATAATCCAATTTAATAATATGAAAGACTCTTCAAGGTAGAATGAGTTAGGTGTCGCTTGTCTACTGTATTTTCCTTTCAGGTATCTGGCAGTTTGTTATCCGCTTTGGAGACTCCACCTGAGTACGAAAAGGCGAGCAAAGGTCGTTGTAGCAGTACTCGTGATACTCAGCATTATAGCGAATCTTCATGCCCTCTTCACCGTCACATTAAAACCCGATGGAGATTCCTATGAGTGCAGTGCAGATGACAGCTATGAACAGTTAGTTTTTAACTTTGCCCTTTCTCCATGTTTTGCGATTCTGTGCGGCCGGCCTTATATCGAATGCTTTATTCGTAGTGGCGATCTTGAACAGTAATCTAATGTAGGGGAAATTCGAAATTATTTTAGTCTGCATTAGTTTATCTATTCTTTTTTCAATGATTATCGTTTTTATTTTCACTGTTTTTTTCAGACACCCACCCGTACAAGTCCACCGGAACTGTTCGAAGTGTTTCAATATCGTAAAATAGTCAGAATATCCATTGTCATAATGTATTACTGGTCTTTACTATCACAACTGGTATGGATAATTTAGGAAAAATCTTACTTATCAATATCGGCAAGAATGGAAGTTTGTTTAAACGATCGGTTCGTTTGTTCCATCACCGTGATAATGATTCCAGTGTTATCTGTGGGGTGCAGATACCTATTGTACGGGCTCGCTGATATGGACGCAGTCCCATCTTAGTACTTACGCAGCTAAGCCTTTTGTATCAACGTCGTGGTTAGGTGTTTAGTGCTAAAACACAATCGCCAAGATAAGTGCGTACCGCTTTACCGCAAATTTCGCCCATGGCAACTTTTGCATCAAGTTACTTGCAATGGTTACATATGACGTTACCTGTGTGTAATCAGAGTACGTACCACAACTGTTACTGCCTCAAGACAATATCGGCAAACTGCTTTTATACCAGCTGAGCATGCTTCTGTCGTGTATATTAGTTAATTTATTCATTCCATTCTAATGGATGTTTAGTTTCTGTGTAAGCCAACACTTCCCTAGTAAACATGTTTCAACGTATCTACGTCATAATAACACTCAGTAGTGAACTCTATAGCCGAGCGCCGATAGAGACTTGATAAGCATGATCATTAAAATTGATTCAGTTGATAGAATTAAGCAGTATTCTCACGAGGCTAGCTGGAATAGTGCCTCAATCGCTTAAGTCCCGATTATTCCTTTCCAAGCACTTCACGCCGGACTCAATGCATGTGTGACACAGTTGTTTTCAGCCTTCGAAATAGTATGTAAATAGGTCATGAGAGGTGCAAACCCGGATGACGCTGTTTCCGGATTTCCTCAGTCGCCTCAAATCTTTTTGCTTTCAGGCGTTTTTCTAGATTCGGGAAAACTAAAAAGCCACACAGGGCTAGATCTGGAACTCCTCATCTCTCGAGACAATTGGGCTGATCTTTGCTAAGAGCTTTTCGCCTCTAAATAATCTTTTCAAGCGATATGATAGCACCGATATGAGGTGTCTAAATCTCCTGTAAGACCCCTCTGCAGATATTTCAGTGAATCTCTAACACAAACAGCACTTTTTCGCCCCTGATTATTCTGACGGGACGCTTTCAGGGCTTTCTTTAATCCGTTGTTAGGTGCGGTGCCTCAGGCATTCGAAGGGTCGACGCTACCATAAGGGACGCATAAGCTCTTCCCAAAAACGTTTTGTAGTGTTAGCACCTGTACCCTTCTTGGTTTCTCCATTGCTGCTTTCCGGAAGAGCGACACACGGCGAAAAGTCGTTCATTTGAAAATGCTTACAAAATACAAAGCACGTGTTCAAAAACCCTGGAACTTGGCACGCCAGTAGTAGGCAGGCAGGCAGGCAGGCAGGCAGGCAAAAATAGCGCCACAAGTCAGGCCTTCAGTCGAAAAAAACTAACGTTTTCCCAATACTTCATTAACATAGTGGCATGACCACATGCATATTTAGCTAGCTTCCCAACTCGCGACTTCGGCTTTAATATAATTAGACAGTATACAAAAACAAAGATTTCATTTAGGTGAAGGCAATAAGCAAAGCTGTCGATTGATTAGAACACCAGTCTATTTACTAGTAGTACTGGGCCGAAGGTTCGAAATTAGATTATCTGATTGACGCTACCAAGGGTTAGATGCTTAACTTGATTATAGCCTTGCAACATCAACTTTAATGCTTACGGAAGTTCCAATTTTTCTTTGGAAATACAGTTCTTGAAGCACTGTTGCACCTACTGAATCGATAGACTTTGAGAACATAAGGTATATCCGTTCAAATGTTACCTTTGCTGTGACACAAGGTTTTCTATTTCTTTTTATTTACAGAGTTGTGTACTACGCAAACATAGTGGATACACTGACCACGTTTGTCCTTCCAGTGCTATTGATCTCTATGATGAATCTGATGATTGCGAGATCCACCTTTCTTTTCTATGCACGTTGTCGTCAACAAAGACCAACGTTGTACGTACGTACCTCAAATGGACCAACGCCAGAACCGCTCAAAGGTATACTTCCAATAGTTCGTATTCCTCTCACAGATCCACAGTGCCATCGTCACTTAGCCTTAGCATTTCGCGTGCAGGTGACGACTCATAAAATCATAGACTAGCTAGTAAACTGCAAAGGGAGCAGGATACGATTTCATACCATTACTAAAGCAAGTGGATAATCTCGGGCCGTCAGACCGCTCGACGCTATCGAATATTCCTAATTTGAATTATTTATTTGAACGATATGGAGGGAAATAGAATTGGACAGTAGCGGCTGTTGGAATGCCTTGTTCAAGGAAAAAAGTTTAAATAGAATGACGATTAATTAAAAACTCTGTAAAAGCACTATTGAGTAACAGTACTGCACACTTTGTATTAAAAATTTGGGATTTTACACTGTAGGAGCACAGATTGCAAGTAATACACATGTATGGAGAATAGCTAGGGGACGCGTACTGCCAGAGTCTTAGCAATAGTACCTTCAACATATTCAAACAAGTCAGCCCAACGTGTCATAAGATGTATGTATCCCAGGCTACACCTTGATTTATTGGCAAAACAATAGTTTTAAGCACCTAAGCCTCTAACTTAATATGATAATATATAAGTCTAGAGGTGTATGTGTACGTTATATGCCGAGTTCTTTGTTTGATCACTTTGGAACCAAAATGAAAGGTCTGTCTATTTAGATACACGTAAAATACTGATCGTGAAAGTACGATTGAATGAAATGCATGGATTCATTGTTTATCTCAGGACGGTGCCTAGCATGGAAGCTAGCAATAGTTTGAATTGACATTTGAGTTCGCATAGGTTGTATAACGCATACAACACACAGTCGAGAAAAAGACCCGGATTCCCAACGTTTGGCTCCGTTGTTTTACCAATAACAGTTGCAGACTGCTAAAAATCCCTTTAGCCTTTTAATAGAGTACTTATTTTAACGACTGCTATGTAGCCATTTAATATTATAAGGGATCCCAGCGATAAAATGTGCAACAAAAACCGTACACGCTGATCCCCTTCCCATAGGGGGTACTGCCTCATCCAAATTTTTGATTAGGATCTAACCTGATATCTCTCGACGAGGCGGACGCGTACTTCTACTAACCTACAACAGGACGCTAAATATGATGCTTCTTTCCTCACCCCTAAGTTCCGCGCTATTGCTGGATTATAGGCAAACGTTTATGAATGGAAAGAAACGCTACTCCGCTATACTCGACTATGAACGAGTAAGGAATTTCCCTATTAACAAGCCTTATAGTAGTATAGTGAGATTATAGCGACGAAAACATATGTAAAAAGCGTAGCCAACAAATGCGATCTTTATCCTGTCAAGAGTTGGGTGCTTGCTGTGACGAAATAAAACGAGATGACTATTTACATTATTTTTCCACATAAAAGCTCATCGAGTTTTATTTGCGTTTGCAAAAAGAAGCCTTTCAAGAAGGTCGGGTACGCAATTGGTGCAATTTTTCTGCACTGACATTCTAGTCGTTACCCAGGATAACGTTGCTGCCCATGCACTTAATTTTTCCCAAGCAGATTTTTCAAAGCCGTAACATAGAAGCCTTTTCGACAGGCCTCTATGTTACAGCTTTCAACGTTGATTCACGCCTGCAATTCAGTAGCGTCGTATAGTTCAAGTAGGGGCTATTACTATATGCATTTAGTGACTGCTTGAACTTTGAAATAATCCTTGGTGTAAAGTCGCGCCCCTTTTACCATGTTTTCCTAACCTTTCTAGCCTGCTCAATAAATAGAAGGACCAAACCTATATGGCCGACTTCAGACTCTGTACATGCCTTTAAAACTTTTTAACTGCACAAAATATATATGCTATTAAAGGAGATTATACGGCCCATAATTGAACCGACTGATGTTTTGTGTTCTGTCGATGCCATAGGTAAACGTCCTGTTGTTCTTTGACAGAACATATTCACTTGACCTTGATTAAGTCGCAATACGTACTTTTTTAAGTCCCAGGTAAAGTGATTTAAATAACGCACCACAAAATGACTCTGGACCGTTATTGTTGCTCAAGTTTACGGTATGATCTAGGCTTTTGGTCGGTTTAAAAGGAACTACTAAGTATATAAAAAAAAAAAAAAAAAAAAAAAAAAAAGGAACACAATCTGTACATCAGTGCAACAGCGTCCTTCTATTTTGCAAATAAATAGATCATACTTTTTCCCGCTTCCCGTATACATTAGGAAATCTGATAAATTTCACTAAATCAGTCTTTTTGATAACTATTACATCGAAAGCTAGACTCCCATTTAATTATTGTACTGGGATCCATTATATATAGTATTTTTTTGGTATGTGTAATGTATGATCTGGATAACAAAAATGTATCCTTTCTTTAGCTTCCGCTGCTGCTAGGTGGCTAATAGCCAATACCAACAAATGCCTCGTTACTATCTAGAACGTAACAATGGAACATGCTATATAATTTGAGCACAAAAAAAACCTTTAAAATTCTGCTGAGCAAATAATTTTCCTCCAAATGATTTCTTGGCGGGTCCCGAGAGTGACCATGTTAAACCTTTACGACAACCTCCGATATCAATAAAGTGGAACAATTTTGTGTACAGTATATATTCTGAATAGCTAAATGTGGGTTGTTTTTTCGCAGTACTAAACACGCTAAATGGGGGCCCTGTTATGCTCCAACAACAGCAGCAGCAGCAGCAGCAGCATTTTTGCAAAATGGAGATAGGAATAACACAACATAATGGGAACACAGCTCCATCACTGGTAAACAATCGAACGTCTGGCCGAACTTTAGGAGTGTCGTCGGCTTCTCTCGGTATTAGCGGTATGGCTGTTCCGTCTGCGATTCAAATCACGGTGACTCGAATGCTCTTGCTAGTGTCTACCGTCTTCGTCATTCTTAATCTGCCATTTTACCTATCCAGAATCTATCTACACTCATACCAAAATTCGATACCCGACAACTCATACGTAAGTATATCGCAAAATATATATATATTATATCGATGATAAGCGACAGCTAAATCTTTAGTTAAAGCAGCTAGCTAGAGTTAACGATTCAGGTCTCGTTATCGACTGACACGTGAAATATCAATTTATGTACGATACTGATTATTGTCTTACTATTTATTCGTCAGTTGTTCGAAATTTTATAAATTCTACTTTAGATTAGCCATATATAGCGCTAGATGAGGCACTAACCGCGACAGATAATAACAACACATATTGACATCCGTTGAAACGATTTGCTCGAATAGAGCTTTCTTAGCTCTATGGTACACCAGTAACGATGGCTTTCAGGAAACACTCATCTATTTAGGCCCATATTTAATGAGACTCTGAGTATTTATACCATGTACTTTACAGAGGAAGGCACCATAGATACAACAGTCACTTGTGCTATTCTTCGTCAGATTTGCTCTAATGTTATATATATATATATGTATATAATTTTTTGCCCAAACGTGTACTCGAATAGACATGGAGGGAATGATGTGTTGGAAGACGGAAATAAGAACAGACACTACACAGGGACTTATAATATTGTAAGCGGCAAGCAACGGCGCCAGGTGAAAGATCCACATAACAACTTGTGCGTTTGCGTCTCCGTTCTACTGGGCTCGATGACAATGTCCGAAACATGCACATAAAAACAAATACTATTAAGACGACTTGGGAAAAGACCCGGATGGGGTAGTAACCAAAATTAGACCAAAGGAAATGAGACGCTAGGAACGACATCGATGTGTACCTTGTATAGGGACACTTAATTACGGAAAACAACACGGTCCTTAGGCATAAACGCGTGGAATAGAGGCGCTTGAAGAGAAAGCCGAGCGATGTAAGTCTTTACTTACCTATTTCCGTCAATATGGAACGGGATGAATTCGTTTGTAGTAATCGGGACAAATTAACTAGATACAGCTCGGAACAGAAAACCATGTTTTTTTACCAATATGTAGACTTATTGAAATACTAGATCTGTTTCGTACGCTCTACAGACTTACGATTTCAGGCTGAGAACACAATCTGATATTCAATAATCTGATAAAGGCTTGCTCTTACAGGAAGATAGCTGACGTGTTTCACACACACATTTCCCCAGGCACAAATACGTGCATATGTTCGTGCGACGTGATTGTAACTTCATCTTTTATGAGGCAACCTCTCATAAAAGCCATAAGTAGATACAATACCATAAGTAGACACAATGAAGTGGCTTCTTGTCAGAGGGATCCGGCCGTGGTCGTATTACTGGCTGTATAATGGCCGCCAAATGCCCTTACTACGTTTTCATATAAACAAACCTTGTTGAAACCAATAAACTTTTAAATTATTATACAAGCTAATTTTTTAATATACGACTGATAGATAACAATAGTAATAATCTACTTTACTATACAATTTCGCAAGAACCAATTTACGTGTTGTCAACGAGGTTCAACCGAAGACCTTCTTGTCCTCTAGGTCGTTGGCGCTACTATTTACTCCACTCCATTAATACATATTCTATAATGTAACCTTGTTCTTCATCAAATGGAACCGTGACTAGTATAGAAGCTCAGCGCCTAGCGCGCACGGTTTTATTGGAACGGATGTGGTACATCATCTAAAGATTAGGTATAGATTCGAAACCCTCTACTGCGGTCGCTATATCAATTTTTTTCACTCGATACGCATAATGCATCATAAGGTCGCAATTGTACGAGCAACAAGGACATACAAACGGTTTCAAAGAATAACGATTTAAGAATAGTATTATACAGCGTTTAGTCTGGCGAGACACCACTGCCACGGAGCAATAGTACTAGTCTCCAAATCACTATAATCTGCTAGAAACCGTTTTCTTTGAAACTCTCCACTGTTACCGAGATCAAATTGTATAACTGCTTGCTTTCCAATACAGGTATCATTCACTTGTATACATGTATATAAATATACTGCACACCGGAATTATTCAAGTTATTGTAAAAAAAAAAAAAACACGTTTTGTGTTTACATCTACTAAGTTATACAAGTGATTGTCAAAAAGACCTTTGACAGATTTCCCGCTGCATTTGGTCGATCCCAAGCAACGGTTTTGTATTGATTCTCATACAGCCTAAGTTGTTGTTGGATTTGCGCGAAAAAAAAAACAAGACTGCCTTACTTTCTGTGAAGCTTTGCCTGCGAAATGGAAAAGGGAAAAATCGAAGAAAGGATGACTGTAGAAAGCATCAATTTTTAAGTTGTTCGTCGGCGTTGAGGTCGAGGCGCGTAATCTCTAATTCTTTGAGATAATTACTGTTTGCTTATTTTTTTAATTATATGTATTACAAGTTACGCTATACTTGAGCTACACACTTGTTAAAGAACCCTCAGATCCATCGAAAGTCAACCAAAAAATATCTGTCTAGAAAGGCGAAAATAATAACGCAAACTTGTTTTCTATATTTTGCTTCACTTGAATTGTCGTGCTACAGCTAGAATTTTTTAAAAAGATACTAATATATAAACAGTGTGATCGCCGTTTGCGAAGGTGTCGCGAACCGCTTAAAGCTGCTGACGTGAAAAATTTGACTGCATTTTTACACAGGCGTTGAAGTAAGCAATATATTTCTCGAATTAAAACCGTACGTAGATGCCCGTGTTAAATTGCAACCGCTAATCAGTTGTTACATTCGTATCGTTCTCGCCACGTATCCTTTTCATATTTGTCCTTATAGCTCTATGTGCTTCAGCGATATTTCATGCTTCTATACTATACCAACTTCTCGATCAACTTCGTCTTGTACAACGTATCATCTCGGATGTTTCGCATTGCGATGTGTGACTACCTTTACTCGCGGTGGCTGTGGGTCAAAGCATCGCTGGTGGCTTGGCGGCCTTCGAGTTTCTGTTCAAGTTCGAGTGTACAACTCGAACAGGAAGGACAGTTCCTGAACCATCACGTCGTAACCCTGCATCGTCACGCATCTGGTGGTCATCATGCGCTACGTAGGGACCATCAGCTTCTACACGCCAGCGAAACTTGCAGTGGTCGCAGACAGCTGGAGATGAATATATGAAGGTTGCCGGCCTCTCCGGAGACTGCCACGTCCCTGGGGGGGCCCTCAGATGATGCTTCTGAAAAACCGATTACCAAAAGCGTTGTTATGGTTCATTGCCATTAAGAGGACATTAATCGTTAGTGATCAATGCATCATCCAGGGGAGCGAATCCTACAGATAGGTAAATTTAGAGATGCTGTGTGCCTACCGCGCACAAATACCAAGGACCTGCTTAGTTCAAGCTCGCTGGCGCAATCGATATTACGATTCTTTTTAACTCCTGATCCCATTGAAAATGTTGCTGCAATCTGCACATGTAAATACGCATTTAAGATACCGTGTTTTCTCGATGGTATTCGCAACGTACTAAGGCTAAACGGTAAGCTACACCAAATGTAAATAATAGGTAGCAATGAAACTGTGTAGGTGATCGTACATGTAAAAACATGTATGTTAGATAATATAATGCATACACATAGCGGGTAGAATGGTTCGATTCGACGCTCATGAATGTAAATAAAAGTTTTACAACTTGACTCTATATAGAGTTAAGTTGTAAAACTTTTATATAACTTTTATAGAGACCATAGACGACTTGTCAGAAAATAGCAAAGAGCTATTACAAAACGTGTCATAACGGCTAAAAATTTTATTGGCGCTTCTTCGTAACAGGAACAGGACAATGAGACTCATCGCTAAAGAGCCACTGTAAAAAGAAGGACATGGAAAAGAAATGTCACTTTTATTTTTTAAAATTAACTATCTTTTTGAATATCGCAATGAAATGAAATACGATTTTTTACGATAAATAAACCTGGATAGTGTTAAAACGTTTTCTAATATATCAAAAAAAAAAAACAGTATTTACAGTGTATATGTAGTTTATTTTGTCTTGCCGATCTTGGTAGGCACTATGACCGCACCTGTAACTGTTTCGAACCTTTATGCCGTACAGCGGGACCTGCAATCTATCCCTTAAATAGTGGAGGGAGCGGTTTGTTCAACCTAAAACGTTCATAGGTATTGACGTAGGTCACGCTCTCAACGTCGAAAAACGTGCTCCGTTGGCTCATCGAAACAGGTCAGAAAATTTTTTTGCATAACTGTCTAACAGTTCATTTAACGTTAATTTTGAAAGTGTTAAAAATAACCTAGCGTTCATATATTGTTGATCAGCTGTAGCCAAGTTGAGGCATATTGTTACTGCTGTCAGGGTTGAAAGGAGCATCTCTTGCGTACGCGATCCATATTTTTTGAATCAAAAATGTACAATTGTATAATCATGAATACTTTTTGTACAGGAAAAAACTATTAGAGATTACTTTCGGCTATGGTTTTACAGTTTGGTTCTATTCTATCGATGTTAATCAAACGCTTCCGTATAAACACTATTAAATCTATTCAGCGACCCAAAGGTACTTTCTAGCCTCTTTGGATTTTGCTGGCCAAATGCCTTTTGCAACTGGACTGAAGTACTGCACAAAAGAATAAATAGAACCAATTATTGTTTGTGTAATAACTTTTCTTGCACTATGTAGGTCAACTCGCCATAGACAAAACTATATATGGCAGCTCTTTTTTTTTGCCTCCAAGTGGGTCTAGGAGTTCCAGCGGCCCGAATATCGTCAAGCTCTTATATATTGCTATTGGCGAGGATACACCCACTGACGGTAATCGCATTGTTGGCTTTACAGATCCGAAGCTAAACTATTTGGCCTCATATTTTTGTGGATTTGGACGAGTTTATCTACATATATATTTTCATGGTGTCGAGTCTTGTAGGCTACTTGATAACACAGCTTTAAATACTACGAATATTGCTTGTGCTTAGAGTGACATAGTACCTTGAAGACTTTGAAAGGCAGATTGGCGCTCAATATAGCTAGCCGTGAATGTAGATAAAAAAAAAAAATGCATGTTTGAGTAATGCTGAAAAATCGTCAGGTGATTATGAGGATGCTTATGAAGACATGTGTATATATGTATACATATATAAACACGGTGATACTTTCAAATCAGTGAAAACATTGGCGGGCTGTTTATCATAACGAGTCTGTATTCATCCGCTGTTCCTGCTGGCAGACAAAAACCAGTTCTTCCTATAATAAAACCATCTGTACATAACGAACACTGGTGTGCATTCAAGCTAATAAATGCTTTAATAGTAAAGATATTCTTTTTGTTCGAAATCGAGAATAGTGTTGCCAGTTTGCACTGTTTGAATTTGGCGCGTCAAATTTTTTTTTGAAAACTTTAGGCCATAAAACGAAAATTGAATTTCGCTAGAGTTTTTTTTTTTTCTAAGTTTCACATCTACTAATGTTGTTAATATTTGACGCTGCCAAGTTAATAATGGTTACAAAAACGTAAAAATCATAGTAGGGTAAAATAGTTCTTGTAATAGACGAACATGTCTTTTAAGTCCACAACAAAGCGAGACGAAAACGCAGGTGAACATTTCTAATATCGATGAATCGCTATTTCCCTGCGTGATTACGATACTGTACTTTTGTTTGATATTGCCCACTTTCGCCTTAGAGTTTTGTTTTTATTAATTTAGGCCACAAACTATATCTATCATCAACTGGGCACCATTTGCTAGTTCAGTTCTGGGGGGGGCAAATATTAGATGACAATGTAATCGGGGTGTGGAAATTGGATAGGCTTAGTGTATAACAGTATTAAGCAACGCAATAATGTGATCTCTTACACTGATAAGTTTAGCTTCATTTGCGGGTGGCTTCGGCTTGTTGTTTTCTCTTAAAACCTTCCAGTATTTATACCTAGAATAAAAATACGTTTCCAAAACAATTTCTACTTGCGCTAATCTTATTCGATGTTTATGCTAACACCTTACTGGTCGATACTAATAAAAATAATCATTTGGCTACGGTCGAGTTATATTAATTTCAAGGATACAGTGTAGATTTTCTGCTTAAACTATCTAGCTAAGCACTATCTAACTCATATGCAGAGGCAAGAGGCTTTCGTAGAAAAACTTCAAGCATCAATTTCATTCGTCGGGGGTTCGCCTAGCTATAAGTTACCTTGAAGAGGAACGGGTGTCGTTGCATGCGTAGCGTATGAACGGGCTTGAGAAAGTACGCATACTTATATTATACGGAGCAAGGTTTGAAAATAAATCGACGGATCTGCATTTTAGGAAAATTATCGTTGTCTTTACCTTTTAGGTGATATCGTATGTCTATGAGTACTTTATAAGCAGATAGTAATTTAATGCTATGTTATTATTTTGTCAAATATGTTTTTAACTTGTGAAGTACTTATCGCACCTGCGTGCAGCAAGTTCTCTAATCGAATGACTACGAACAAGAAAGGAATAGTGACGGTTTCGGCTGAATGATAGAAATTTGTTATCAAAAATAAGCAAGATCATTCCTTCCTGTTCGTAATTAAATTTCGATTAATTTACATCTCGCAGTATTCGCCACATGTTCTATATATATATATATATATATAAACGATAAAATTTGTGATCTAGATCGTTTGAGTTGCCTCAAACTCCTGTCTGGGATTTGTAAGTTGGCTATCTAAATTATTAGTAATATCACCTACAGAGGGGAAATTCGTGTTCCGTCTCTACAGCCTGTCGATTTAGATGCTAAAATTAGTAGTAGCGAGCCATCTGTACCTAAAGAATTCTATTTCACTGGCGTTCGTCTAGTGACGACGGACAACTATCGAAATAATTTCTACTAATGGCCGCTGGTCGAAGTTTTTCGTTGATGAGCTGTGCCGTGCAACACCAAGTAAACATTACTTTCATATAGATGTATCGAAAATCCTTTAGGTCTGCAGGGTATCACGGAAAATGGCCAACAATGCATGCTTGCATTGCTATGTCCTATAATCGTATTGATTATAAGTTGTTTTTTTTTATTCGGCAATTCAATACCTTTTCCAGTTGGATTTGTCATTAGTTTAATAAAATTCTGACATTACGATCATTTGAGATCTGTAATAAAATACCTAGGTTTTATACAAGCTCTGAGCTCATTCTTCGCCTTGTCTATTTGATCACCCGCTATCGATTTCGAAAGTAATTCCATTAGTAGCTACTCAAAACATCTAGAGGGAAAGGTATCGTCTTTCCGACCTTTGAAAAGGCCTCTATACGTTACAGTCGACACAATCACAAAAGGAGAATTTTAGTGCAGTTAATTTTTGTTGCCAAAATGAATAATCTCCGATTTACGCAACTATAGCGTACCCTAAACACAGCCGTATCGAACTAATACTGTTCGAAGAAAGGTGTTTAAAGCGGTTTACATTTAATTGGCTTATTGGTAATGTTAGGCATATGGCCTAGATTAGGCCTAGTTGACTCTACTGGCGATTGCTGCAACACGACAGTATCAAATTCACAATAGAAATGCTGGCTAGACATGAGAAGGGATCGGAGTTTTAGGTGGTCGGGAAAAGCGTTTCTTCTGGTTTCGGACGCTGCTTTCGGTCGGTAACACTATCTAGTGCCAGGGAGACGCAGCTAATCCTTCACAGTCCCAGCAAAAATGTTACCAAAACAGTGTGGCCCCTTTTAATATGAACATCGATATTAGTGGCGCCAACGTCGCTGCGCTTTGTTGCACGCTGCACATGTATGTGGCACGCTTAGTGCATACTTGTATGTCGATACTAGTAGCATGCACAGTGCCCCGCTAATCCAACTGCTCCTCTTAAACATTATTAGTAACGTAAACAGCAACCGAAGCGATTGCAAAACAAACATGCACTAGATGAAGATGTAACGAACGCCATCTGCAAATATATAAACGTATGTCTTCAACAAATGTGAAAATTAAGCATCAATAACCTGGATGTTTCTGTTGTAGCTCAATCTGCATTTACTTTTTACCTGACTTTTCTCAACAGCAGCTGTTTATTTAGACGAACATATCTATGATGAAGTTGAAGGTAGTACCTATAATTCGACAGTTCCTCCTTTCCGTTTGTACAGCCTTCCACAACAATATCTATATATAAAAATCTGTTGCTACTTTTGCTGTCGGCAGCAACGCATCGTGGATAACTAAATTCAATTCGAAATATAGACGAGCAGTGAGACACGCGCAGCTTAAAGTTGCAGCTTGTTATATTGGAAATTCAAGAAAGCTTAAGACACTCCAAAGAATAACTTATAATTCAAACCAGAACACTTTCTGATTTACCGGGTCGATTACCTACCCATTTAGCTATCGCACTATTTGAAACAATGGTGCGGAAAAGTACTAGTTTTCAACTTAACGGTAGAGTTTTGCGTAAAAGAAGAAACCTGCATGAGTATTACAAGGAGTATTAAAAAGGACTGACTTTATAAGACTTTAAAGGACTTTGATAAGCGTTTTCGCTTTGACCGAAATCGATATTAAAATAAAGGAAGCTGATAGAGAAACCGTTTTGCTGTCCGTGCGCTGTCAAATAACTACAGCACAATTTTGGTAACACTTCTTTCCGTGTTTGATTCTACAAAAAAATATCCGTCTCTATTTAAAAAATCATCCGAAAAACCTGTAGGTCTATCTGACTAATAATGATAATGTGGCCGTATATGAAAAGGTGCCTTACAATGGACCGTCGTAAAACGGCTTTACACGTGTTTAGCACCTTGGGCTCTTCGTATCCTCAATCGTAAATTTTCAGTCACCCTGTGTTATTATCTGCTATGAAAAACGTAGGACAAGTAAACTGTCTACTGAAACAGGACTAGGCTTTCAAGTGGTTTCACTATTGAAACTTTGTCACAAATCGTAAATTTATCTTAGATTTGATGTGTTTCTGTATAAGCGATCTCCGCTAAACAGTATCTACTTTCCGGAACGATTCTGAGAGGATAGCTATTTTTATGTAGACTTTGGCTGTAAAAGGAGGCATTTTCCTAGCGGTCCCACAACGTACGCTTCAGCCACCAGGAAGATTATAGTCCTTTATCCTGGCTACGAGTTAATATTGGTAGTCTGAGGAAGATTTTATCAACCAAATATGCTTCAAGGAGACTATTATTGATGATATTTTTAGCTTAAGTACATTCGTCATAAGCGAATGTTCTTTGACGCTTGCGCGCTTGAAAATGTGAGGTACGTAAAAGAAAAATGTATGCGCTCATTAAGTAGGCTAATTATAGTAGGAATACGTATGAACAACCTATTGCCAGGGAGCTTCGCAAGACCGAATTTTAATTAAAGCAAAAACAAATGCTATCATCCTTTTTTCTTTTGTCTGCATTTCCAAACGCAATACCCCCGCCGTTGTTACGGAGTAGTTGGGTGGTTTACTATATCCAAGTGAAAGACTTGTCCGGCGATTTAGCAAACCACATATTGCTTCCTTCGTTTCACAAACGAGAAAAAACATCTAAACGCGTAGACGTAATTATAGTAGCACTCTAGGGGTCACTAAAATAACCCAAAAATTTATTTGAATATTTCCGTCTATTTTCTAGTGTTTTGAAGCTTGTCGAAGCTAGTTTATTTTTTTTAAGAAAATTGGTTCATCTATGTGGATTATCTAACGGCCAAAAAGCATGCCATTATACAGCTAGCTGCGAAAAAAAACTTTGGGATCAGAGACCTTTTATCGATACGAAATATGGAAAGCCGTTATAGAAACCAGCGTGTTTGCCGATCGTGCTGTCCAGCGGACATTGCATAGCGGCAGAGGCGACTGACAGGGTATGGCCTTTAAAGCTTTGCCACCCAACATATTATAAGTATCAAATGTTCGTAAAGTAAAATATTCGTAGAGTTCAAATCAGGCAGTTGTCTGTATAAAACACTGACGCACCATAGAATGCAATGGTTATGGATGAATACCTAGAAAATCCTAAGTTAGTGGTCGTCTGTTCAATGAGAACTGCAAACCTATTTTTTTTCTAGAAATTTGTCACAACTAGACAAGCGCAAACAACTTGATTTTTGTGTAGTGAGTTTTTAATTTGTGCTGAGATGGAATGCGTCTTGTGAAAGCAAAACATGAGCGTTGTTCTCACAATCGAGCTGAAATGTATTAAGGAAACTGCAAAAGCTGTCTTTAAGACTTTCACTTGCCAGGGCAATCTCAAAAATATAGCCCATAAGATAAATATAGGGAAAAAAAAATATTGAAAAAAAAACTGCGGACTCGAAACGCTGGCTTCAATGCATTGCAAGGGCCTATTGTAGATTCTTAGGGGAGACATAATACCGTGTTGCCTCTCTATTATGCTACAATATAGAGTCCTTTGGACGCCTAGAGAGAACAAGAGGCTTCTTAGGCAAGCATCGTACGCGAAAATCGATAGTAGCCTAATGGACATCACGATCAGCGCCTTTCAAGTTCTACACGTTATTTTTGACCGAGCCTCTTTCAACCGGAGTAATCAGTCAATGACAAAGATGTTAGAAAAGTAATTTTTCCGGAATAGAGATTGCAATGCATGGACTTGTGTATGTGGAAATTTATCCACGAACGTCTACCGTTTGACCACCATGAGCTTCGCTGGAGGGTTGCTCACCTGCTGCCTGAGAAATTCTACGTAACGAATAAATTAAATGAGGTAATGCCTTAAAATAAGAATCGCAATAGGGTTGAATTGCAGAGCTTTGAAAGGGTCACCTGACATATTATTGCAATAATACATATATCATTTAAGGCTTCTCTTTTTGTAGGACATCAAAAAAAATCGAACCGGCGAGTTCTTTGGGCAATTTTCGCTTACAACACAAAGGTGTATTTGCCAAACAAATACTGCATACTAACATTTCCTTCTATTCGTTGCTTTTTCTTTTGCTTCTTACTTACATGTTATTGGCATTTATTAAGGACTCTTGCACGCCAGTATCGTATATTCGTGTATTAACCGAAAAGTTTTTGCCTTTTTTCAAGCAAACATGAAATCCTTATCGAATATTTTCATAAGAAGAATGAAGTGTTCTGTCGGGTAATGAACTATAGCTCCGAATAACGATGTTACTTAATTGATAATTTCGGACCAGGCAGGCATGTGGAGAACACCGGTCGTACTTATCACAATCTTTCGAAAGTAGACTGCCCCTCCTTTTAGTAAAATGATATGTAGTGACTTACCCACTGTATGATTTGGCTATGGTATTTCTGCTGACTCCGTTTACATGGCAAGGTTCTTCTACTATCCCGGTTCACGATCCCATTGGCCGCATAGCTGCTATTCGAGACAAGGTCACCCGTTATTAAGCTACTTAGAAAAAAGGTCGTAAAAATCGTGCTGGTTATAAATTGAACTTCGATGTTTGGCATGTTAACACCCGTGGACGCGTAAAGTTACACCAAAATTTACCTCGCTATGTTTAAATAGGTCATTCTTTCTATTTAAATTCTTCGCCTTCATCTACATTGTCACATCAATACGTTTCCTGTAACCTTGACGTCCAGGTTTAATAGCGAAACATTGTCTGCTTTCCGTCTGAAGCTTTACAAAATGTAGGGCCTTTTTCCACTGGCACGTTTCGGTTTGGCGACCATGTGCTGTACAGTTCAGCCGTCTAGATACTGCACAGCTATTGTCGCGTAATTAGCTATCTCTGTCGCTCTTTATCGTGGCGTCCTTTCGCGGCACGTTCGTATCTATACGACATAGGCTGTGCTGTACTTTTTATTCCTATTATCTTCAATCAGTTGTTCAAACAGCTGTTACCTACATCTTATCATTCTTCATTGCGGTTCGGCCTTGTATAGAATTGATATCTACGTTTCAACGTTTTCTTTAAACTTTATTTATGGGATAACTCATATGAAATGCTACGTTAATTTAAAAAGCTATTGATTTTGGTTGACAGGTACGATCGGCAGAAAGACAGGCCATAATATTACAGAAAGCTATTAGATATCGTTTGAAACTTTTGTGAAACGTGCTAACTAAGGTTTTTTGCAACATATTTAAGGAGATTCTTCGACCAACCTTCAATGCAGAATTGGTAACGACTTACTTGTGGTTACCAATGCATTCGTTTAAAACCTTCTTAGTGGTCAAAAATATCTATAATGTTCACGTGAATGGGTGAGCCTCAACGCCCTGTATCTCAAAAAGCATAAGAGAGCAACTTCTGACAACTACATTTCGTAATCGAGAACGATTTTTTGTATGGTAATCGATAAATAAACATGGATAGTTTTTGGGCAATTGCAAACTTTATTTTGCGAACTCTATGCTTAGGTAATTTGTTAAGTAAGTTTGTTATCTTCTTGTTTTATAAATAAAATAGAATATCGATCGACACGGATACAATACGATTACCTCAAGTCCTTATAGTGTAATGCACGTTTCGCTTTCGTACTTATTTATTTGCTATTATACAGTTAGTTTCATTGCCGGACGTACAATTCAGGCTGATAGTTACATTATAAGAACTTGGTTTTTTTAATGGCTACGCACCATAATTCTGTAAAACCCTTCACGGGTAAATGATGCAAACGTCTAGGTAATTTAACGAAACAAGCCTTTGTGCTGAGAAAAACCGAATTCATCACTAACTTGCCCTCTTTTATCGAAACTTCATTTGTAATGACCTGTAATCTGAGAAGTCAACTTCACTGAACCGTCTACAAAGCAGACAAGTGCTTCACGGATGATTAATTTCGCACATCATAAATTCAGTGACGGAGCCCATGCAGTGTTTGTATTAGAATGCCTGGTAAGAAATTGAAGGCCCAAACGCAATTGGCACTGCTTTGAAAGCATCATAATCTGCTGATGGGGTAGAATATATATAGAGCAGACGGTTGCCTAAAATGCGTCTATACACAACATGCAAACCTATATTAACGGAAGCATTTATCATATATTACGAAAAGGTAGGATTATGAGTCATTATTCGCCTGAATAGTAGACTTGTTGGAAATATTAATTTTACTTTTTTTTTCCTTTCACCTTGAGGCCATTTTGTTGACTTGACATAAGTAAAACTTGATAAGACATGTCACGGTAACAGTTTGGTAAACACAGAGGTATAAATGTAATAAATTTATTTACGATTGCGATGCCCCTATCGAGACAGGCGCACTTTCCTAGCGTATGATTTTTCTATTCTGACATAGCTAATGAGCACCGGTGTGTAAATTCACGAAGCTAATAAATTTGTTCTGTTTTTGCCCATAAAATTGGTTGCAGTCGTTGAATGCAGACTCTTCGAATTTGGAATCATCAATACTCCTCTGCGAATTTTCACTTACTTCGTACCTATGCTTTTAAATTAAGCGGTAAACAACTTCTATGGGAATATTCCCCTTTAAGGCGTCTTTGCATTCAATTAGGTTATCGGTTACGTATCATTGTACCTTGCACACCTCGTCGATACACCCTACTTAGATCCAAGAGGATCCAATTAGGTTAATAGGATGGTCAGCTCGTGAACGTGCGAAACAATGGTTCGTGTGTTATAACATGTTGAGCAATGCGTTAAGTCATTGACCGCCAAATACTTAAACGGGTCATAGGACAATTATTGCATCTTGTCTTTTCTACTAGCTTTTTTTTTTTTCTATGTTCACGCTACCCTGATTAGACCTGTACTTCTGTCGTGTGCGTACTGAGAGTCGAAGAAGCAGCGTTCCAAACAGGTCAGAAACGTTGTGTTCTATTAAGGTTGGTAACGCCGCAGCGCTCCGCGTCCTGTTAACGAGCGTTAGTAATTGCAGACAGTTTCCAAGAATGATATTTTTAATAACTACTTCGTTGAGTCCGTTCATATATATAAATTGAGGAGTTGCGGAATTAATCGAACGCTTGAGATCATGGAAATTAGCTGCGCGTAGATTTGTTCCTACCAAACAAACTGGTATAATCAGTGGACTCTTACAAGAAGATAAAAAAGAAACGTTTCGATATTTAGGATACTGCTGTTGAGTGCTGCTACAGAAGCCTGACCTTTAGCTTGGTCCGTCTATCTGACTTCGGACTCAAACTACCTCACATATCCTAGTGTCAAGCCTAGCAGGTAATCATTACCATCGCATCATTACAGCGTTAGTAAGCACCAGCCATATATATCAAGCTATTACAACTGAATCCGGTGAACGACAATTGCCCCTGAAAGACAACATTTAGTTGGTGAATTCTCCGGTCCTCTACAATATTGTAAGTGAGAACCGGTCGACTCGAACAAAAACTGACTGAAAAAGAACGATACCATTTTCAAGTCTTTATTTATGAAACATTGTAGCACTATGTAAATTCATCGAAGATCGGCGAAGACATGATGCAAGGGGATTTTAATAGAGAGCACGATACATCAGTGGTGCAAACGTTTCAAGAACAGAGGCTGGATTAATCCAGCAAGAAAGTAACCAGAAGCAAGAAAGTAAACAGATGTCCGCACCCGGACGACAAAAAGGCATTGTCGCAGTTCAGGAAGCTTTTTACCAAAATCGCGTTTGCAATCTATGGGCTTCGTAGAACAAAACTGGAATTTCATATGTAAGACGTCACACCCTCACAACACAGAGACTGAAAATGCACACAAAATGTGAATAAAAATGGGTCCCAGGTGACTCCAGGCCAATTGGGCCAGTTGATGCGTGTGATGTATTCCACAGCGGAATTTCGATCAACAAGATACTTGCCTGGAATATACGGTCGCTTTAGACGAAATATGGTCCAATATCTTTCGCTAGCCGAACAGGGACGGGGACGATGGCGTCGTCCTGGAAATCGGGTTCGGAGGTTACATTGGGTAGGTTCGGACGTAAGTTGGTGGTAACAGTGGCAATAAACATCAGAAGCACGCGTTCAGCTTATTTTCATGCTGAACTTACTTCCTGGATTGAGCAAAGACACATCCAACGTTGGTTTTAACCTGCTTATTCTTTCGATTTATGTCCGTGTGATTGGGGAATTTCCATGCTCTAAGAAGGCAACTGGTAAGTAAGCATATTCCGTTACAGGTTTACCAGAAAACCATGATTTGGAAAATGATATATAGGTGATATATGATTGTCCAGAGGCTGCAGGAACGCTGGTCCAGGTATGTAAAATATAAGGTATGGATGTGATATATATATTATGATAAAGGTATTATCAATGTCCGCTTTCTAACTTGGCTGACATCTGTATTGAGCGTCCATAGACAGGTCTTAACTGAACCAGTTCACTAACACTTTAGGTAATTACTTCAGCTACAAAGTTGTCGTAGAAGATCGAGCCTCTCTATAACCACAGAACCAAGAAGTTCACAAAATGTCACAATACGTAGGGCACAATAGATCCGCATTAGAAAAAAGTAGAAATGTTATAAAAAACATTACTCTAGCTGAACTAACTAATAGAATACTGTCGCCTGAACTGTGTTCGGGCTGTTATAATGAATTCATTGTGAATGAGGTAACTATCGGCGAAATATTGGATGAGCTGATTGGATATGGATGATTATACGTCTAAATGCGTCCTGGTCGTAAATGGTACTAAGTGTCTAAAGGATCTAAAGGTCTTACGAAAGGACCCACAACGAATCCTAAGCTAGAAACTTTATGTTAATATATTTATCGAGTAAACTTCGGTAATTAAAAGTTTAAGTTATGTCAATTCGATTCTAATGCCTGGATCAAAAAAGTAGAGTTGCTAATTCTACAAATACGGCAAATCCACAAATTGCAAATGAACGGCTGCGGTATAACGTACAAATTTCATGTGTTTAGAAAGCATGCGAACTCAAAAATACGTTTTCAGAATAACACACTGCTTTTTCTTTTAAAGTGTGATACCAAATTTACCACAATAAGGGAAATATTCAAGTTATAAAAACACTACCAGAAAGTCTGATAAGTCAGGACCGCATCTGTGGGTAACCAAAAACCTTTAGGTGTGAGAGACATTATACTAGCCGGTAGTGCTGACTGACGCGTTCCGGCACATCTGCACGGTCTGTCCAAAAATTTTTAAGGACATTCGACGCTGAACGTTACAAAGAGGAAACCGTAGCATTAACGAGCAGGCTCCCGTCGCAGGTCTCTCGGGAGGAGGGTCGATGCCCACGTTTTTGCGGTAGGCCCGAAACTGATTTCATCAGTAGGAAACTAAGATCTTATTGTACAAGGGAATTTAATTCCATGTCGCTCTAGTTCCTGTGACGTGTTTGCTCTTTGTCTGGCATGAAAGCGTTATACGACGTTATGCTCATCTTAAATGATTTCTACTCTTTCTCGATTTAATCTATAATAATATAATTGACTCCGTATAAATCCAGATCCAAGAAAAATCTTCTTGAATCGTTTCCAGAACCGTTACGGTTGTTTTTTTGAAGGAAAAATTCAACGTGTCACACCTCTTTTGCCTTGCCAATTTTAGACTTGCTAGTTATAGCCTCTGCCGTCGAACCACATGTTTGTAGTGCCAGTAAAATTTCACTCTTGAGTAATATTGGCATGCTTATAATGCCTGATGATTTTAACGGTCGAAGTAGCAGAACTCTCATACGTGATAGTGTTTCTGGACCGCGGCGTACGACCGGCATGGTTATTCTAGCATTGCTCTAAAGACCTGTCAGGACAGGAAGCATCAACACAAACAGCCTGGAGGGAACGAACAGGACAGAAAACTGCTATACTTATTTCCTTTCTTATTAACAGGGTTTTTACTCATTATTTATGTTTTCATTTTTATGGGATGCTTTGCAGATAAACAATATAAGCTTATATTGAATAATAAAGAAATATTTGCTTTTAGTTGTCCACCAAAAGAGCTGGTTGTCATGTAAGCATAAGCTCTGGCAAAATCCACCGCTTTTCAGCACCAAACCAAATACTTTGGAGGATCAAAGTGTGTCTATGTCCTGACTTTGACTTGAGCCATTTCTCTGCATTTCCGGTTGCGGGCCGAGACGTCACTTTCGTACTATCGTAGGGAAACTTGTATAACAACTAGACCCCGTTCATTTGCATTGTGGCGTCAGGAGTTTTTTGGCGACGAAGCTAGTAAATGTTGTCATTGCTTAATACAAGCTAGTGATTATTGATCGTATGTCTGTCTGTCGTATATCAAACATTTTATCCACTATCAATGCATTTCCTTGGACAAGTAAGTATCGCTGGCTTTGCCACACGGCTTGTTCATTTTTTCAATGTAATAAAAAACGTTTTGGAAACGCCTGCTTGTATAGGATAGAACTATTTGCAATCAATCACTGGGATCATTTTCGTATGATAGTATTTCATATGTGTAAGTTTAAATTACAAGTAGTAAGCATGGGGTGGGTAAAACTCGTTTTTAAGCATTTTCATTACACAATATATATATATATATATAATTACGGTTCCGACCCACTAAGTAAGCAACGTCTGCAAGGTGGAAGGTTTCGGTAAATTCGAAACTTCAAATATATTGAAAATCACTTCATGAAGTAGCCTGTTGACATATGCATCTTACTCAACTAAGATAATGTTTCTTCTAGAGAAAACATGGTCCAGCGCGGACCGACCGGTAACTACCAATAAATGAAAAGTCGTTCATGCAAAATGCATCAATTCTACCGTACTTATTACCGCTAGCGCACATAGTCACGCAATAAAACCTCTCTAGCGACTTTTCCTACCTTTGTTGAACTCGATTGCTGCCATTGCGATAGAATATGAAACGACAGTAGGTTTGAATCAAGACCTACAATTTAGATCTTGTTAGCCTTAAAAGAAGCCGCTTTTCTAATGGTGTTAGGTCGCTGGCCTGCGTTCTTGAGATAGCTTCGTTCTGCAACTATAGATAAGAAATCAAGCATTTCCGATCTACCACAACAGTACCAACAAACAGGTTTTCCAGTTTTTATTTTTATCTGTATACTTTTCACCAGAGCGCACTGTCTGTTAGTGACGCTGAATAAAGTCCTTTATGTATAAGGTATCTGGGCTTAGACACGCGGTATATTAGCATCTGTGTTAAGTAAAAGTTTCTGAGTAACTCAGAGAGACTCAACTCCGATGGTGGACATGCTGAAATCCAGGCGCCTAATATAATGGCTAATACGAGTTTTGGACCCGAACTTTGTTTTTGCTGTTCGAATAATGAGTCTGTGGACAATCAACGATAGCTCATTTCAGGCAAGCCAGATTGTCGTGAAAGAAGGTTTACTGATTATCCCTGTATCTGTCTCAAACGTGCGTACTTAACCCGTAACATTGTATCACAACTGTAAATATATTAATAATAATAGAGGTAATAGCTTTTATTAACAAAGAAGCCATTATTTTCAGAAAGTTCTATGAAAAAACGCAACTTAAACAAAATATGAAATTCAGACTTTGCATCGTGTCTCTCACGAAGGCATATTGATAATAAACTTAAAAATTAGCTTATTTAGAAGGTGTAAGTTAAGGTGCAATTTCCGATTCCGATAAACCAGGCGAGCAGTTAAAGCTATGCGATGTTGATGTTTATTTTAGGCATGTACAATTTAACTGCGTTATGTATGGTCTCTACCAATAGTTTTATAATAAAAAAAAAAAAAAAAAAAGAAATATTACTATGAAAGTTATTTTTATACTACTACAGGAAATGATTTTCCGTAATACTTTCAAGCGTCTCTGTTGTCCAAGAACTTTTTGCTTTGGCTGACTTGATACTTTTTTCTAGCTGGTTTGCCCTATTAGCCTTAGCGTAAAGATAAGAGAGGCTTAGGTCAAATTAAGTCTCACGATAGCAGTACATTTTGGGAACAAAAACAAGTCCCGTACGTTGAGGGTAGCCGCTAAACGGCCCATCGAAATATCTTAACCCATCAGCACGATACATCGATACTTACTCGCACCTGCGGCCTTATCGATGGAATTAGCGCAAGCCTTAGGAAATTTTCCGTGAAAACTATTCATCCACGACGCCATTTCTCCCAAAGCCGATATAACGATATAAAGAGCTTCAGATAAGCTCTACTAATATCATTTGGCATTCATCTTTGGATGATTGTTACGCGATTAACTACACAAAACAAAGCTCAGCATACGTAGATAAGACAAGTTGATATGCAATACGAACTTTGCACCTAGTTAACGAGCAAACTATCAGAATATGTACCCAATGAGGACGGCTGATTTGGACATTTACGACACTAAATTCAAATAACCAATTATATGAAACCATTGTTCTGAGTGTAATTACAATAGACGTAAAAACCGGACCGGTTTTCTCACAATGAATTGCCTTTTTGATAGCTTTTGACCCTATTTTAGAGGCTTATTTTAAGGCTTTCAGTTCATTATTTGTTAGGCAAAAGGGGAGATCCATACGCAAAAGCTGTAGCTGTTAACGTGGGCTGTTTATTGATATGAATTGAATCTCTATCGAGGGTTGGTTCTCCTAATAAAACAGTATTTTTTTACAAAAAGGTCTATTTACGAGGTACGAATCGAAAGATCGCGATGATCTCAATCTAAATAACCCTCAGGTTTATCTACCTAAGTGCCTGTTATCTTAAATGAGTGGTATGCTTTTTCCCACAAGGAGTTCTATATGGCGGAAAAGATTAAGTAGCAAGCAAGAGCCTGTGATAAACTCAACCCAGCTAATCTGTATGTTCATATACCTAAACCTATGCTGCTTTTTAATGCGAATTTTTCCAGCCGATTTGTTTTGCCGCCCGATTGGTACGTTCTTTTTTAGACGAGGGTCTATGTAGGGGAGGTCGTCCGTGGCCGGAATCAAGAACTGAACGAACATTGTAATACGCTGAACGGTACAGTTATTAATGTTCCTATATTTCAAATTAGTTGTTCGTTCTCGAGAAAAGTTAAATAGTAATAAGTATACGTCTCGTTTGTTTACGCCAACTGCGTTCGCGTATATGACGTCGTCACCGCTGGCAGCTGGCAGGCCGTCTTTAACAGCACCGTGGTAGCAAGGCTTCTTTTATTGGCGACGTTCACACGGCGAGAGGCTGACGTTTTCGTTGTTCTTCCGGTTGCTGTTTCATTGATGTTTAAGAGGAAAGGCTGTCGGTCGCCATCATTGTTGCCATCGTCTTAACACGCTACGCAGTTTAACGGTGTAACTGCCCAAGCAAATCTGGTATCGAGCGACACGGTAGATACCGACATCGTGCGCGCCGGTATACCATATAGTCATGAGTAGCTCAATGCAATTTCTCGGAAAAGTTAGTTTATAGCTATCGTCGCATAGTTCAATACATACTGCCACATTACTGCTAAAACTTACCAAAACGTCTGTATTGTTTTGTTCATGTTTGGCGCGTAATTGGAGCAAACTTTCACCAAACGCGCCACTACCATTAGATTCAATTGCTAACTAGTAGTGCGATTATACTGCCAAATAAGATCAATATGTAGTGGATTTTAAAAATACGTAGTAAAAAGCTTGGTAATTCTAATAATAAATTAATTATGTAGCAAATGCGATAGTACACCGCTACGCTTATCTGCCAATAGATGGAATTACGGAGATTCGATAAACTGACTTAAATCTAACAGCGGTTCAGGTGGGTGATCTAACTCTGTGACGCCGGAAAATTCTACTACAAGGTTTCTTGAAGAC
This sequence comes from Varroa destructor, assembly GCF_002443255.2. Taxonomy (NCBI): domain Eukaryota; kingdom Metazoa; phylum Arthropoda; class Arachnida; order Mesostigmata; family Varroidae; genus Varroa; species Varroa destructor. Next base: position 24,210,874 of record NW_019211456.1, on the reverse strand, counting down.
AACTCTGGGCGTTGGGGGCAATGAACGAACGTTGTTGAGCTCTATTCCTTCACCAACGCTACAACTGATAAAGGAAAACTTACAGACCCGTTATTGCGTGTTCACGTGCACCAACAAAATGTAGGCCTTTAATTACGTAAACGATACGTCCTCTGTATTCGATTCAAGGTTTCATAATTAGTTGGAACAACATGTAGGAAGGAACATGTCGAGAGACGTGCGAAAATAGTGACGATAAACTCCTTATGAACGATGGTTCATCGCATGACTAAAAGTGATCTGGCGGGCACACCCATCATACCACGACACTGTCAATAAACGTTTACCACTTTTGAAAGCAATGAGATTCATTACGCTAGTATCGTTTACTAGAACGAATAGATGGAAAGCAGAGGAGGCTTACGCTTTCCTGTACAAACTGCCACCCAGAGTGATCGACCGTATGTTGCAATGACCGTCTCTGCATTAAAGAAGGTGCATTCAGAAGGTGTGCTAGTGTCGTCTTTTGCGTGCGGGGCAAACTAATAAGACCTGACATTTCTTAGCGTATGTCCAGATTCACTCGCTGTGGCTGAGGAAGAATAAATATGACATTGTAGTATCCATACGCTGCCGTTCCTGTTTAATGGCGCAACCCTATGCAGCATTAGGTGAAGCTCAACAAAGCTTTAGGGAATTTTTCGTCTTATATTGGTTCTGTTCTTCGGCTTGCTGTTATTGCAACAGCAGCTCACGTTAAAAACAAACCGGAAGACATGTTACCCATGAAACACTTGGTTTCGGGAGCACTGAAAGCTATGTTTATCGTTGTCTTAAGATATATGTAAAAATAAACATTGGTAAAGCTTCTTTCCTTCATACGCTTCGTATCTTCTTTCATTTTCGAAGTAAAGTCAGTGTTCAGTCACACAGACTTGCATAAACCCAATTAAATCATTTGAAGCATTAAGACCATAATGCGAAATAAAACGAAATCTCCAGTTTTTGACCTATGAAAGGGGTATTATTTTACTTGATGCCCTATGTTTTGATACATACATCGGCAATTACTTTAAACTGCTTACAGTCCACGTGATTTTGGTAGCTGGCATCAGTATTTTGTGATACAGCTTCTCCCAGCGATAAATGCCCTCACACTTTGGAGTATGTTCTTGATGCAATTTTCAGCTGTCTCATCTATGAACGAATTCTGTTGCCATATAATGATTTTTTCCACAGACATCTGGAAGTTTTGTTACTTACTGTCTGTTCCGAACTTGTGATTTTACGATTTTTCAAACTTTGCTATAGAATTGAGATCTGCAGGATTAGCAGCCCACAGCAGCATCTGAGCATCATTGGCAATGAGTGACAAAGTGCCGCATCGTGCATAAAAACGTAATCATGGAGCCATTTTCGTACCTGAGGCAGCACCTAGCTCTTGGCATCATCAGCATATTCTTGCTGCTTTACTATTATTTCGGCGAAGTACGTCATATTTACCATAAATTATAGACCATATCATAATTTTTGATCTGTATCGGTACGATGCAGTTTCGAGAGACCATCCAGTAAGGCGTCCGAAATGATGACAGATGTTAGTAAAAATGAGACTGTTGTGAAAAACAGACCTTTTTACCAAGTTCTCAGCGATCCAATTTTTGACTTGGTCTGCCAAATGAAGATCGGTTCGTTCTATTCGAACGTGTACAAATTGGGTTTCTTGGCAAGGTTACTGCTTCAAGCCCAGGTTTATTTTAAGGTCGGCAGCGAAGGGTAATTGTTGATACAGCAATTTTCTAACTTACTCACTCAAGGTTTACCTAACGTACACTACACGAGACGAACCGATCGTTTTGGAATTAATAAATAACCATGTGATGCTCCCACTTTGTAGGACACTTGTTTCGAGTTTGGTTACCATTTTTATGCAAAGGTAACAGCAAGTTTTGCGATCTTATATTAGAAAACACGGAACATTTTAGCAGTCTTATTACGCATATTTGTCATATAATGTCATATAACGATAACAGCTGTTTCCCTTCTTATTTCACGTATGGAAACACCATTTACTAGGTGCTCAGCGCCGACGATATACAACGCACTGACTGTCATTCGCTATAAATCGTGCACCCTGGAAATGCTAAGATTCGATTCAAATAAGCGACTACGTCTGCGAACGCTGAAATATATCGTTTGTCACTAGGTTTTATGGGCGTGTAGTGGAAGGTAGAATAATGCTGGTTCATAAACCAGAAAATATCTTGCTTTAATGGTGCGCAGTTGGCCTTGAAAGGGTAAATTAAGGTAAATGTAGATTATATTATTCAAAAATCAGTAAAAAAAAAAAAAGTGACATCATAACACAAAACTCCCACCATTACCACTGCGCATTGCCTACATGTCTTCGACATGTTGCCATTAAGTTAAAACACTATACTTATATAATATAGATGTTTATTAAATGTTGTATACTTTTCGATTACACGGTTGGCAGAGATATATATCCACAGTCTAGCTCATACGCTTTCATAGCAAGAAACAAGTGGATCTGTTAGGGAGTTAGATATTGATCGCAAGTGGACGATGGCATCGCTTCGTCACATTCTAAAACTTTAATTTAGAGCACTGTCATTTAGCGGAAACTCGGTCGGTATCTTAAGCAATAGCAGAAAGAAAAACGTATACGTTAGATTTACTGGCAATTTTTCAAACGTAAGCAACATTACTAAGTGAAGGAAGCTGGTCGTACTGCAATCATTAGGTGTTCGCCTCCGGGCGGCAAATAGCAAAGCAAGTTCGCAATTCTGTGCTGATGCATCTATGGCTGACTAATGTAGCGCGATATTGTCTTCCACCAGAAAGTACAGAATATTTTTATCTAACGGTACGTGAACGACACAAGCTCCTCGGACGACCTATCAAAGCAGATACGTTGGTTCACAAATAAGCACGGGCTATTATGGAATTTCGAAATATGGAACGAGTCCAATTTAACGAGTCAATTACGCCCAAACTGTTTACGACAGCAATGCATATTGTACTGCTGAATGACAGCACAAACAGGGAGACGTCACCGCGTGACCACTATCACGCTACTAAATTCTATTTCCATTGTGATCAGCGTGCTGTTAAGCAGGTACGGCAGAAAAAGATTACGAACACCCCGCGAATGTACAAATTCGAAATATTCGCTGCTCGCATCTCTAACGGCGGTACATTGGCCCCCGATAACATGGCGGACCGATAGTAGCTGATCATGAATCAGCCAGTGGATAACTTTCGAGAACCGACGCGTTCACCTTTCAGTTTGGGATATACCTAAAGCAGCTAAAAGTCGTTTTACTAACGCGCTGATCTCTTTCGTCACGTGTTATATACGAAAAGCTAATAGAATTTCTCTCCATATCCAACCGACGTACAGTTGTCACGTTCTAAATATCCGACGTATGACCTAAAAACCCACGCCACACAGCTGAATCAATACCGAATGGAAATTGCCGATCTAAAAGGGTTTAGGGTTGATCCACGCATCTTCAGTTTTGTAATTAATCTACTACGGCTGCGTTCTATGTTTCCGATGACCCAAATTCACAACATTCAGAACTGGTGCCCAATTGCGTTGTAGCAGTTTACCTAAATACTTCAGGGCACAGTAATCCAGTGACTACTCTAATCTTATTCCCGTTCCTCCTACATACGGCTTAACGACGACCTTCTCCCTGCAAGATTAAAATGTATTTTTGGGGCTCGATGAGCCAGGTGAACCAACGTTATCACAATCGGCTTCATAAACAAGCCCGTCAACCTCCAAAAGCGGTCACCCACAGACACATTTATGCCTGCGCGATATACAAATAGGCTTAATGTCTGCTAGTCCTGAGTGTCTATTTTAGATCTTTTTGAGGCTGACAATGCACGTCTCATTCACCATGAATACGATCAGCAGCCATACCACACGGTTCGAGCAGAACGCCGAAGCACGTCATACGCAGTATGGAGATGTCAAAACTCTACGCCCAAGCACCACCGGCGGGCATCATAGAATTGCCGTTAGCGCTGCTATAGAGCTTGGTTATTCTGACATTTTTTGACTCTCTTCTACGACAACAGCTAGTACGTAACTCAAGATATTGTCTAGCCGCTCAACGGCTAGACATAGAACCGATTGCTCTATCTCAGGCTTAAAATATTATTTATTTCGTTATTACATTGAGAGGAAGCATATTTTTCGTAGAGCCGAAGTGATTGTCTACTCTATCGAACTTCAAAAACGCAGCTTACCACAACCTCGTATGCTCATCTCTTTGAATGAGGCTGACAAGGTACGAACCATAGCAGATATCGACCAAATTATTTCGCTCGAAATCCTATCACAAATACCGATCTGTACAGAGTTTCTACCAACACGATGATTTATACGTGCAGCTTTGCACCGTGGGGCGATCAACGGGGTTCTAAATGCAGATGAAGGTTTCTCAAAAAATGCCGCGAAGGAAACGACACATACATTCATTCATTCATTACTCGATAGACCGGCCTGATGACACCACGGTCAAGGACCACAGTTACCGAAGGAACTGCGATCGGAAATATGTCCGGCTAAAAACGCATGCTTTGTACATTACGTTTATATCTGCAATCAATATGGAATATTGTGCAATGATTATGGCAGCTAACTACATCTGTCAATATCTATTCAAAGGCAATGACAGCATGTTATTAGGTGATAGCAATTACGTCGCTGACTGTGTCAAAGAACGATGATCTTAGATCTCGAAAGTCCTGTATTCTAACAAACCGACGCCTTTTTACTTCACAGTATCGCCAACAGATGAATAATTAATTACCCGTCACACTCGCCGCTTCATTGGAACTAAATCAGTTCGATAAGCTCGATGTACTGAAATATCCAGAAAGTTAATTCGATACACACGCAAATTGTGCCCACACTTGGATATAAACGTCTTGGCTATCCCGACCAAAACGCTTCTGCTACACGACCATAACGGACCGTCAACATGTTATCCAGATGTGACAGTAGCGGCTGGACTGTTAGAATGTTCAATACATTTCGTACTAGAAATGTAGCGTAACCAGACAAAGGTCGTATGCGATTCGTAACCTACTTCTATTGATCGTCACAATCTCTAGTGGCCCTGTTTTGCCACACCGACTTAACGATTAACCTTGTAATAGTGGTAACGTTGCGTGCGAACGCGCCGTCTTCATCACATTTGAAATCAGATCACAGCTCTTGGCAGACGCACACACAGACCCCAGTCTTTCACAAATCGGGAACATGGTCCTAATACCCAACGCTCATCATGACACCAGATATCAGAGAATTTTCAGTTCAGACACGATTTTCAAAACAATTATGGCAAGCATAAAGTCAAACGAAGGATCGTTTTCGTCATAAATCGAGGAGGTGAAATAGCTAAAAATCCAGTAAGTATCCATGTGACCTGGGTGTGAGTACGGAAGTACTGCTGCTTAAGCGCTACTTGCAGATCGACAAATTCATGTGGTTTTTGTCATTTTTTTTTACCCGCATTTTATCAGGAAGGCTTGAAAATACGACACGTATAGAACCAAAATATCAGCATCTTGATTACCTCATTCTAATCAACTGATGGGGTCAGTATAATTCATAAACAAATTTGTATACGACTTATCGGCAAGGGAAGGTGGGTCCGAGTTTCAACCTTCGTTTTGGTCGAAAAACTATTGTCTCTGGAGGCGATTTCGCCGAACTTGGTGTTCTTGATTTAGTAGAGTCGATTACTTCGCGTCGTCTTTTTTTTAGAACGAGATAAAGATATATGAATCTCGAACCGATATACGCATTTAGAATGAGAGCTGGGGAGAATTAGAATGAAAGGATCGTTTGAAAGATCGGCTCGGCGGGTAGGTAATGGTATTGATGTAATGGAAATCATACTAATAGAGTTCTTTTTACACAATACGTTCTCGAAAACTAAGCGCAATAACAACAAGTAGACGTTGGCACACTTGAACGCGCCGTATTTGGCCGATTGCTTTTCTACGAGGAAAAAATCACTTCACCGTAACTTTTACCTCAACTCTCGACTACCATATCTCGCTAGACTAATCAAGGTATCTTCACAGATGTTTTCAAGAAGATCTTCGCACGTATCGACAGTGAACTAACTGACCTGGAAGAAAACCGAACAGCTATCGATACTGAGTCAATACAGAACCTTGAATTATACGTTTAAGTTTTTTTTCCATACAGGTTGTATAACAGGTTGTATCATCACATACATGATCACTCTTTGATTCAATAGCACCTTTAGGTTCTTCTACCTCAGATATACGTCACCAAAATGCTAAGTCCCATTGAATATTTATTCCCTATATCCACATAACAAAATAGTTTAAGTTACCAATAGAATTTTTTTCGTCCCGCGAATAATCAAGTATTTGTTTCGTCATATAAAATAAAAATCATATCATAATTAGAAATAAATAGTTAGATAAAACTTCAACAATCACAGGATGTACTGTTTAACCGCTGCTGATACGTCAAGAGCAATCAACTATCAAGGGCTATCAATCTATTTTAAAATTAACTAGGCACGTCGAAGAGGAACAGACATCTAAAGCTGGTTACAAAGACCAACCTAGGCGTCCCTTAATGACCTAAATATCCTCCGTAGAAGTGCAAAACTTAAATGGGAGTAGGAAAACAAATCTGGGAATTATCAAAAAAAATTGAGTATATTCACAAATTGATTTTTTTAGGAGGCTATTACTTTTATGCCTTTATAATAAATCGCTACACGTTCGAGCTAGTTGTTATCGGAATCGTGAAGACAGTGAAGCATAAAATTTCATTTTTAAAAAAATTGTTATGTTTTAATGGCAGTGGCAGAGCCAGTTAATCGAGATGAAACAAAAAAAGGCAAGATTTATAATAAAAATGAAGTTGTTACAAACAGTTAATTTTGTTCGTAATTTTTGTTGTCTTCTTCATCTTCTTCTTGCCACACTTTAGGGAAATCTATTAGATATTAGATTTTCTTAGAAATACGTTTTCTTACAACGTTTAAGCCAAACAAATATAGAACTGATAATGATTATTGAATTTAAATGCTAATTTTTCGTGTGAAAATAGTTTATGGCTATGCTTCGAATCCATCAAACCCTTTTCAAGCTTCTACTATTACCTTTGGAACACTGAGATATCTCTAAGAGCAATTTCCAGTGCCAGAAATGGAGTTAGCCAGTGATAGCGTTCACGTCCGTGCCTTCGAAACATGCTAGTAGTCTCGCGTGGGTGACAAAAAATTAAGCCCCACATTTCGTATACACAACATTTCATTTGACGCCCTAGACAATTTGAGCAGGCATCCCTCGTCTTCTTCTACTTAGATGTCAATGGATAACGAAGTTAGGATTTTTCTATATTATTTATGCCCGAAAAGCCTCCGTACAAATTTCGGCATGCTGTTGTTAGCCTTTGTTCAGAGCAGATAGTTAGACAACTGGCTTATTCTCTCTCTCTCTCTCTCTCTCTCTCTCTCTCTCAAAAAGGCAACATTTATAGAGATATATATATACATATATAAATGTTGCCTTTTTTGTTATAGCATTCTCACCGACCTAAACAGTATCAGGTTTAGTCAAGGGCATTAGAACAGGGATTTACCTTTGATACGAATTGTAGTACTGCATTTGGCCGACTTGTTCTCGACTTATACCTTCGTGGTAGTTCGTGGTGATTGGAAACGAACCTGAGGTTATTTTTATGTGAGGTGTACGTGTGCCTGCTGTTCGATTTGAATAGTGTTGAATCGTAATGCTACGATCCAAATTGTGATTATTTCTAAAGTATGTGCACACAGATCTGTTGTTATATTATTATTGTCCTTTACGTGCGTTTGTTACCTAATCTCGACCGTGGCTATCTGCTACCATTTGTGACTTTCCACCGAATTGTTCAAAAATTGAAGCTAGCGACAAACAACAAGCACTACGATGTTCAAAGGTCGCATCGGGAGGCAAAATCACCCCAGTTTCAAGGCAGACAAGATCGCAGCATATAGAAACCATTCCAAACGTTACATCCTGATGAAAAATGAATGGAAATGAGGTTCATTATTGCGCAAGTTCAGCAAAGAGACAATAGTTACATTCACTATACTATTTCGATACGAAAGTGTCATCAAGATCCGAGTGCGGAAACCATCTACCTTACGGGGATAAATTTCAGTTGTTCGCAGTTGCCCATGACCGTAGTGATGTTTCAGGCCGCCAGTTATGAAATGGAACAGGATGACCTAGAAAGCCATACGATGATAATCGATATACGAGGCTTTCTATGTGTGTACGCGCTTAACCTTAATTCATACATTCAGGATTTACTGGAGATTTACATTACACAAAACTAATTAGATACACAATAAACGCTTATCGTTTGCGTCTTCCGACCTGGCATTGTCGAGGACGGATATTCGGCACTGTTTCGTTACGCTAACGGAGTCAATAAATAATCCTACCGTATCCAGTCAACTACAGTAAATAATTCAGGACATCATAACCCTTTAAGGAGATTTATTTTTGGGGCCGTGTTCTTCTGTATAAACTCCTAATATGTACGAGTAGCAATTGCAAGGGTGCTCAGTAGCGAATTTCAATTATGGACATTGTCTTACAATTTGCAGTTGAAGCAAATTATATTCGATCAGAACGTTCACACCTTAATCATTGCATTGTGGGAAGCTATGATTATAGCAGTCAAGTAGTGCATTTAGTCCATGTAACAGGTGTATATTATCGCCAGACGAATCATTTACCAAATAAGCTATCCTGGATGAGCGATCCATCACCGAAACACTATAGCATATAATGGGACGTGGGATTAAGGTGGTTCACAGTTTTTCGTTTTGGAGTAAGTTTTTACAATACCGCAGGCTGTGAGTCAGAACTCGGTAAGGATTTGAACCTTCGGAGTTAAGCCTGGCCCGCAAAGATCTGTATGTCTGCTCTACCTCGCTTTATGTAAAATTAACTGCTCTTTTGTAGGGCAGGTCCTTCAAGAACTACTTGATCCAATGCTGTGTGTGTCTAAACTCTCATTACCAACTTCTTCGACAGGTATTAGATATCTCTTACTCTAAGCGATCTAACGGATGTTCAACTTTAAGGGATAACATCAAAATCTCTAAAGCGTTTTAGGACACTGTTCCATTTAACATGTTCGGTGTGCAAAGAAACTTTAATAACCCCGCAAATCCCGCTTAAGTGGGCTGCAAGACCAAAACAGAACGCCGTGTCACTGGGTAAGTTCGTTTTTAAACCTCATTACAGTTTCCGCCTAAAAGCAATGACACGCCCTGAGCCCGGTAGATGGGCTATTATTTGTGCAGTGTGAGCTAGCAACACGTCAACAAAGGCCATTGGATTCTACAGTAGACACAATAGACGAAGAGCCTTGTTTACAATCCTGCTTTTGCCGTCATTCTAATCAGATTAGGAATGCCCTTGAAATACTATGGGACTTAAATTTGTTCGAACTACTCGGCCTATCGTTACCTATTGCGTCTCCTGCAAACGATATGTTTCTTATAAAATCTACTATCGTTATTTGTCGCTTGCTTAGTTCTTATTATACAAATTGTAATTAGGCGACAATTTTTAGGGTTTTATTATTATTATAGCTCATTAGGGTAATTTTATTTGTTTCAATTATTTGCTGGACATATATGCTAACCCCGTTGCGCTACCATAGTTCGATAATCAAAATACTTAATATAAATTGCCGCACGTTTGTGCTCTGAGCAACAATTTTTTTAAAGACTCTACAGGGATAACTTGAGAGTCGGAAACGCCTGGTTTCTATCCTGGACAGATCTCTTGGGATTCCCAGCGTTCCAGCGAACGAAGATAATTAGTTCCTTCAAGTGTAGAAATTATCCAACCATTACAGTTTGTCTTACCGCGTCCGGTAATTTTTTGATAGACCGTCGTCGAAATTTCTCCATTGCGCTTTCATATATATTGTCATATAGATTGTCCCCAATCTTCCCGGCATTTTTATACATAAAATTCTATAGTCGTCGCCATTTCATCAGATGAATTCGTTACCCACTAACGGGAATAAGGTAATCAATCCTGCTGTTAATTTTTCAGCATTAGTCCAATACGGTCGGTTCGTCTAATGAGAAAATTCGCCTAAAGGCAAAATAAATATTCAATGGATATGGCCCTAAAGCAAGAACAAAATTTGACTTGTGTCTGCTTTTACTAATTGATTCATTAGACATCTCTAATGTAGTACGTATATATCATTGCCTAATTATATGTTAAATGGAAACTCTTGACTAGTTTTGCCAAAGCCCGAGTAGCAACAATCAGTAGAAAGACATCTGATTATTGATACTATAATTATTTATTTTTTTTATACGACGAAACACATACTGAGGACAAGATATCCCGTGAGTAAGAACGACAACTTAAGCCATTTTTGGGGACTGTTTATTATGCTTGCAAACATGAACGAGAAAAATAATAATAATAATAGTAATACTCATGTTGGTAAGAAGTCACGATTTGAAACATGACAGTGCTTCATCGCAATTTCGAAGTTTTGCGGTCGATAGGTGAGCACGTTATCTACTATCACTTCAAGAACTGATCGTCATTATCATCATTCTTAAAATCTGTCAATGTAATGCATAGTCTTATCATCTGCATCAAGTCAGTCAGATGTATATTCAGTCCAGTAGAATTGGTTCCCTTTTGTTAGAGATCTTAAGGGCTATTACACAAACGACGCATCGGGAACAACACACATACACCAGCTGATTGTTGTTTCGTTGATAGTTAGGCCGATGAATTCTTTGAATCTGTGTTCTTTTTTTTAGCATGTCCTCAGTTCTCTCAGTTCTAGGAAAAGAAAAGGATTGCGGAGTATGGGCCTCAGGAGGTTGAGAACTTACGCTATCGTCTCGTTATAGTAGCAGACCACGGCCAAGCTTTTCTGTTGTGTTCAGCTTCTAGCAATGACCGCTTATGCTTGTTCCTTTATCCCTAGTGAAGTTTTAACTATAGAAACTTCTGCTAATCAACTGAAGGCCTGATCTTAGTTAGATCTGGCACACTATACTGGATATGACTTTATAATATTGTAGGATTTTACTAGAACTAAATAAAAACGATAAGAGCAGAAAAATGGACGTGTATTGGTCGTTGTGGATCGATAACCACGCATAAGTAAACGTGTGCCATATGAGCCTGAATGCTATAGCTACACATATATCTCAACTAAGGTTAAATGATAGAATCGACTTTTCGTAATCGCTTGCAGGAAACTTCTTACGCCCAAAGGATGTAGCAGTAGCAAGAGGTAATAGGTTAAAAAGTTGAGCCACCTTTTGCTAAGATGAAAAATCAAATTTAGCTTTTGAATTTTTTGTTGCTTTCAAATTACTCTTTTCCCTTCCAGATTCAGAGTTCGCCTTAATGTTTGTTTCAAACTTTACGCCCGCTATTTCTATTGGCTATTTGTTTAGACAGCTGGCCCCAAGCGGGGAACGAAGGGTGTCCGTGTTCAGTTTTTAAATCAAACTACCCCACGTGTCAAGGATAGTTTTTTTTAGAACTTTATGATTAGAACTCTATCCGTGTCACACAGAGTGTGACTAACTCAAAAAATGTTTATTTAAGGCAAATAGCATGACCCTGGTCAGTAAATGTGTGGAGCTGTTTCTGAAACATTAGCTGGCACGTGTACTTACAAAACGCGATTTTCCAGGTATAAATTTTCAGTGAGATCTTACAATGCTTTCTTATAATTAAAACAGTATGGCCAAATCTGCTATGGGATGTCATCTGCTAATTTGTAAAAATGATGTGCGTCTTCCGAAACGAGCCAAAAATCCAAAAAGGCAGAAGCGAGCCTGATGTCCATTACGTAGATAAGAACGATACAGAGGCTATAAACTTATGCACGAAGTGACGGGCAAGCGAGTAACTTGTGTACAAGTTGCTAATTTGCTAAATAAAAGAAAAGGGTTTCTATTAATATTACCGCCTTAGGAGAGATCATTCTGACAAACCGTTTTCCCTTCATTAATTCAAGCCTTTCAAAAAAGGTTTTTTAGAGTGACTACCGTCGCATGTCTCGTAACCTCAGTTGTCCCTTATATTTATCCAGATCATAAAAATACCTTTCCCTTGTAGAAAGACTTGTACCTTTCCTAAGTTCTCATCACCATTTACTAAAGGGCTGACTTACGCTTGTGGTATGCACACGCTATTTACGTGAAAGTTGAGGGCCGATAGCATGCAGAGAAAAGTTGATTCGCTTGTATTGACAAGTGCATCAGGAAACATATTTTCTACTCTCGACAAAATCACGTGGTAACAAGTATTCAAGTTCAAGTTACCTTAAAATGCCTAGTCGACAAAGAAATGAACAAGCTATTTTTTTGACATTATGAATTTTATAGTGGTAAGACGACAAACATTTGTTCGAATTAAGCTGCGCTTGCTCCGTCATAACAAATCACTATGTGTTGTAGTTGTGAAACAACAGCATGTTGCCGGCCATATTAATTATCGATTATAAGCTGTTGCTTGACCCTTTAATACTGATTATAAAGAACAAATACGTAAAGAAGATGTCAGATATTTTCCGAACCGTTAGCAAGTGGATTTCTGAATAACAGTTTGTATTAATAAGAAGCTAGTTTCTATAACAGATGTCAAACAAAAAAGAAACCTAGTGTGAAACATCGGCTATAACGACTAATTAAGAGTCTTAAACAAGCGTATTACGTTAAATCTCCAAATAGAAATATTACAAATTCTAAGTGGCAAGTAACTGTGTCAAAGACTTAGTGACTGGATTTAATATAACAATGACTAATATATATTAGTGAACGGCCATATGACATTTCTTAGTCAGCGAAGAACGCTATTATTTTGATTCTCTCGAAATTCTGTGCTTCATGGCTCATATCTACCCCCATACAGATTAGAAGGCAACAATTTGTCGCCCTCTAGTCCACTAACCCACGAATACGTAAACAAGCCGCATAGATATCTGTAGTTTGTAAACTTTATTTGTGGATAGAAGTTAATTCTGCCTCGAAAGTGAGTCACTTTCTATTTAAAGATAAGTGGCAATAACTGAAGATTCTACATTAAATGTGAAAACTTTGAACTACTGCTAGACGTAACTCGTCACCGTCAAAGAAGATCGAAATCACGCGGTGTCGAAGGCACTTTTTCGGCAAAGCGTTTAATTTATAAACAGATTCATTTATATGAGCAAACACGAGTACAGTCCTTTTTAGAAAGGAGCTACGTTTTCGCGTGACGAGAAGCTTCTTTCGTTTCGAAATTCTACCGTAAGGTTGTCGCGTATTTTGATCTGCATCGTCAGAAGGCGCTGATTGCACGGGGATGATAAGGGATTTTAAACAGATAGCTAGCCATTGATGTTCTTCAAGGCGACTCGTTACGCTACTCTTCTAATATCAAAATAACACGACTGGCTATTGTAGAGTAGACGAAAATCTATAATTTTTTTTCATTATAAACTGTGTCGTCGACCACTGAGTTGGCAAATTAGACCAACTTTGGTTTGAAATATAGTGAATTGGCAGTCGACTGAACAATATTTCCGATCGGTTTTTTTTCGAAGCGGCGTAATCGACGTTACTGACGCGCATAAACATGCGAAATGTTGTTATTTGTTGTTGCTAGTAGTAGTGAAAAACTTCATAGTTATAGGTCGGAGTGAGTATTTGAAACACATCGTATCATACGGGTAATGCGAGTCTATGGAACTAATTCGAGGGATTTGCCAGATGTGAAGATTGTACTCGAAGGTAATGAGCGGCATGATGTATAGAAAAACTTACTCCATATCTGTAGCACCTACTCGTATCGTCGGGCTCGTGAAAACCTGATTTTCTGTAGGGTCCATAAGGGAGATCGATGTCGATTTAGCCGATTTATGCTCCCAGTTCTTAAGATTCGTCTCGAAGGCTTCGGCTGCTAAGAGCTCAAGGCGACGACGGACAGCAGTGGCGGATCAGCTAGGAAATACGCAAGGCCATTTCTGCTCACTATGTGTGGTCTTAGTAGTCCAAAGAGGAAGAGGTGTTTGATGCGATTGAATTGCGTAAGGTCCTTTACTTAAGGATCTTCCTAAATTTCACGTGCGTTATACGTTGCGACTAAAATTTTAGCTCGAACAAACTGAGGTTGTTTGCGAGGGACAAGCGATTAGGCAATCTGATCGCCCAAGCGGCCAACATTGTTTTCCTGCAAAACTTTCAGTTTTGCGCAGAGTAAAACTTCCGCAAGGAATTCCAAACAGAGAAACTGGTTTACATAGGTTAGAGGACACCTGGCACGGTACAAGATGTCAGTAGCAGGTACCTTTCATGCTAAATTTCATCGCTGTTGTCCAGGTGTTACCAGATAAACCAGATGTCACTTGTGTGGAGCGTACTGCACTTGGACCCTGTTCAACTCATATATATATATATTTAGGTCGTCTACATATGAAAAGAATAAAAATGTTATCCCCTGTTCCCGTGACAGCTTAGAGAGTGACGTGTTTGCTTGGAATCATAAAGACACGTGGTGGTTTAGATTCAAATCTGGACATAAGTACAATTCGTTTCGTGCTGGAAGTTAGCTGTCTGATAGTACGCCTAACGGCGGTAGCGAACGTGGAGCTCGAAACATTATGTTCTGCGTAAAGGATGCGCGTTCGACTACTTCGTGAGTGATGGCTATCTTATTTGTCTGTAAAGTGGCAGTGAAAAGTTGTGCGCAGCGTTCTCACCGGAACCCATGTCGCTTCGTTGGGATGCCTCCGTGATGCATATGGTTTTCGACAAACCGTCCTGATCACGAAGGCTTTTCGCTCAAGGCTGCAACTGTAGTCGAACCACAGTTTATGCTGTGAGGGGACGAAAAGGCCGAAGAACCTCGAGCCAGCTACGGCATTCACCACATCAGGTACAGGCAAAAGGTATGGGTATAACATTGCGTCGCTAAAGCGACCTCTCAAAGTGTCCCACTGGACAAAGCATTATCTACAGATAGAAAACATAACGCCAGCAAATTGCGCCTACAAAATACCGTATAACACTTGGAAGTTTGATATTTCCCAGAGACTGTCGTTATTCCACAACAACGTTTTAACAGCTTTAGCGATTAACGTATACAATGTAAACATGCACAATTTGTTGAATATACCATACGCACTGGAGACGGCCGTAAATCTGAGGTATCTTGTCCTGTGAACTATGATGCGGGCAAAGGCCAGTACTACTCCAACGAGAAAATTTTTTCGCCTACTTGATTGACTGGGAGAAGCTTTTTTGCCTAAAGGTATGTCTACAATACTTTAACCGTTGTTTGAGACGTTTACATCGCTGCGCAGAGCAAACTATCTTGAGCTCTGATGTGATGATGCGCTTCATAAGAACTAAATATAGGAACATATAACTAGCCTGCTACTGAAACAGGGTTGAGTGAATTTTATACCTTGCTTTCCTAAGCCCTTACTGTGCTCACAGATGTATAATAATCGATAGACTTCAAACGTTGTTTTTGTAAGGCCAAATTCATACGGCGCTCATCAACTTAATTTTTGCAGATTTGTTAACCGTTACGGAACGAGTGCGCCGATCAATGAGATATGCGTTTCGGTTTTTACTAAATAATCTTGAGGTAAGTTTAGGGTTTGCGAGACTGGTTAGCTTATAATTAACTTTCGATGCTATTTAATGCCAATTTTCTCGCTCGACATATTGTTCAATATCGAAATCAAGAATGTCTTTCGTGATATTATAGTGTGCTTACACCGAACAGTTCTCGATTTACATGAAATCATTTGAAACTATATAATATTCCAGGATGTAATCTTTACATACCTGTTGAGTTTATCTCATCTTTTTTTGCAAAAGTTTTGCTGGAACTGAGGCCACTACGTTATACGTCTATCGGTACACGGTGTATGTACTTTACGGTAAACGATATTCTAGGTGCTTAATCCTGCTGTTCAAGAACTCCGATCTAAGCCATCGCGATGAGGCCGAGCTAATTACAATCACAGTAGGCCTAGACTTGTGGCCCAAATTAAAATTGTAGTTTCGGCGCGTTAGGCTTTGTTTGTTCAAGACTAGATCTAAGCATCACCTTGCCATCATCAAAAACCAATACAGGAGAAAGCCACATGCACGTTTTTTGACTTAATTGGCAGTAGGTCGACAGAATATTTCAGTAACAAGTTTTGATAAAAACACTGACTATGATTCAAGAAGAGAACAAATCATAAATAAGAAAAAAACATGTTGGACCTTAATTAGAACAAAGAGTTAGGGCTAGCACTACTAGCCAGTACGATAGAGATCAGTAGTTGATGAAGCCAACTTGTTTTAACTAGTCCTCGCGACTTTGGCAAGCTAAACCATTGAAAAAGATGCTTCCATTGCTAAGCAAACGCCCCAGTGTAAAACTTCGTGCTACCATACATCAAGAGTTTGAATTTTTATAAATTCCATTTTTAAAAAAGCAATGCATATTACATTTACTAAGAATTACCGAAATACTTCAAAGTAGAAGTGTCTTCGGCAAATTTGATAGTAGACTAAAATGAAGTCAAAAAAAAATGGAACAATGTCAAGAACGGTACATCTATACACTATATACAGCTAGCTTTCGGTCAGTGAGTTCTCTGAAGCTTAAGTACATCAAAACCGAACCAGCGGAAAAGTCATACCTCTCATAAAAGAGCCGCTTTCACATGAATCTGACCGTGTTTTCATTCATTAATGCTCGTAGCGCGACAGTCGATTAGGTTTCATCATATAGTGAAAGCTGCATTGGATTTGAAAACTATAGGTCCTCTCAAGGTCCTTTATCGAATTTTTTTACAGAAAGGTGCGCCTTTTCAATGCTGTTCAAAATATTTTCAAAACGGTCATCTAGGTTTTGACCTTCTCTCTATCGAGTTCTTATCTTGTAGGTAAGTTGCATTAAAAATATGTTAAAAGCTATTGTTTGTCAACTTTTAAAATAATTGAGAAATTTTGTCTAAGTCCTAATTCTTTGTCTCAAGTCCACCATTAACTGTAAACTACATGGAATACTTCGTAACTTCATTTCTAATTCTTATTGAAGTTTGTACTTTGCCAGCAGTTAGAAATAAGTTGTTTGAAATAATTGCGGCCAACAGCTAATAGGGTAGCGTGTCTTAACGGTAGGAGCGAGAGTGTCAACAACAAAACAACAATCTAATGTTTCAGATTTTGCGTTGCCAATAGATATCTTAAATATATTCGTAGTTGTTTTGTAAATACGTAGCCCTCTATGGTGAGAATCCGACATGGAGGATGGACGTGATTTACAAAATCTAACCGGTGTAAATCAAGCACCGTTCTCAGCTAATAGTCATGAATAGCCAGAGATAATTGCATGACTACTCTCTAGGTACCTCCAAACGTGTATATGACAGCATAACTAGGAACAAATAGTTTGCTAACTATGACGGCCTGTTGCTGAGAAATTCGATGAAGCACAGGGGCAAATGCGTGTTCTGTAAGTAACGACCCCCCTTCCGCCCCGTGTCAACTATATTCGAAGCAAAAATGGGCGCGTCGAAAGATTAGCGGATAATTCGGTGAGTACAGGTCATACAAAAATGCGAGGAAAGGAATAGGTGCAAATATCCCACGTAGTCCTATTGTACTTAACTGCTAGCTGATAACATTTACTGCAAAACCAGTTTGCATTTGTTTTGTAAACTGGATAGAGAAAAAACGAGGAGAAAAGTCGGTATTGAAAACGAATTAACATTAGGACACGTTATACGTATATACAAATACGGAAGCAATAAACGAGCAATTCCAGTCCCGGATACCATACCCCGCGTCCTTTACAATTTAAAGCAAAGTCAAGCTAATATTGATTTGGCAGCGGCCTCGCTGCTATACGTTTTTTACGGGACTGACCGCGAAAACTTCAATGTACGCCCAAGAATGGGACAGTGTGAAACATTTCCACCACTAAAAAATGTGTATGCCTCGACCCCCAGGTCGGGAGATGGCATGAGCATCTGCGTGAGGCACATGAAACATTTATTCAAGTTCATGTTATCTGTTGTTATATATATATATATATATATATATATATATATATATATATAGCATAGACTGAACCGGGAATTTCTTCCACAACTCTTATATACGCGTAGGGTCATCAACAGATAAAAGTTAGAGTCACCTGATTTCAGCAACAACCTAAACGGACAATTGAGAGACATGTGAAACCTGTCTCATAGAGGGCATTATAAAGCGAAACATTAAAGTACTAGGACAATGTTTGATTAATTTGTAAGTAATCGGCGGTCGAAGGAAATTTCGTATTTTTGTTTCGTTCCTCGGGTGATCGCACCGGTGCTGTGTCAGGCGGTTCCGACTCTTTTCGACTGTTCCGATGTCTTTCTTCATGTACGCTCATAAAATCTATCGCCGTACATGCGAGATGCAAACTAGATCTCGTTTGTCCTATTTTGTCCTGTGTGCTGCCGAATAGGTGCAGAAGCGGGTCTGTGCAAACTTCCAACCATCGCGCTGAGGTCGTGGAATCGCTCAATTAAACTGCTCGCGCCAGTGTAAATAAGCAAAGCTGCGAACAACATTTTTAGCTTTATACAATGCTAATTTCAACCTATTTATTCAAAATACTATTATATTCTATTATATGTAAAAATATTTACAGTATATGGGATCTGAAACCATACCTAGTTCAACAGGCGAACTCAATGTTGCTTTTCAACGGAGTTTTAAAAGCCCTAATATGGAGTACCCAAATTTTCCTGGATACACTTCTGACTTGAGCACTGCCCTTGACCAGATGCTTCGCTGCTCATTGTATTGATAATTAAGCGAAGGGCCATTTTTGGGAAGTGGGTATAGTTTGGATTATCTGAAGTAGAAGTTGTTCACTACGGGTGTTTCGTGTGGGTATGTCGTCACTCGGAATATAGCATCATACTAACAGTTTATAAGTATGCAGAAACCGTTCTCGAACAGATCCAGTCCTAACATTAAGAAATGAAATACCTTACTTCCTAACTTAATTTTCGTAAGCTACTTCTCACGAGCTTCGTTTAGCTATTAAGAAGCATTTAAATTTAAATGTGTTAAACGCAATAAAAAAGCTGTCGTTAATTTCCACAGGTGTATTGTTCCTGAAAGAGGCTTTTTTGGTTTCATGCACATTTTACTTCTGCTCCATATGCTCATCCACGCTATTTATCCATATAACCTATCGCCTCCAACTGTTTAACCTTGCTTCCGAAATATTTGCTCTGTCTTGAAGTTATTGATGCTAAAAAACATAACACCAAATCACGATGTGGAACACTGCGTCCGAACGGAGTGTTTACGGTCATCTATCTACAAAGTCTCTTGTGATCTTTCAATTAATACACGAAACATCATATAAATGCTATATTTTGCGAAAGAAAGGGCAATTATAATGTACAAATTAACAATAGCTTACTGAGTGAATTATATAAAAGTACTACTCAACTATGCTTTCCTAGTACCCGGCAGACAAGCCGAGTAAATTTCAATCGTACGTACGTTATAACTTCGGAAAACTAGTGTGCTTTTTTAAACGAGGTCACCATTATATACATGTACACGTGTGCAGGATCGAGTGACTTACTTTTTATGCTACTAGGACTTATCATATCGAGTGCAGTGCTTTCGCCTTAGCTTCGATTATTGACTTAAGGCGCCCAATGGAAAATAGGCAGAAGAACGCAATAATCTTACTCCGGTACTACAGCATAGGATTAAACAATCACCTACTCTGTAAAAAAGTTATCGGCACCTACCGTTGTCATTATTCCAAATATATAATGATAAAGCGTACTACGATATTCGTCCAACTCGATGATAAATTTCTGGCCAAATTCATTTACGATAGACAAAATATTCGCATCGTATCATACCAGTTATTCTGGCCATTGACAACAGCCATCACGGTTTTTGCGCTTGATTCGATCACATAGCTCTCACTATCAGGAAGCGAGCGACATTGCCTGATTGTTTAAAGCGGATAGAAATAACCAATGACATTACGAATTAGTTAGAGCTAAAGGGACACGACGTTTTTAGTGAAGCCTAACTCGACACCGGCGAACTTCCTGTGGGACCGTGTGATTTTAAGAGATCATTGGTAAGAAGAAGCTGGTATTTTTTTGTTACTACTTTTCATTATGAAGTGATTGACAGCGACATACACAATGGACACAGTTAGCAATAGAATTAAAATTCATACGTAAAATACGTAACAGTTTTGTTGCTTCTGTCCACGCCACAGGGTAAACATTCTATCAACATCATTGCTAGATATTGCGGCTTCTTATTTGTTTAGTCTTCGTATTGAAGCTTGTATGATGTGATGCGCTTTACTTTTTAGTACATGCGTTGGTTCAGCGTGATAAATCGCTAATATCCATTAACCAATTGTTAGCGCGATGAATGAAACAGGCCTAATTTTAACAGGCCTTACATTTGTCATAAGGTCGTCCACATCGTGCAGACCCCCAGAGCAAAGTTGGAACTGGTTCCCGACGGAGTATCTCCCTCCTACGGGCTACGGGTAACTGCTGGTTCGGAGGGCATTGATAAATGTTATTTTTGTTGCTTCCGCACATGGACAAGAATCGGTAAAGGCACCACAGGAACAAACTCTATTGATTTATATGATTATTTTGACTAGATCCTTGCTCGCAGATAGCAAATAATGCATCATGTTGAGCTAACGGCAAATCGAAATAGCTATTCATAATCACGGCAGCAATTCTGTATCGTATTTGCCTAGGTAGGACAAATGCACAGGTGAGGTAAAGGTTAGAAACGCTAGCTCATATCTTTTAAGCCCTCGTTATTAATTAGTGTGAGGTTCAATACTTTGGCAGATTGTAATTTTCTGTTAAGTACTGTTCGGACTTCGCTAAAAGAATGGATATACCATACATTGTCACTAAGGATGCATTTAATGAGTGCAAGTAGTAAAGTTTATTGAAAATAATAACATCACTTACATACAGAAAAAACAACGGCATCCAACTGCGACATAAAGGTCGGTGGCTGGCACGATTAAAGCCCCAGTCGGAAAAACCAACGTTTGAAAGTTCCGCTGACGACATATACAATATAACAATTATGAATAAAATGCAGCATTTACGATGGACAGAAAATAATTTAACGCAGTTTAATTCTAAACGATAAAAGTTAGCCTATACAATAACTGCTTTGCCATGCATGGGTTCCACCATATGCTCCTCACGGAGTAGGGTAGCCTAACGATAGTTGTAAACGCTACAAATGAAGAGTAGCCGCTCGTTGTCATCTTTAAGACATCTATATATGACTAGTCGATGTATACGTTTTTTGCCGTTGCACAGGTAGTGTGTTTGTATCGGTAAAACTCGATAGTCTTAGATATCTTCACATAACAATGACACCGTCGTTAGATAGGACGATACTATGCTGCGTTAGCTGATGAAGCACTACGATACCCTGCAAGCAGCATCTTGCAAATAAGTCATAAGCGATTTCTGCGAAGATGATCATGCTTTGGTTACCTGGTGCAAAATAAACACAAGCGAGTTTATATGATCCAGGACAGCGCTGTAACGTCACCTTCATTTGAAGCAGGCCATATCGTACAAGATAAATATTTGCAACAATGGCGATAGAAAACAGTGAAATAGTTATTTAATGCTGCAATAATAATAATAATACTTAATACCACATAAATCATGGCAAATACGTTTCCATATAGTACACAGTATTTGAGAGCGGACCAAATCGATGGAGTTCCTTGACGCGGTGTTCGCTTTCTCGTCAGAAGTATAGTAGCGTAACGTCCCTTCAACGGCCATCACAATCAGAACATTAACTTTAATTAAAGACTTTCTTCTACCTATAATAGGTACGTCTTTCAAAGAGCCAATTTGCTTCCGACAGAAATCGATTAAGATCTGCTACTTCTTTTTCGAGTAAATTGAGCAGTAAACGACATCGGCCAAATCTTTTGGCCGATGTTTTAGAGAGCATATGTTCGACTTCTCTGATATATATATAACTTATACCTGAGGTCTTCATAAACAATTCGTGATGTTGAACGGTCGCTCATACGAAATTGCTTCATGCATGCCCTGATCGCACCAGAAGGATTATTAGGAAAGCACGTTTGTACTGCAGCGATAAGCTTTGGAGCCTGCACTGCTTTTTTTTTTGTTGCGGATTTATCATAGTGCTATGCTGAAACCTGTTTCTGTTTCTTCTGCAGTCTCTTACTGATTCGCGACGCGATACATTGTCGATTAGAAGAGACCCAAAAAGTTCATAACGGTGAGGTTTTGTCCCGCGTGTAGAGATAAGGTAATACCTCATCTTCGCTCAAACTCCAAAAAAGACACCCTAAAGTGTCGTTCTAACGAGTTTTTTTTTGTAGATCTGGCTTTTATCTAGTAGCGGATGGATACGAGCCTACTACCACAAACAACCCGCCAAAGTTTGTCCTTATATACATACATATAAATACGCCAAGTTGAGATTCAGTCGATCCAGTTGACGGATTTAACTGCAAAAGTTGACGATATTCCTTTGCCATCTCGACTATTCGAAGACTCAGTTGCAAGAGGACGAAAAACGTTATTTTTACAGACACACGAACACATCCTATTATTCAAAAGCGTAGGCCGCAGTACATAAGTTCTCATACAGTACGGAAACTGTTATAAGTATACTATTTTTGTGGCTGATACCGTGCAGTCGACGTATTCTGCTCCAACATTGTGCTAAACTTGCTTATTTCTAAAACGTTAGTTGGGTATAGATTATATAAAACGTAAATTGGACTACCGTACAATCGCCTGAAACCAAGCAGGTAATACAATTTCGAGCTATTGAATGTAAAATAAGCACAGATGGATTGCGACTGCAATTTAGGCCAAGATGCTGAGCGCTATTCGAGGCTCCGTGGGTGGCTTCTAAAATTATCAGTAAATCCAATAGATACCAATAAAATCGCTTAAATCAATAAAGTTCTTTGTGAACTGGATGCACATATACGCTGACCTAGTAACAAAAAAAAAAAAAAAAGAAAGAAAAACTGACGAATTAAACGATAGGTTTAGTTGCGATGCTGAGTATTTTTTTTTGCAACAACGCTACAGTAGAGCCAACTATTTCGTGATTTCAATATACGTATAATCCAAAACATCATACGAAATACATAGCTGAATTGAAGACCTAAAGAATTCTTTAGGCGCTTGTGGGCATATATTACACCTTTATGACTTCCGTAGTTTTTACGCTGTGAATGACTTAAGGAAAGTCTAGCGTAACTCCGCAGAGCAATGTTTTAGCTCTGATCAGTGTAGGATGCAAATGCTGAAACCATGCAAACTTTTAAGCTATCTGGCCGGTTATTCTCTCTGTTTAGGGTAGATAGAAAAACGGATTCAGTCCGATCTCACGGTGCCGGTTCTACAGGTATATGCTCATCAGCTGATGTATATAGTTAGCCCGCATCGTTTATATTAATATATACTGGAACAAGATAATAAACAAATAAGCTTGTTCTACTGTTAAAAAAAAATAACGACATAGCAAAACGAATGATTCGATGACTCGCTGAATATTGTTTGTATTAAATAAAGGTAAACGAACGGAATAACTTCATTAACGGAACTGACACAAACATGTCATTGTCGAAGCAGATGATCTTACCGTCTGCATTAACATTACGTAGTAACTTTTTTTCATAAGCTGTGCCAGGTGAAGTCTCGCGGACGACAGCTAGCAAGGCTTACTGTCGATACTATTTCATTGAAATGCTGTTTTATACAACATGACATGCTTTATTTCGAATAATCGATCTATTGCCAATTCGAACTAGTAGAAATGTGACCAGTCCTAGGAAATACTAACTGTACAGCTTCCAAATTTTATAAATTCTGAATTATGACGAAGTGGTCGCGTAAAAACTCAATACTACGTAGTGGTTAATATTTATTTACTGGCTCAGTAACAACAGCAGAAATCTCGAGCGGGAGAATACGCTAAGAACACATAGGACAAGCCAAATTTGACGCAGGAGAGATCGAAAATCCGGAAAACGACGCCGAGTCATTGCGATAATTGATCCTATTTCATCGATCCGTAGTGTCATCCATAGAAGGTTTTAATACGAAAAAAGTAGTGCTAAAAAAATGTCTTCCAGTCTAATTTCTCAAGAAATCTCCGAGTGTTTGTGCCGTACGTATTTCTGCAGGAGGCGTCATGTTAGTCAGGTACGTATTATGTATGGGCTCACTCATACAAATTAAATATAAGTAAACTGAGTAAACTATGTTGTTATAATTTTAATTTTTACCAATTTCCTACTGGCAGAAATTTGCCAACGAAATACGAGCAAATAATGATTTCCCAGTTGTTTTTGCGGTCTGTGATACGCTTTGAACAAAATCACAGGGCAAAATTTGACCTCTCAAAACCGGCTAGCAAGCCCCTAGGCGAGCCTCAGAGAGGTCTTTAACGAATTACTTTTACGGTAGTGACGTTACAGATGTAAGTTAACTACGAGCCTATGACGAAACATGTAAATCGCCGAACCCAATTGGAAATCTGATGGTTGCGCTCTTTTATAAGGGGGCTCGTTCTTAGAAATTTCCTATGTTGCGTTTCAAAGCCGCAAACAGGTAGGTATCCCCGACGTTGTTGATACATCTTGATGTAAATCTTTACGGATTTTCTTGGCTTGCTTCAGAACTAACACTATTTTCCCGTCGTATAAAGAGCAAAATGCCGTTCGAACTACTTCGAACATATACGCTCTAATTAATTAATAAGGTAAATAGTATAGCAGATTAATAACATTCAAAAATATCTCAAGCCCCGATAACATGCATTATTTTGAGGTCCTAAACATCAACCCGATACGGAAAATACAGCTTTACGGAAAATAAAAGTCGATCCCACTGCACTGACCCAGCAATTTTTATATCGATAAACACAGCTCGAAGGAATAGCGCATTGATTTCGCCCTCTATCTCTATGTATAACGTGCAGGGCAAAATCATGTTTGGGACACGTCATCCAGCGTCACTGCAAATGCATAATAGGACTGTAAGAGTCCTGTGCTGGATTACACAAATTCTCGGAGCTTTGTATTGTGTCGTTTGTTCGTATTTTAACTACTCTGCTGCTGGGGCCACGCACTCACGGACTCCATTGATTTCTGGAATCTTAAAGCGACAATCGATAAACGTAACCGTTAGGCTGTGTCTGTTAGCGAACAATGGTAGTTTGGTGTTCGATCGACGGTAAGCATATTGCTCAATTGACGAAACCGCTATTTATGAACCCTGCATAGGTACGGGCCTTATCAGAGATTTGCGTTCAGCAAGGATGCTCTGATTAGCTATGAGCTCTGCGCTGATTCAAATTAGGATGCCTGCAGTAAAAATAAGGAAGCTTTATAATCATATTGACGAATATGCTTGTCGTCATTAGCTAGCTCAGTTAGAAACGTTACAAAGTAGACATGGCTGTAGTACCTGATTATCAATTTGTCGCCATCAGGTTGTCGTAAAACACGACATGTGAACCGAATGAGAAAAATACTAATTCTTCCATTGATAGAACGGTTCAAGGTCATCAGACTGTCCTGTCATAATGATATCAGTTAAAAAATTTTAAAGCTGGCCATGGTTTATATGTGTTTCTTTTCGTACAGGCTGACCACTGTACTAGCTTCCAGTCGGCACAAAGCTATTATTTGCAGATTTATTTAAAGCTATATTGTATAGAAAAAGACTAATGGAAAATCGCATCGAAGAGGAGAACGTTTTCTAACAAAGCTATTCCGCTCTTCCGGGCTAAAAAAATCACCAAAGTCCGATCAACCACATCATTAGTGGGCTCCGTTCCCGCATCAAGCAATGGCACCTTCTCCTGTGTGCGGGCACTTTCGTCATGTACGACACAAGCACACTCCACCTGCAACGGGCCCTCATAACCGTGAGCAATTACGCTGTCGAGCTTATTTTTCAACTCGACAAGACCAGAAGCCATCGAGTCTAGAAGAGTGATAAGGCTTGGTAATGGCAATTCGTTTCGTCTGAACGGAACAAGCCTCAAAGTTGTCAGCTCACTTACACAACTTTTTATGACGCTAATGACAGCAGTGGGATATCTCGCTGGCCACAGAATAAAACAATGGCACCGACGTTCAAGCTTGCATCGACTGCCCTGTACGGGATGTCAATATCCTGAGAAAAGTTGAATGTCCGAGAATTACTGACTTCGGACAGACGAGTGAAGGCGGCATTTTTGAAACCGGTACTAGACCTGCACGTAACAAGTCGAAGTCACCTATTATATTTATTGATCGATACTCCGATGTTCATCGAAAACACGCGAAAAATATTCAACCTCCGAAACGAAAACACATCGGACATTCGCACGAGCCTAAAGAATTAAAATTCGTATAAAAAAGATAGACCTATCATTTATTTTTCTCAGTTCTGTACGGTTTCATCATCCTATATTCTAAATGGAAAGATATTGCGAACTAGTGAGCGTCGTGCATGAGAATTTTGTAAAGCTATCTTTTATAGTTGGAAATCCAACCGTTGCAGCCAAATCGTATCAGTTAGCCAAATTATGAACTCAAACACCAGTTGAACGCACAGACAGCTTCATCATATAACATATATTTTATGACTTTTAGTATATGTTCTACATATATATTTACGCAAACTGCGTAGGATAAATGAGACGGATAGACAGTTGCTTCGCGTAGCTCGATAAAACAGTTTGGAAAATACTCGCACGGGCGATTGACATCGTTAATGTTATTAAGGACGCGCACTCTTTCTAATGGGAGTCGCATGGAAAGCTATTTGGACCGATTCCGAGATGAGCGGTGCTTTTTTCCAGCAACGAAATGTTACTGTTGAAGTATAAATAATACCGTTTGTATACCGGGCTAACCAGATAAACTTCATCGATATACCAGGTAAAATATATTAACAGATAACAGTTTGAAACTGTAACATATCTATGTGTCAAGCTAAATGACTGGTCTAGAAAATGCATTAGTATTACAGGGTGCTGTTTTTGCACTCATTTAATGTAGTCTAGAATTCTATTCTTGATCATTATCACTACTTTCATTAAGGCTTCCCTTTATAATAATAAGTGTACCTCACGGTGCAGGATTGCAGCCTTTCGTATACAGTGCGCCTAATTTTCTGCGCCTATCAGCTAATTGTCTCCGACAAACTCTGAGGTACATGATAACAGAATGTTCCTACTGTAATACGGCAACGGAACTGTAGAAGCTCACGGCGTAGAACGCCCAAAGTGACTCTAAGAATCACGGCAATTTCCTATCTAAACTACGCTTTAGTACTACTCCATAATAATGAAGTGTCACATTAATGCTAGTACAGGTTACGAGTAGCCAGTATGTTGCGCACAGAAAATATACCTTTTATCATCGACAAGTGAAGTACTTCGCGGGTCCTTAAGCAGTCCTTAGCTTTCTGCAATTTTGGCTTATGACACCATATCGACCGCGACATGTCAACTTGAAATCTACAAAATATCATTGTATGAGCGAGCTCAAGCATAACGGACGAAGTGGGATTAGCAGGACTTTTAATAAAACCATACTGAATTCCTATATCTTTGGAGATAACAGCTACAAGTATTTTAGTGGCTTCTGCTGCTAGGACAGATTCAGACGAATTTGAGTTGGCTTGCAGGATTAGTGATTATTGCCGATTTCCTGATTTTCTGCACCCTTCTACTTTAAGTGGGCTTATTTCTTGACACGTATTAGGGTTTCGAATACAACTGTAGCAGGCATTCGGGGTGAGCGCATTAACAACAATTTGCTCTCTGCGACCCTGTATCGAAGCTGTGTGAAACCTCTAAATCGTAACAAGAACTAGTTCCAACAGAATTTCCTCAACAAATGGGCATATTTGGACTAATCATGGACATTTTGATAAAAACATAGCGTTCGAACACAGGTTTAAGTGAATGCGCGGGTGCATGCACGCATCGGATTAGATACATCGCTTTTTAATACGGAAAATATACATATTCCTTTCGGCGAAGAAACCCCTTATCTTCCCCACGCATCGGCCATTAATTTCGCGTCAAAATCGTAGCAACAATTTTTCTCTGAGTTTATCTGGACTTTTTCTAGACAGCCTTCTGTAGTGGTTGGATCTATGAATCTGCGAGTGAATTGGTATTTGTCTACTTGAATCTAGAATGAGTGTTAAAGAACTCGGTATATCCGGTTCTCTATTTTCCCTATGCGGACAGATCGCTTGTTTTTTAATGCCTAGAATTTTATTCATTTATTCGGAGTGAGATCCTCAAAATTAACAGCATTAATTTTGTCGTTCACCATCCGGATTCAATTGCCAGTATCTGTGATACTGGTTTGAAACCGTACTTGCAATAGCTTTTGAATTTAGTTTCTATTTGCTCTTGTTTGTAAAGCGGTAGTCTACCTGCGTAACACCATTTGATAGCCTGTGTTCTTCAGGTTACGCTTAGCGTCAAGTGCTGTTTTTAGCATGATTATTAATGAAATGTTACATTTATAAAGTATTTCATATGACGCAACCCTAATAGGCATTACATGGTTTTGGCAACGGTAACGTATGCATTTGAAAAAAAGCTTCAAGCGAATTTAAAAGTCGGTCTTATTCATTTTTTTACTTTTCAGTTTGGGTATGATTATATTTATGACAGCCATGGACTGAAATCGTTGGCTCTTCTCCGGTGCACCTTATATTGCATTTTTTGCAGAATCACCTATGAAAACGGGGCAAAAAACAAAAAAAAACCATACAGAAATAGACAGATACTTCTTCCCAAAGCTCTTGTTTGATTTGCAATACTTTGGTGATAACAAGCAAATCACATTGTGCGATTATGAGAAGCGATATCCAGCCGGTCCCAGTTCTAGTTGAAAAAAAGCGTGTTTGTATACTTGTTATGGCAACTTTACGAAATGGACAGCTTTGATCTTCTTTAGTAAAAGACAGAGCCTGGGTTTCTGAACAATCATAAATACCTACCTGATAGGATAAAGAGACTACGTACTTTTTTGCGTCAGGGTTTTACTAAAATAGCCGTATCTATGAAAATGGCAATGGCAGATATTTTCACCGCTTTTTCTATAGTATTTTGACTTTCTTAAGAGATGGAGTTGATAATCTATCTACGCTATAGGGAAGATATGGCGCTATTAGACTCAGTGTAATGTCGGATCTCCTTTGTTCAGATCTGATCCGCCAGGATGGTCATAGACTACCGCATCGTTCAGCCTTAAGCGTAACTCTGAACAGCCTAAATGTTCACCTTCAGTTAGCAGTATTACAGGCTGCATAGATTACATTCTAATGCGAAAAATGAGAGCTATATAGTCCAGTGTTTTGAATAAGCCCGAGATCGGATTTGTTTGTATTAAGTTCCACAGATTCTCTAGATCGTCCGCTCTTCGTGGGCGATTTGTTACCTCGATTGTTACTGTGACGTCTAAAGATTGCTTGATGTCTACGCCTAACTTATGAGGGTTGTCATATACAAATTCAAATGTCCCTCATGAGATATAAGCAAAAGAGACACAATCAAGGATAATAATTTTTTTGATTTGGTAGGATTGCCATGCTAGGCTCACTACAAGCCTTACGCTTTGTCCGTTCGTATATCGTAATTACATAGGAATAGTTAAAAATGCACCACTTTGTATAATCAGCCAGACTATATCGATCTTTGCCAGAATGATTCTATATGACAAATCGTCTAGCTCTTTTACGATTCTTGCAGTGGATAATACCGATTTTATCATTGCATTGTATAGAAGCGTCTGCATTGCTTAGTAATCTGGGGAGTGTATTCATGTCTAGTTAATCGCGATATTTTTCCTCGGAATCAGCCTTACGAGAGGCGATCTTGTTGCAAAATTGTATGTATTTCTATTAGTACTAATTCTCATAGACAAAAGTACCTAAACACATTTCTAAAACTTTTACTGCCACTGGTGTAAAAATAGCTAGAATTTCGGTGCTAATACGGTTAAGCTAGCAAAAGCATTAAGGAACTTTCTGCCATGGAATCTATACGTACAAATGCGGTGCATGCTGGAAAAGGCATGGCCGTTTTCGCTGATCTTTGCCTGTTTCCGTTCGTTCTGCTTTAAGTCCCGCTAATTCTTTGCTTTATAAGCCTTTTATTGACTATGAAAAACTGTGACAACCCGAACTGAGTTTACGACCCAACTTATCCTGAGAAAGTAACCCAAGAAACATGCTTCGCGTACAGCGCGATACAAACCCATCTTACACAGTTACAGCTGTGTTCCTTGCAAATGAAACGATCTTTACTGAATTTTAAAAATGGGATGGGTGCGTTTCTAAACTGACAAGTTTATTTTCGCAAGCCCCATTCTTGGCTTAATAATATTCTCGAACGTCGTATACACCATATCGGTCACCGATTGCTTTGGTAACCTTCTAACCCCTATGAATGTAGAATAACACACATATTTTAGATTCGAACTTATGCGAGAGGGTCATCCGACCTAAAAGCTAACAACCGTTTCAGGCAGTGATCACCAGCAAATGAAAGGCTAGAAGAAGGAAGTGATCAGTAAAGAAAAATTTACCTCCTAACAAGATAACGTTCTATTCCAGATTATGTACGAGTTTTTAGCGTTCACATTAACCAGCTGTTGTGGCTATTGTTGATTGTTGATATTAGAAATGACTTTTTGTTTTAACGACAACAATCATGAACAAAAATGTCCATTGGTAGATGGTACTTGAAATTTGTTAACGATGTATTTGTACCAGAGATAAACTTTGGATGAGAGTGGAAGATAATACAAAATGATGTTAATTTGGCAGAAAGGTCGTCAGTATGATTTTTTTTTCTAGGATTTCAGTTTTCTCAGAAGTGAGACGTTCAATGACGATTATGTGAGTGAAAAATTAGATTATTAAGCAACTTTGTCAACTAAATGTAATCTGATTTACTTCAACATGAAAACCGTGTGTAATTCTATTTAGTTCTAGTTGATTCCGTTTCTTAGTGCAGAATAGAGTTCTTATTTCTTAAGCAGGACGATATACCGGAGAGCCTACTTCATATTGCACAGCGTTGTTGATCTGAGAATGGGCAGCAATACTAGGGTGAATTACTTTTCCCGAAGCGAAATCCTTTTGCCAACTGTAGGATGTAAACCTTTTTTTAGGCACATTTCAGCTTACAACAAACGAATTTTCGCAGCGTATTTGAACTTGCATATATTTCAAGACTAGGACAAAACTGTACCCATTTTGGCTGATATCTGCAAGGTGCGACCTAGAAACCGGACGCAACCTCTTTGTACCCAAGGGTTCAAAAATACGTGTATAGCTATTTCCAAGAAAAACAGTCTAGTGCGCTCCTACACGGCAAAAATTAAATTTAGCGTAAGCTAGCCACAATATCTTTCTACAGTATTCAATTAGATAATGCTATAAGGCATTGAATTAAGAAACAGATTCGCTAACTCCATACTTCCTTAACTGACGCTGGTTGACAAGATTTGTACGTAGTCTTTCTCGGTCAAAGACCTAAGTTTAATGGTAGCCATTACGAATATTTACTACTAATGGTATAAACCTTTCGGCTTACTACAAAAATCCTGTAGCGTTACACTCAGGAAAGGCTGTATATATACTAGATACAAAAAATGTTCTAGATTGGCCTTTATCCCAAGAGACTCACTCCCTAATTAGCATGTATCTAATAGTCCGAATTGCATTGGCGGATCATTTATTAAACATAACAGTTTCTTTACAAAATCAAATTTGGTTGGTGAACATATGCTGCCTTTTACGGGTTCATCTTTCTGAATAGTATAACCTACACAGCAATACTACCAGGAAACTTCTATAGGCTAAAAGTACGATATGTTATAGTTATCTTTGGAGAAAAAAAAATTATTAACGCATTATCGAGCTGGTCGTGCTAAGCTGTAAAATCTTATGAGCAGCCATATTCCTGCCAGACAAATAAAGAAGTATTGTTCCTTCAGCAAATTTCCAGGCAAAAAAGCAAAAAAAAAACAATTTGGCGCACGGGCCCCTAAAGGGTTTGAGCTCATGTTTCCAACTATTTTTCTGAGGTGTTCTGACCTATTACACATTTACTCTTATAGCTGCACAATTATAAGAAAAGGCACGCAATTCACCAAACGTTTTATCGACGTCGCCGATGTCTGTCAGTCTCTTCAAGCAATCGCTTGGGGAAGTCTCGTACCGGGATCTGATCCTGTGCTTGTTATACTCGTATGGTCGCCTATCGGGCTTCATTTAGCTGAAAATGAAAAAAAGTCTCCGTATTGTCGCCGATAGTGGGTGGTGGTTGTCATTGTCTGTGGTGGTTTTTCTTGTTCATCGATCCGCCTTCAGTCGTCTACTCCTCCTCACCTATGCATTTCTGGTCCTCGCCTTCGACATCCTCATAGAACTCATAGCGGTGGATCGCCTCTCAGTAACGGCAGTCGCGACAGCAGCCGCAGCGTAACGCTAACCCTCGCCCCGTACGCTACTGCTCGCAGCCGCTCGCCAGTCAGTTGCGCGACGGACTTCGTCATGTGAACAGGGCGAACATCTACAAAACGGATTATACGCCAACCAGCCATGGCCATGACGTCTACCACGCCGGTGATCATGGGGAACGTGTAAAGTAGTTGAGACCACTGTGAATAGCTGATCCAGCACCTAGCATGTTGTATTCGGAACGAAATACATTTTGGGTGCTGCTTCAGACTTGGTCTCAAAGTTCGACGACGTCCAAAAGACGACTGGGTTAGATAATGGCTTTTTGTCGCCCATACGCCGTTCTACACCCTCTAAGCGTTCTTAACGCAGCGCAGTGGTAGTAATGATTTTGTCAACACAAAGTTGTCGCTTCTGAGCCATCTCTATCAAGTAACAACAACAACAACAACAACAGCAACGGTGCAAGATACATCCTGGCTTCGGCTAGGAGAGTTAGCAGTAGGTTGGCGTGTATTTCAGCGATTTCACTTATGTGGGCAGGTCCTTAGTGGTCACAGTGATCCAGTTTGTCTCCAGCCTCTTCTCTCCACGCGACTGTAGAAGTTCGTGTGAGTGAGTCAGGACAACAGGAACGCAACGTGTCTCGTCGTCCGTAGTATTCACAGACACACCTGTCCCTCTTTGAATCGCTTGAACTGGCAGAGCTGCCGTTCAGTCTCCCTGCCTGCCTGCCTGCCCGCCTGCCTGCGTGCTTGGATTAGCAATCGCGAACGCGGTAGAGACGAATCGTTAATTCGTTGGGTCAACCAGCCGAAGCGCAGTTGACTCGATTGGGTCTGACGGTGTAACTATTGCGGCTATTACTAGTCCCCGTAGTACTTTTACCATTATAGATTGTGTTGTTGTTCGGTTGACGATTGCATTGTATACCCGTCCCGAGTGCATCCGACTACGTGGCCGCGTTAGGCGGTGAAATCATTGACGTTCACTTGGCTTACGCCGCTATAGGCCTTGTCATCGCGCACCTGAACCACTGTCGTTCTCATCGGGACTAGCCGAGTTAGTCAATCAGTAGAGAGTGTGCTTTATAGCGAACGCATAACAGAGAGGCTGGCGTCAACGCCGTTCATAGTGGTGATGACATAGAAGCAAGTTACCGCACACTGAGCGGCTGAGTGAACAGACGGATCAGCACAGCTGGATGTGATTTGTGTTTTGTTTCTTCTTGCCTAATCCCGATCTATCTACCCGTAAAACCTGCAGGCTTCCGTATAGTGAATGTATACGTAGAATTTATACATTGCGCTAATCCACCTGATCACGGATACTCTGTTAGTGGTCGGCTAATGTGCAGTGTCGTGTCAGATCGTGCCTCGCAGTCATGTCAGAGTTGATGATCCGATGAAACGTAAGTAAGTGAAAAACTGAATCGACGGAACGGAGCAAACAAGCTTTTGATGGACTTTTTCGTTTGTTCCTAGGAAATTCGGAGAAAGAAGTTAAAGGAACGACAAGAAGAAAACACTGGACAATAATAACTTACAGTTACTCGTGTACAAATCTTATGTCTTGCGTGTGTGGGCGAAAGTAGCCCGTCGCAGACACACGCCGACGATAAGTTCGACCAGCCGTAAGTATTTAGAGAGGATCCTGTTGATGGAGTTGCGGCACGTTCAGAGAGCGGTGTAATTTTGGAGTTACGCTGCGCTGTAGTAATGTAGAAATGCTACACGGGAAAAAAGTTTGTCAGAAAAGAATATCATCACGTATACACATGAGCGTAAATCAATACCTGAAGTATATCCTCACACGCAGAATACGGATTTGTGGTGTAACACCACCACAAATCCGTATTATCATACTTTGTTCAAAGGGAGCCCGAATCATGTGATAAATTTCTGCCAGGAACTCATTAAGCCGACGCACTAAGCTGCTTATTTTGTTAAACTAGACAAAGACTACTAGTATTGAATGTGTAGTCACCAACGGGCGCTAAATAACATTATAATATAACACCAAGCTTGACTTGGGCCAGCTGGAGCACTCTTTTTCCTCACTTTTATGGGGTTCTTTCTATAACGGCGGAACACATGTGATTGCCCCCTGGCTACAAACGCGATCAGAACAGAAGCGTACTCCTTCCATAGGTTGCCTATAGACGGATTCGTACGAACGTGGTGTACCTACCTTAGATATCACGTAACATAAACCCAACGATACACCGAAAAGACAGTAGACCGAAAAAAAAGAACGAGGAGAGTCTTTCGAATGTAAACATAATTTTCTCTGCTTTCGCCGCTTCAGGCACAAGAGATCGTCCTGCATCACGTACACTCCGTCACAGCAATCATTATCACAATGGCGATCACCGCAAGCGCAGACGTTTTTACGTTTTCACTACTGAACTAAGCCAAGTAGGCTGAGTGATATCGTTCAACAGAGAAAGACAGCCCTCACTGGGGAATCCTTTCGTATACGGATATGAGACTCTTCCTAATAGTGTGTAACGCATGTGTAAATATGTTGCATGCCAAGGGGAATTTCGTGATACATAATCTTATAAAGATGCGTTTAAAATGTTCAATTAATAAAATTGGCTTTCAGCTTTGTGATCAATCAGTAAGAACTACAAACGATATGTTCACACCAGGATGTTATTGAAACACGGTACGTTACTGGCGTTTCGATTTTCGGTACTCTGTATCAACAAATAACGGGGCCATAAGTTGCCTTCTACTTCATGTGGAGAAGTGCTGGTTTCAACAGGAAGTCAGATAATTGATAATGCTCCCTTGCCTTGCGTGAGGCTTGTAACATAAATTTCGTCCGACCGTCATACAAGCATGCCCAATGGCCGGATTCAGCCGACTAGCCAAGTGAAAATAAGCAAAAGGCTATAGACTGCGTGTTTTCAAAACAATGGCACGCAAAAATACATGAAACAAATGCATGTATACAGTATACGAAATGGTCATCGAACTTTCCAACCGCTTATTTGGAACGACGATATATAGTAATATTCCTTCGAGTATCATTTCTTATAAAAGGTATAACCTTTATTATACAACATATTTTCATAATAGTAATAAACATTTTGGTTACCATTAATGTTATGTTTACATTTTGCAACGACTGAGTGTACATTATTGCAGACTCAACTTGAATTATCACCTCACCGAAAGTTCCAATTTTGAGTACGTTTCCTATCGTGTACGACATAGCAAATACCCGAACAGCTCGTCAGGCGGTGTTGTATTTGAGACTTCCGCCACTGTTTGAGCGTTACCACT
Organism: Varroa destructor; assembly: GCF_002443255.2. Taxonomy (NCBI): domain Eukaryota; kingdom Metazoa; phylum Arthropoda; class Arachnida; order Mesostigmata; family Varroidae; genus Varroa; species Varroa destructor. The sequence goes on along the minus strand of NW_019211456.1, from coordinate 24,174,937 downwards.
GTTGCACTACCATACAGAGGCTCTTCAACCGACATCATCTGAAGCAAGATTTCTTTTGAGATATACCTGGCAATGAAGAGCTACGTTTTGGCATGACATCGATCGTCGCTCCTGCCAACACGTCCCGGCCTTTCAACGCGTTTCAGACGTTTTCTTAAACAGCTGCCCCTACAAATGGCCGAATACGTTTATACTGCTAGCAACATCCCTTCGCGAAGCTTTCGCTGAGAATGCGCCAGCGACGAGAGTCTCTTCGACGTTACAATATGAAAGATTTGACATTGTCATTGTTAGCCCGACAAGCTCCTTTCGTCAACCAAGCTTTTTTTATTTAATTCGTTGCTTGATGAGTTGATCCAATTCTGGGAATGGGCGTGCGATCCCAATTCCACCCTAAATATGGGTCGGACGTAAGGCAAAATATTAGTGGTAATACTAATTGGCAGCAGCTCTAACCGACAAGCCGGCTGAGTCGAAAGCGTGGTAAATGTTCAGTCGGAGTGCGCTAAATCCGCAACTTATGAGAAATGACTTAACAATATAAGTAGAGTTTTGCTGTCGTACCGAAAGTATGCTTTCGCTCGAAATATTGTTATAGTCATTAAATAGTGTAGCATTTTTGTTACGTGGCACGCAAACGCACCACGCTGGAACACGACAGTCACCGAAAACAAATTGCCCTTAATTCAGGTCGTTCAGGAACTAGTTATGATAGTTAATCGTTCGAGCGTTATAGGCAACTATTTCACGACGCGGAGCGTCAGCTACGTGAGCAGTACGCAGACGGGCGCATTTTGGGAAGCTAAAAAGCTTTACACTCAATAGAAAGAGAAATCCCCTAAGCATGGCTGATAACTGATATATATTCGACGGGTTCTGTGATCGTTTATTCTAGGCACAGTATTTAAAATACGACTATTATGTATGGCCACTTGCTAAGCTCTGCGAATGGCCTAGAGAGCATTTGTCGCAAACTCGCGAGCTTACTGAAAGCCGCCGAAATAACTTCCACTATCAATGAAACAAATCCATTAGCCAAAAATTCTAAAAGATGTCAACGATACAAAATTTAGAGGTCTCATACTAAAAGCGCTTATTCCTCTTACCATTGTCCGGTCACGTAATGGCCAAGCAGGTTGCCTTATCCCCACTTCTTTGGCTCTTTAGCGTGGCCGATGGATGACGTACGAACACACATTATACGCGTGTAAAAAAATGCATGCCCGCTTGCGGTGAGTACGGGAACACCATCGATAGTTCTTATGGCAAAATGCATGCTTCCAAGCACCACATGCTTTATTCCGAGTAACAGAAAATACCGAGTGCATATCCATTCCCAATTAATGTTAAATCTACACACATGCTATAGCCCAACTGATTGTTAGCAAACGTTCAACGACGGGAAAAATTACCTATACTTTTCTTAAATTTAGAATAAAGAAAGATGTTTACCATATAATGGTATTGCTCGTCTGTAATCAAAGATGGCTTAATTCAAACAGTTATGAGTATACTGAATTAGATAAGCGGAACTGTGATATATGCGGTCGGCCTCAAGTTCCGACTCTGGAGAGAAAGGGTTTAATAAATGACATAAACCAACATTGAACGATAAGTTTGAATTAGCTTTTCTCTTCAGCCTAGACAAGTAATCCTCCGAGAAACCGTTCTTTCAGTATAGCAAACATAACAATGTTTATGATAACCATAGCAGCAGTAATTGTCTAAACAATTTCGTCCCTCGGATTGTCTTGAGACTCGTGCAGAACTTCGAAACGAAAACATATTTGCTTACCTGTCGAAGATCTCCCCTTAAAAGGGTTTATTATCACGACATATCGAATGTTTGCTGTATATGTATATTATAACTTTCAGAAGCAAATCCGGCGAACTTTGGAATCTAATAGCTTTTGAGTTGACACAATGACTGCTATTTATATATATGCCATAGAAGTGCTTTGCTTCATTTTCACGTATTTGTCCCAGCGCTCAGACAGCTTCGGCGGCAATAGGCGAATTGATGGCAACTTTTGATTTAATCCAAGCAGTAATTAAAGCACGGCGCCCAGATTTTGCATCGTCATTAAGTAAGCAGACGATGTGCTTTCCATTGTCGTGCCAACGGTCTATGAGAATTCGAAATAACGCGCCGCATTTATTGTTTCAACTTCAGCGAACATCCCATAGAAGCAGAAATATTTGATGCCTCTTACAACTATTATCGTCACCTTATATCCGAACTTGCTCGACACTGCCACCGAAGTCAATTTCTCTTTAACGCAACGCTGTTTTCTTGCTTGGACCCTTTCGGCGCACGGCAGATATTGAATTGTGCCTCGTCTATGGCGACCGCGTGCTCCAGGCGGGTTCCTTGTTGATTAAAGTTTCGCAAATTTTAAGTGAAATACACCACACGCATCTCCGACTGTTTTCACGGAAGACTCATTACTTACTTAGTTTTCGCGTTTTTAGTATTTGGGTTATAGATTTGCAATGCGTTACATGTGAAATGCCAGTTTCAGCTGAAAAGACTTCCAGACGCTGCTTTGCTTTCGTGAGAAGCCCCGTTGGCTGCGGCAATCCGTTTTTGTTCTCTGGGTCCCGATTTTTGGTTATGTTTTTGCTGGTCCTAACACCCCGATCTCCATCTTTAAAGCGTTTACATTATCCATGAACTGTGTGTTCGCTAAAGGCACACAACCTGCACTGCTAGCGGTGGATTTTCGAGACTAAAATATATAGCTCTGAACCTAGATAGAGAAATAGAAACCTAGATTTCCTGGAGTAAACTCAACTGGTTCCCATTCACAAGTTCTGTTCACAAGACCGATCTATTTAGCAGCTAATTTTCGTCAGTTAGCGTTGCCCATTTCAAAAGGTATATATATATATAATGTGGGTCAAACTTTGCCAGGCCTCTTGTTTTAGCTGGTTTAGGCGTTTGCTCGTTATTCCTGGTAGCAGAGGATAATCAGTCCTTTCTAGAACAAAACAACAAACACGCCAGGCAAAAAACAGTAATACTCAATGCATTGATGCTGGATAAACTCCCACGATTTTTCTACCTTTTTTCGATCGTCGATTGAAAATCGATCGTCTGCGCCAGTTTTTATGAGCCCCGTAGAAAACCCAAGGAAAAATCTTTGATAGAGTTTGCAGCTAAAAAGTTTGAAAATTCATTACAATGACCCGAAAGCCTTTTCTTGGTACAACCAAGCCTTTACTATAGAAAAGGCCGTTTTAAAGAACAGAATATCAATTGCCAATTGGGTCGTCCAGATAAACTCCAACGGGTAATCCTTTTGAGACTGTTCTGTACCTTCCTGCACCTTTCGTACTTACAAACCGCTCCGAGCCATTGCGTTTCAGATCCCTGGTCTGCCATCACACTAATATTGCACTCCATCAGATCAGGTTCTTCTATGTAGCGCACTTGAGTGACACTCTAGCGAGTTACATCTACTAGTATCATTTGATGGGGGGTTACAATTGAAAAGTTCCTGGAAAATTAGAGAAGGAATATTTTAAAAACTATTAGTGAATGGTTTAGGTCATAAAATATAGATATAATCGCGATGAATAATAATGATTATGTTGGATAAAGATGGCCACGAAGATACGTCTAGTACAGACTGCTGTAAAACATTGATTGAATTATTTATTTACCTTTAGATTCAGTTCTGGAAACATCTTCCAAGAAAGCGTTAGAACTTAGATGCCCCCACCCTGTATATACATGCATTCAGAGAGATACATATATACTTGTAGCAGCAGTTTGTGTAAACATGTCAACATGTTATCAATATATAGAGGTAAAGTCGCAAGCAATTTGGTCCGGCCAATTTTGTATATGGCGGATAAGTACGGCAGTCGGATAAAAGCTGTTGGCTCACTTGACTATCTATAGCGAAATTCCTAAAACCCGTCTTATACTTTGCTTCCGTGTCGTTCGTTACGACAATGTAGGTTATATCACAGAAGCGGCACTTCTTTCTTATCCACCCTACATACCAAGCGGATCTTAAAGGTATAACAGATGCTGCCATAAGCGAGGTAGGGCGCCAAATACTCCGACGGTAGTCTACTTACCGTATGTTTATCGCTATCGATCCTAATAGCAAACGGCTCAGAAGTACGAGGGAATTATCGATTTTCAACACAAGTTACCTGCGAACGCCACAATCCGTTACAATATATAGTGATATGAATTAGTAACAGTATAAATTGCTTTTTACGGGTTATACGCGTAACAATAGAATTGATATAGCAGCTAAACAAACGTGGACGAGGCACAACTGTATCATACGAGTTTTCCTTCAATACGGATTAAAGCCTATTTTTGAATGATGGACTCAGATGAAATTCCTTAACTTGCCAGTTCTATAATCCTGCTGATTTGGCCGCAGTAACACATAAGTAGCTGCATTACTTCAGTCAAGTTCTAGTCACTGGCATTTGCGATGTTTGTCTTGTTATTGACGTGTTCTATTTACGGAAGTTAGAAGTGTTCAGGTAAGAAACTTGGCCTAGTAGGTTCGACCGAATAACAGAGGACCTATGATAGCGCTTTAACACACACAAAATGCCACTAGCTACGGTAATAGTCCTAGTCCAATGGATCAATCAGGAAATCTTGCAATTGTACGGAGTACAATAGACAGCAAAGGTGACGAGTTTCTGTGCGAGGCCAAATGTCTATTTTTTTTAAATGACCTTGGATATAATTTCTGTGTGAACAGGTCTTCGAAGTCACTTTTTTGGTATAATATATTAAGAACTTGCCCCCATTAGATAGTGAATTTCAATAAAGCTATGCGAGGTTTCTCCCCTCGCGGACTGCACCAGCTCTGACAGCATGTCCCTGCATGTTTCGCAATGGAGGAAACATGGCACGTAGGAATCATAATTAATTATAGAATATCTATTGGTTATAGTAAATGAATAGTTAGTTCACAAACAACGTGAAAAATAATAGTATTCGCAGCGCTACCCACGTTTTAACATTGAAATTTTGACAACCCTATTACTATTAATTTTATGGGCACTTGTTAATACGATGTTTTATGCATTCCCAATTGTCAGTGACCATAGAAAATATCTGGCCGTGAGAACCGAGGGCAACTTAAACGTCTGACAGCCATCAATAAATATCTGTGGTAGATGACATCACTCACATCGGATGCGGCCGCAGAAAGAGTGGGGTACCGCTGAATGTTGAAAGCACTAGAAAAAAAAACCACTATTTTTAGAATGTCTGCGAAGGTAATGGACAACATTAACTATGTACGATCACTATACAGTAAATGTATTCAAAGAAGCAACTTAAGTCAAGGGATGCAGTTTCTTTTAGTTGTGATCAGACAAACAGGTGATAGACGGTTCTACGGATGCGTGTGCGTCTGAAATGGCATAAGGAATTTTCTATGATTAGGAGTACGGACCCAGCGCCAGATACAGCGAACGGTTGAAAGCTGGTCACATGAAGATTTTTAGGGCGGTTCTTATTCACAGGAAATTCAATGTTTATTAAGGGTTTGGAAAAAAATTATGAAATTATTTCAATAATAATGATATCGATTTGAACCCATGTACCACTATCTACTTAGTGATACACTATGAACATTCCAGTGTATTATTTGATGTAGAAGTTGAACGCTTTTCTACTGCCCGATAAGCCAAAAACTGAGAAGGTCACCCTTACTAGATATGGCCGCGTTATGATTTTTTTCCAACTCCTATCCAACTTTCTACTTTCCAATGTGCTATCACGGCAATATATACATGCATATAAAGACTGAACATATTTACTACACAAGAGGTTAACTTTCACAAGACAACAACTCTTTTGTATAATACGATGTGGATAAAGAGGCAAAATCAAAAAATAATGAAATTAAAAATATATTTGACTATGGTGAACCAAAAATCCTTGTTGTATGTATCTATCTATGCATCTATATAGAAAGCATTTTTTCTTCCTATTGACAAATATCGCGCCTATATTGTGACCCTCAAGTTTGGAGGTTTACTTTTATTAACTGCTAGTATAAATCTTTGTCTGTAGTTGTAGGTAACTTGATTTGGCATCCAGTACTAAACTATTTATGGTTGGTTTTATGATTAGCGTGAGATGCATTGCAATTGTTCGCTATCTGCGCTAACTTATGCTTTCGTTACCAGACAATAGTGATTTTATTTTTTAGAGCAAATGTGGAACAAATAACGCTGCAGGGTCACATAATTCGAGCCCCGTTAGTGTTTGCTTCGGTCTTTAAGATTGTAGTTGCCCTACAATTATTTCAGAAATAAAGCTGAAACGCAAATGATGCACACGCCCGAAATAATCTATAGATTGTAAGTTACTGAAGTGACGAAAGGGTATTGCAAAACATGAATATGATGAACAAACAGCTGGCTATTTACGCGGCGAAAGTTCTAAGAAAATGTCTACCATACCTGTTGCCTTTTTACGTGTTTAGGGGATAAAGGGTAAAAATAATATGCGTCAAATGACTGTCTAGAATTAGTTCCGAAGCGACACCCGAACGTACGACATACAGAGTACTTATTCCGCCTAGTGTAGTGGCCCTTAACCTCCTGAACGTAAACACGACCATCTATAAGCAGTTTTATGGCAGGCTGCTCTCTAGCCTCGAAAACCAATCCTCAAAAAAAAAAAAAAAAAAAAAAGCTTTTCGTGCCAAAAATCGCAGCAGGTACCTTTCGATCCCTTTAATAACGTCAAATCTATCGATACGGTGTCTTCTCAAAAATACACGGGCCTCAGAAGCACTCCCGAATAGTCTCCGAAAAATATGAAACGGTTGTATTTATACACATATATAAATATACGCTACAATATATATATATATATTATAGCGTATTTACTGAGGGCTCTGTTTTATATTGGCCAGTAGAACTGCTGGCATCATATTTGTTATTAATGACCTAATTTTTGTTTTGCTACACAGCGTTTCGAAATTGTGCTTCGTACATTGTTGGTTATACTTCCTCAAACTAATAATAAATACTGTAATTCCCCCAGTTTCATAAAAGTTCTTTAGTCGAAACAACGAACGCGCCACGGAGACACATTGAACGTATTAGTTTATTTACTAGGCTAAAATCGATGATGTTAAACGCTGGCTTGGACAAACGTAAAAAAGATTTTTTTTATCATATGCACTTTAAGTAACTGCACTAATAATAAGCGATCTTGCACGCTGAACGTCGATTTCCAGTATGCAAACAAAGACCACCGTAGTCGTCTGAAGACTTTCCACCGGTTGCAATTACGACCTACTCATACGATGTATGAAAATCATGTTTTCTGATTATGATCTATAAGGGCATACGCTGGAACCAGAGGAAAAGCAAGCTCTTAGTTACAGTCCATAGTTATATTTTGACAAAAAAAAAAAAGCGTTGTTCTAGGTAACTGTTCAAAAAAAAGATATGATACTGCACATGAACAAACGCTTCACCAAAACAAATTAGAAAAATTACTACATTGGCTGTCGTCAATATGCATCACATGGGCATCCGTTACATACACGAGTCACAGTACCGTATAAGGCCTAGCTCAGCTAGTAAATAGGGATCATTCCGAAGAACAACCGTTAATACCTGATATTTGATGTTTACATACAGTTAAGGGAATATTCACTAAAGCATTGTAAAGAGTTGTGCGCATGGGAGACAAGGTCAAGCTTCTCCCACAGTGGTAATAGCAGTAACATACTACTAACATGGAGGGAACAAGCACTGTCGAATTATAATAATCCTAATAGAACATACGTCATAGCGCACAATTGCTAGTTCCCTCTTTAATCGATATAATCTTTCGTCAGCTGTTTGTCATAACGCCGCCGCGCTCTGTATGTTCGACGACGAATTAGCCATGCTGGTCTGAAGAGCAGCAGATCCATATATAACAGTACGCACACGCATGGATACAAAATTATATCGTTGTTTCAACAAAACAAAGAAAACACAGAACACGGTCAAGGGAGGACGTAAACTGCTGTGTCGGCACCTGGTTGTTTATCTAATATTCATCCGAAGTGATGGTGATGCTCGAAAGAGTCACGATGCACAGCCTACTTGATATTGTAGATAATGAGCGGGTACTGCGTCTTCAAATATGAAGATCATTGATGAAGACGCTGCAACATGTATTGCAAGGTTCGGGCAGCAAAGTATTCTTGCAGATATTGACATCATAGTTCATAGTAGCGAACTATATTTACTGTTTGGTTCATTGTATCTGCTAACGAAGCTGAAAAGAATTATTTGGTTACATATAATCGGCGTGCGGAGATGAAATAGTCGTTTTACGCTTTTTGCTTAATTGCGAAAAGATAGCTTACATACTTTTGCCATCTTATGAGCTGTCCAAAAACGTCTATGACCTCGTTTTGCCAACATACAAGTTACAACTTTTCCTCACCTAATTTCATGTGTGTTGCTTTTCAGGTATCCGCGATTCGAATCATGTGATCGATAAGTCAAACGTTTTAGGTGTCGTACCTTGCTGGGGGGGGGGAAACGTTTATATACACAGTAACGGAAGTTATCTCTGTACAACCACATTAAGAAGTAACGATAAAGCCGCAACTATGAACAGAAAGACTTTTAATGAGCTCTTGCATAGGATGCTCCACTTTGGACAGGTGTCATTCCGCATGTCGATAGCGCTCGTTATCGTTCTACAAGTGACATACCACCTCGCAAGTGCATCTGGGTAAGTTTTGGCAAGAAAAATACGCAGATCAAAAAAAAAGAAACTGGATCGTTGGTCAGAACGGGTAATATTTTGTTTACGTGTGTCTATATACAGGGTACATCTTGTATCAATTTAGGCTAATATATTATAATATTGTTAGTGACAAATGTATTAGTTATACAACGCTTGTATTCAGTGAACGTATTAAGACAAGCTTTTTGCCACAGATACCTCTAAATGCTATACACCTTATTCGACAGTAGAGATAAGTAAATCCCTCTATTATTGACTCCAATGAAAATCGGAACGATCTGGTTTTTTTTTTGTTTTCGAAGGAATAGACATCGGCAACTGTTAACAGGAGCGCGACCTGGCCTACGAGAATATTAAACTAATGTTGGCGCATCGATAAAAGCATAGGACCATTTCACAAGACTTCACTAGATTTTATATCATCAAGTAGTGCTCAGACGTCGTTGGGTTTTTTAGTCGAATATTTATGAATCACATCTACTAAACCCTTTCGCTACCCATTTGCTTACAATATTCTCATATCTGGAGTACAATCGCGAAATCTTCGAGCATACTTGCAGTACATTTGTACTGGTTTGTCTTGTAGATAGTGCTCGTAGGCATCCAGGAAAGGATGCGATAATAGAGATAAAATCCTAGAATAGTGTTGATTTTTAAAGAATTAACGTTAACTGTTCGAGTTACTGAATGACTGGGGGTAAAAACATACCAATGTGAAAGGAAAAATTCTCACCGCGATCAGCCCATCAGATTAATCCCTATTTTCCGTGCTGTAAAATTGGCTTAGGATTCTACACCATGTCTCGATAAACTGCCCGTCTAGTTTTGTATAACTGCCCTATACGCAAATATAGACAAAGCACCTACATATGCGGTTATGCCAGGCGCCATTCAACCTACATTTCGCATGTGGTATGTAATCCTCTCTGCATGTAGACTTCATATACTCTGTACATAATGGCTTAAACATGAATATATGCGCGTTAGGAATATACGAAGTCCTACGCTGATGGAAGTCGAAAAGCCCAAAGCCCTTCCGTATACACAAGAAGCTGAAGTGAATATTCCGATGCTGGTTTCCGTCTTCAAATCGTAACTGAGTATGCTCAAGTTCTATATACCCGACCCTCTGTTAACATCGAGAAATGTCGTTGAGAAAAAAACATCAAGCTTGTTTCATTTTCTGGGTCACGAGTCGCGGATGTGAGCACGATACGACGCACGTGACTAGTTCTGAAGCTGCGTACATGTTGCGTATACTACGGCATTCGATGTCGTTCAAATGTCTTCGAGAGTTAGTCTAAAATAGAGAGGCAAGCCTGATAGAGTATTTTATATATCATCTAGAAACGCAATAGATGTCATAGTTGCTCGCCATGAATTTGATCTTGACAAAAATATCATCGGACAATTAAACGTACTTGAACTTGAAATTCAGATTATGAAGCAACAAATTATACAACAGAGAAAATCTACTGTGTCCTTATATATTATCTCAATAATAGCGTTTTTCTTTTATCGATAACAGCCGAATCAAACAATTCTGTGCAAGCAAACTTTGCAAAAGCTTGATGCAAAAGCATTATGAAAACTACTGCTCTTTAAGGGTAACAGTTAGCTGCTCTTAGCGATTAACTCTAGTTGACGGCCTTCCCATGTTGTGGATAGTTTTACCCCGGAAGCTTTGCCCAGCAGGCCAATGTTTGTAGTAAAACAAGGACGATCTACCGAGCACTAAACTCTGCGCCAACTGGACGTCATCTTTGCTACATTTATATTTGCTGCTTTAGAAAATTGTATTTGCCCTCCCCGATATTTCCCTGGTCAACTAATTCCGTTTTCCCTTTTTATGAGATGAAAAAACTTGTCATCACAACAAATATCATGGCTCACGTTCTTTTGGCGAAATGATTTTTCTCGGTATAGTTGCTCTGCATTCATCTCTTAGAGCGACAGTGTTCTAATCATACTTTTATCCTCCCGTGTTCACTGAATTTAAATAACAGCTTTGTTCACTGATTTTTCGATTAGTTTAAAATATAGCAAGATCTCAGGTCACCAGAGAGAAGTATAAAGTGTTCCCGTAGCAAGTTCGTGTTATTGAATGCTTGCAGCCAATGCGAAGCTAGGTTGTTCCCTTATCCATTATTTATTGAATAACGTCTCCGTTCCCAAAGCTGGGGTCTAATACTCGATTTAGCTTTGCTCATCTTCAATGTAACTCAAAAGCCATTATTTTTCCTATCGTTTTGGCTAGAATAAGAGTCTAATGTATACGCTATGATTTTAACGAACCAATACATTTTTATGGGGTCTTCTTGCAAAACTCCCGCAGTCAACTGTAGTAAGCCTGTTAGAAATGCACTATACGTCCTTATGCCGTGCCCAATGAAAAGACACGCTCGACTCGGCTGCCCGTGTGTTATCTTCATTGTTGGATGGCAGAGCTAGAATACGGGATGCACCATTCTTACATCAACCTTGTGTCCTGGCTGAACTTTTTAGCGTTTTATCCTGTTTTCCTTTCTAATCCGATAGTTGTATCCGCTATGCTGATTATAGATGTTTTTCATGTCTTGCACTCGTACACATTGGCTGTGCAATGACCCAAATTTCGAGGACTCTGCTATGCTAAATCTAAGGATAATACAAACGTTTGTACTTTCTCATTTCGAGTTAACATAATACGACAAAGTGGCGTATATTACTGAAAACTCTGAATCCCCGCCAAAGGTCTCAGGATTGGGTTATAATTAATATAATTCTATCCAGTTGCGAGTCTCTAGCCTCTCCGTTAGTCACTGGTTGTAAGTAAACATTTTATTGTTTTCTTTACGCTAGCCGATATACGTACTGGTAGAAGCCTTGAAAAAGGATTAGGTTGCACACAGAAGATACTGAATAAAAACAAAGGATAACTTGCAAGCATATCTGTCAGTGAGATATGACAGTTTCAATGTTAGCATATAAACAGACAATCGAATTCTACCTTTGATACTGCGTCAAGGTAGCAGTAAAGTGTTTCACCAATCGACCTAAATCATATGATTGCAAAGGCCCGTTAAAGCTAGACTATTTTGCGAGTCTCTATGTCAGTAATAAAATCAAGTTACCAGACCTTTGTGGGTTTATAGATTATAGACTTTAGGCTATATTTAATGCATATTACATTATGAGCATTTTCTTTAACATTAGCGTTCTTGCCAATCGACGTGCTGACCTATCTATCACAGCCGCTTAGAGACGCATCTTGTGGAGGATACGAAGAAATGTAGCTCCACAAAATTCTATAATCCAAGCCAAATGATTCTCTACATATACACATATACGAGTCAAAATAAAAGCTTACACATTCGACTCAACACAGTGACCATGGATGTTTTTGTCGGATGCAGTTTCACCTGACGCGCCTGAACATGAGGTAAAATAACCACTCTGATCTAGTGCACGTTGTTATTTCTAGCACACACGTTCAGAGCACACGAGATTGGAATCTATGTGATCAAGCTAGATTTATGCACAGGTTGCTTCACATTATCATGAGCTGAGTGGACAACTCCGCTCTGTTTCGCACCTAAATGTAACGACGGTGTAAGACATGTCAAGGCCATAAGCGTATATGCGATTAAAGGCGGTTATAAGCCCATCGAGAGTTACCTATTCGAACGGCCAACGCCTCGCCGTCGCTGGAAGTTATTCTGCCTTTGCCTACCGATCGATGTTAGTGCCGTCGATCAAGTTAGTAGCAACTGACATGTGTTGGCAAACAGCAAAATCCCTCCTTTATCTAAGAAAAAGTGTGCCTACACTGCCGCAAAAATTGAACATGTCCCAGATGCATGCAAATAAGTTAAACGTTTTATGCATACAGAAATTCTCCAAAAAATTGCGCCTACCTGAACACATTTTCGAATATTAGTCCATTACGCGACTCAGCTCTCGACGTGCTTCGTAACCAGCTTAAACAATGAGGAAGAATTTCTCAGGTGTACTTCAAGGGTGTCTGTATAGCTGCACACGATGTCGCAGGTTACACATCAATGGGGCCGTAGGGGATAGTTAGTGGAAACGCTGTATTGTTGAAAGCTGCTCAGTCCCCCCGGCCCCCATTACGTCCATCAATAACAGTGGTTCAGCCGATTTCGCTGTGCTGTGCCTGCATTTAACCGGAGGACAATACATAAATAAATCAGGGTTGTTATAGGTCGATGCCGTTCCCTATTACAAAATTGCTAGATAGATTCAATGCATAACTGGTCATACCTGATACGTCTTGCACTCGGTTGTTTATATAATGCTAGGTGCTATCAATTATTGAATATGATGAAACAAGGAAAGGTTTCAAAGACATCATTAATCTACGCGCGTTTATTTGACGATTGTCACCCGCAGCCTACGTGGTGCTAACGGTGCTCAGCCTTCTCTATCGGCTCACAGTAGCAGTTCTCCGTATGTGACACTCGGCACTTGATCTTTCTTGAGCAATTGCAGCTATTGTAACGATCATCACTATTACTATTAACAATGAACGACCTCCCGCTACGGTGCTCTCAAAAAATATTATACACTCGTTGAAGATCTAGCAAATGGTTATCGCGATTCGAGGACGAGCCTCGGCGCAGTCTCCAATTTCCACCAGATTACTTAAGAAAGAAAGTTAGAAACTATGACAGAACAGCGTACGATGATAGCTTCGCTTCTTCCATGACCATGTTTTCCCGCCTCACGACCGAAGGTCTCACGTTTGTCCCACCTTCATAAACATGTGTGTGCTTTTTCAAGGTTCGACACCCCGTCACGAGTCGCTTGGCATCGCACAATCATGTTGCAAGAAAGGCAAAAAAGCCCAAACGACCTTGGCCATTAATGAATATATCCTGTTTACTTTGAGGGACTTGCCCCCTCCCCACCAGTTCAGACCATCGTTATTCCCTTCCAGCAGCATACGCGTTGTAACGATCGATGAAATCGTTGGCGTAGGTATTGATGTTTTAGCACATTTCTACTGGCTGTGTATCTTCTCGTCGAATCACGCTTCCGACAGGTTTAGTGGTCAGACGACATTTCGAGGGCAACAGACCACTTCGGGGATCATCGTCTATTAAGACGGTTCACTCAGCGGAATATCACCTGCACGACAGCGTTACGAGATGGGGAAATACTGGGCCGTTAGTGTCACAGATACACGCGTATATATTATGGCATACTCATCAGTTGGACCATTGCGTCAGTGCGTGTGTCTCAGGCACCATACAAACATGTCATGTCCTCCCCCCAGGAGAGACAAAATAGAAAAGGGCGCCTCGTAATCGGCGCTGGCCAATAAAAGAACAGGAAACAGACTAGCAAGTAAAGACCGGTACGGAAATTCCATATTAGTATCCCTACTTCGCTTACGCTTCTAAGCCACGCAGTAGCCAACGATTTATAGATATAAAGACGCTTGTCGGTATGATACGATGTAGTTACTTGTGCGTAATAGCTTATGTTTAACTGCCGGAAAGCTAAGGCAGAATGAACTCGTGGCTGCCGGTTGCTAGTCACTAAATATTACTAGAACAAATCGTGCCTTAATGGCATATATACATAGCGCGAAAGATTTGTATCGTCAATATCACAATGCGGTATCGATCAAGCATTCCGTAATAAAATAAGAGAGTTATTGGTTGAAACTGAAGTTCGTTTTAGTGCACTTTTATTAAGAAAATTGTAGCGTCAACACTGAGTGGAAAACCCCTAATCATGATTTTGTTGACTTCGTCAAGCCGTTAGATTAAATGGGAATACTCCTGTACCATGAACACGTTCTCCAGCGAAGGAAGGCGCCTTTTCCAAAGCGAAACGTAGGAACTAAGACCCAAATCAGCCCGCCGTCATTGTCGTTATGGTTTAGTTGTTCTCTCCGGGAAACGACGTACCTATATTACAGTGTCTGTGTGTAATATTACGATTATCAGTGTTAAACGCACAAGTTTTATCTATTCTTCCCTCGAAGTCCTTGCGCAGTTTACCTCGTGGTTAGAACCATCTGTAGACGCAGATGCGCATATTATATGAACCTCACAAATGAGGACGGATAATCAGGATTATATATGTATATCGAGCGAAAGGGGAAGAGAGTAAAGAGGAGAACACAGCCTAAAAGTGAAGGGTGTTTCGGTTTTTCTTTAGCCTCTGCGAGCTCGATTTGCATATGATATCTATGCGACACACGTATACTTTGCCAATAAAGTATACATTTTATACCCATTAACAGGAAGTGTTTTGATTCACGCGCACTGATAAATTCACATTTTTGTTTTGAATCCGTTCTGACATAATTAGCATTTTGCTATAATCTGTTACCTAAGTTCTTCGACTTGCGTGGGTACAAAGTATTAGATGCGTCTGTATTTCTCAGGTTTTTGTTCGAACTCAACGGGATCACGTTCAGAACACAGACGTCAAGCCAAGTTTAAGCAGCTTATTGATCTGAGCTTATTGTAAAGGCCTGGAGTTGGTAAGCAATCGTCAATAGCAAGCAAAATACATCTGGCGTCATTCTAGATCAATGACTTGCTGATCGAAATAGAGACACGACTTACGTACATAGTAGCAAATGCGATGCTGTTCAAAGGAGTTGTTCCTCACTTGAAGACAGTGAGCGGAAGACCTAACAGCGCTTTGTGCCTCAGTAGCTGCCGTATAAGCAGTGGGTTGTTATTTATCCTACACAATTGGGATTGATTGGGTCGTATTTGTCAAATCTGACTTGCATTCATTCGAACTAGTATCAGTTGTCGCACCTAAACAGAACACACAAATCATTTAATAAAGTTTCCACTAGCCGTCCAGGAGATCATTTCTGATTACACGCAAACGACGACGAAGCAAAATTATCCAGGCCTATTGGATCTTTAAGACTGATATAGCACTAGTTACACATAACCTCCATGGTATCATTTACGATGTAATCATAATATTCGTTATGATATTGGTAAGCCACGAAGTTCTGTTCCTAGCACTGGAAAGAGGTCTGTGCTTCCTGCTTGTTCTTTTAACAGAACAAAAACAAGAAGCACATGCATCCACTGGAGTGGATCGTTTATTATGTTTAAATGTTTTCAGATTAACTAGGAACCATGAAAAAAGCGATTCCCAAAAATTTCCAGCTTGTTAAATCAGATTTGGTATACAACAAGGCTGGGTATACATTGTTGCAAACACAGAAGGCAAGACGCAAGGTCCCAGATGGAGCTGACGTGTCCTAAGTGGCTAATGCGCATCGTTTCGAGTTCGTCGCTGTTACAGGTTTGAATATACGATCACCAATGGTTCAAGTTCTAGGATTAGCAGAAGCTTACCATGCCGTCTCTCAGGTCCGTTAAAGAAACCTTAACGAAGTGCAGCGAGTTTCGTCCAGAATCGACTTTGTTGTGGGGAAGCAGGTCATTGACGTCATAGGAAAGAGTTGATTCCAAAAGCTAGCTGGCACAGTGAAAACGGTCGAAGAATATAGAAAACAAAGCAGAGAAAGCAGACACGTTTGATCCTTCGCGTTGCTACTTTGACTATTTCGATTGTTTTTCGGATTCGTCAGAATATTTATTTTCAACAGGGTTATGCAAACAGTTACTCGGGCCGCGCAAAACGGAAGCGGCGCACAAAGCACCGCATCCATGTCCTGGTCAGAGCATAAAGGGATCTTAATTGGGTCCAGGCTTCTATGAAGGCGTGTCTAATTTAAGGCTGCTTCAGGTCGAAGCACTACCTGGTGGCATTATTTTTTCCATTCGACGCAGATGACCACCTGGAACGCGTAGCACTATATAACGTACTTTCATACATGCAGGATATATCCATGTCTCGTTTTCGGTCTTCCTCGAACCGTAGCCATGATCGGCTGTGGCAGCGCCGGTAAAGCAATTCGTTATATAATGAACTGGGTGTGGTCGAAGCGCCTACTTATTTGTAGGCGTTAAGACGAAAAGTTACTGCAATTCGTCAGGCCATGTTTGTTTCAGACACAATCAACAGCGATGTTATTTATATCTTTCTTTGAACTAGACGAGCCATGCTGTACGCCTTTCATGGCCGAAAAAAGCATTTGTACCGAACTCAGCAAGCTTGACAAATTTGACCTATAACTAACAATATACTGATATTGATTCATGATGATGTATAGATACAAATTAAACCTGCTAATTAGTAGGCGAATGTTTGTTTTCCTGTTCATTGTTTTCTGTATTATACGAGTCGACAACAGGTACGTTTCAAAGAAGATGAACATCAATAGGGCTATGATTGAAATTTCGAAGATCACGTTTAGCATAATGATATAACTATAGTACAATGGACACATATGAGGCTTCTGAGAGTACTCTAAAAGTCACTCGCGCGGGGGGCAGAAGCCGAAGCACGAAAAACGAAGAAAGGCATGACATGCTCAAGAACACTTCGATGTATAAAGGTGAGCGAGTCGTATTGTGCTGAAAACAAGTTAAGTTTCCAGCAATTAAATGGGTCATCAGTGCAGTTAGTGCAAGTTGAGTAAAAACCGATTAAATATAAAGTGGGCCAGCGTATTATATTTCATCAAATTGATAAAAATTATCTCATCTTTAATCGGACTAGTTCCAGGCGTACGTATATTATTTTTACCGAAAATTCAATTGAAACAACTGCACGGGCACTGGTCGAAATAGACGAACGAAAATTAGCGTATCTTAGCAGTAGACACTTTTCTAGCTCTAGTTCATTACGTAAATCTGGGGCTGTTAATGGATGTCAGTACTTGACAAAATTTAATTTACGCTAAAACATAATTAATATCAGACCCAAAAATAATAATAATTATGAAATCTGCGAATATGGAAATTATATATTCGTTTTTTTTACCAAATAGCTTATAAATGTATGTATCTAAACTAGTAAAGCAGAATTAACAATTAGCAGAAGGCGTATTTTCGGTGTTGCAAGGTTAGACAAAGTTCGTTGGACTTAAAACTTGGCAGGGTACTAACTAAATAAAGATATATATTTTTATATATAATATTAAGAGGCATAACGTGGCATCTAGTAGACAATCCACAAGTTTTTGTCTAATCGAAACGTATTTCGAAAAGAAAATAGTGAATATAGCGGTAACAACAGGGCCAGTTTTCGGAGCTAACCAATATCAGGTCTTCGCAGATTAAATTCTGTTAACAGGCGGATGTCACCTACAAAATAAGAAAGATATCGCGGAAGAGGTTATCCAAATGTAGAAATCTGCGAGTAGGACAGCTGTTTGCATCGAGCTTCGGAAGCAACGTCGCTTATTTCCCTTACAAATTTAACTACGAAGAAAAAATCTTTTCGGTTTGAGAGCTGATATTACGCTTTCGAATTGACATCTATTAGTTAATCCATGTAGGACACGGGCCTTTGCGTATGCAATATCGGGCTGCACGGTGTGACGAAGTAGGATCTATGCGGAGTCCTTTTAGCTGAAAGATGCATTTACAATATAAGCAAAGCCCACGATGGCTGTTCGGACTCGTGTCGACCTATAGCGCTTTGTTTAGTTTCGGCATGAGCGTCTTTGCTTGCCATTTGTAGAGTGAGTGAAGCAGGGATGCGATTCGGAAACAAGGGGAAGAGACTAGAAATCGATAAAAAAAAGGCAGCCGTCAATGACCGCAGAGTGCTGTCATCTGCTTATTGCCAAAGCAGAAGACGTCTGGATCTTTAGCGCTGTCATGATTTTCCGATTGACTTATATATATATATATATATATATATATATATATATATATATATGTATATATATATATATAGGGCGTTTCACATTTATTGTATAATATAAATGTACAAATCGTCTGATCCTTTTGTATGCGTCAGGTCGTCAACAGCTTCTATAAAATGTCTTTCATAGTCTGCGTCTAAGGTGAACACAGATTTCTATTGTTTAGCTATCATTTTGCTCGCCATTTCTTTAGGAAGCTAAAGGAAGTTAGTCTCTGAGCTTTACTCGAGTCTAAAAAACTTGTTTTCGATTACTAGATGAAATATATTAGGCGTAACTTGTTTAGAATAGACGTGGTAGCGTTTCCCATTTTCTTCATCGGCATCTGCGAATAAAGTAAGTTTTCTTTTACTAAGTTCGAATTGAATTATGTAATTTCAACTGCCTTTATATTCGTATTTTCTCCGATACGGAATGTATAACCCGATCGGACTGTTTGCCTCTGCGAACATGTGGGGTGCAAAGCTGAAGAGACCAGAAAAATATTGAACAATAAACTTCACAAAAATGATGATTTTTTGTTGATGTAAAGCGTGGTACCAACTAAAAACAGCCTATTCATAAAAAATAGAATCAATAGATACAGGATGACCTACCATCTCGTATCGAAAATGCTGCCGAATAAAGTCGACTAGTGAATAAAGTAAGTTAATTTCTACTTACAAGGTAGCAAACTTATTAGAAATAGACAGGCTGTAAAATATTTCCGTCATCCATAGAATCCGGTCAATCAAGCGATGGGATCGAAAGGCGCGTGTACGAGAACGAAATGTTTGTTTAATTAGTATACAAAACGACATGCGGCTATGCCATCCGCTATAATCTCTTCATGTGAGTAATAACGCCCCTGACAGATAGGGGGCATGATGAGACAAGGAATCCTACTGCAAGTTATAATTACGAACGAAATGAGTTGTATAATGAAAATGGAGACTGTTCCTCTTGACGGGATCTATTCAAGCTACCGCTGCGCTTGAAGCGTTGGGACTGCAAGTCCACTGATGCCGCGTGCGTACCAAACGCTAATATCCTATCTTCATCAGTAGATCTTCTCGTTTTTTGTCATTTATTTGTATTATTTTATATCAAAATTAGATATTTGCAATATAGACAACTGGCTGACGAATGTCAAATCAGCCCAAGATAATGAACTTTCCATTTCAGACGACTTGAACTTGATAAACACCAGTACTCCTCTGAGCAGAACCATCAATAGGGCCGAAAATCATCCCACTTTTAGTCTGCTTCAAGTTGAATGAGCTATTACAGGCTTCATATTCTGCGTCGCCAACAGCTGCCATTCATTATGTACTATACATTTCTAACGTATATTCGTTTGGCCGTTTGCGGCTTGACTAACGACGATATATCGTAGCCATGATTTCCTTTACCTTTGCACAAGACCCAGTCGAGTCACAGACCATATTGAAAGAAGTACAAAAGTGAACACTTTTGCTGCGCGTCTATTCAGAAAGCGTATAACAGTTGAAAGTTTATTTCGTGTACTCCACTCATTTTTTTGAAAAGGTAACTATTCCGCAGTTTTAGAGGGCTCGGGACTTATACGTCGTTAATGAGCAAGCGGAACAGACATGAGACACCTGGGCTGAAGCCCGCCCAAGTTCTACCCTGAAATTGCTGCTCTTTAAACAAGTAATAAGTGAATTATAAATACTCTTTAGCCAGCGACTCGTATCAAGTTAAATTGGAAAGGGCCTTTATTAACGCAGGGAATATATTGCTATGAAATATGTATCATATATTAAACATTCCGTCGAGCTAGCTTGACGCAACTGCAGAAACGAAAAACTTCGATACTCGTTATGTATCAATGCAGTGTTACGCAGCTACTTATTCGACACCGATATTGAATAAATGTTACATGTACGCAGTTGTTGGAGCTGCTTAAATATTCCATTAATTTTCTAGCGCGTATGTGGTCTTGTATGGTTGGTGAACAGCGGACGAGCCTTTCTTTGGCCAGCCGCCGCAACCATTCGTAAAAACTTACGTCGCTAATGTGTTTCGTGAATATCTAAGCTTTACGAGACATTATTGTTACCGTCATTGGGGATTCATGGTCTGAACATCTGCTTACCGATCCCCGCGCAAGGTATCGCGACTCCTGGATTCTTCTATTCAGCTTGTGTATCTTATACACCTATATTCTATTAAATGTTATAGTATACACAGTGTACGTATGGGCTCGTTATAACAATGGGCTTTTTGCGTCCATTTGTTTGCTGTCGTCAGTTTCGGTTAGCTCTAGACAAATACTAATACTACCGTCACAGTGGCCATTGCAGCGTATTGTTCGTTATAACGTTACCCTGACCGGATCAATTGATTATGGCTTGCCTCAGCAAGAATCTGTTTAGATGTAATGGCGACTCGTGCTTAGCAGACAAACAAACGAACGAATGTAATAGCTACCTGAATGGAGATAATATTCTCGATAACTTAAAGTTGGTCTTAGTTGAAGAAGTGTCGTTTTTGACTTTAGTGCGAGTGACCCCTGTAAATTATGGCAAGCCGAAACCTTGGACCTGGTTATTTGATGATGCTCATTTTTACCTAAAACAATCGTTAACTTTAATTGATGGCCACGGCTTCGTTCATGCATCCACTTGCCAACAATGGCAATGGAAGCATGTGAGGTGGCATGGAAAAGATCCATTTTACCATTCTTGTTTATTATAGCCTACTGTATATTTTCATATGGGCAAGGTTTGAATATGTTTAGTGTCAACAATCTAGAAAACAACCCTCAAAAAACTTCAACTACTTTTGATCAGACGAGAATGCATCTTTGCAAAAACCGGTCTTTACTTAAAACACTTTTAACTCAGAAGGCACTGAATTGAGCGAATTTGTTTCACGTAACCGCACTGGTTATTTCGACGGCGCTCGGTGGCCAATATTCAGCCATTCAAACGCTTATACTGTTTCTAAGGCTGTCCATCAATCCGTTCAAAGTAACGTTTGGAACGGTCGACAGATGACGCCCCCGAAACAAGAAAATGAAGACCGAATCCTTGCGAACGTAAAGTTTTTGGTGATAATAGTAGGCCCTGTAGGATAAAAGGATCATCAGTCGGTCCGAAAAACAGGATGTCAGGGAGGTGTCGGCCTAAGGCAGATTCAGATCCTAAGCAAGGGGCCGAACTAGTGTTTACTGATTTCCATAGAAAATCTTTGAGTGATGAATTATGATCATGATTAAATCTGTTGGGAGACACGGTATTCAAGTGAACATTTTCGTCCGCTACCGTTTTTCGGAAGACTCGTGCATTACATACAGAGTTGTTTTTGTTTAATTTTTTCTTTGTCTACTGCTGGTCCTAAATGTCGGCCAATAGCTGCTTACGTCTCTGAGCACTTAATACTGATGTTTCTTATGGAAATCGCGGCTTTAGCTAGGCCTTAAAAAGACTGCAGTTATACTGAACATTTTATACTTTATTTTACTATTAATTAAATATTTAGGGTGTCTAAAGGAAACCATCGATAAACAAACGTATTTAGGCACTGGACTGAGAGCGGGCGTAGGCAGCAGTCGAACATTTTCTACAAACAATAACTATTTAAGATGAATAGCTTCCATACTTATTCGAATCTATGACTTGTTATTGCGCGAGACGAAAATCATGCTATCAGCTTAACGCTTATCAAAGTAAAAAGACTACGTTAAAATTTAGCTCCCATCCTATAGAAATACATCAAAACAAAACTGACGCATTGTGCCTTAATTAATTCGAACCTAATTAAAAAATGTAATTTTCTTTTTGATAATTGGCTACTTCTATTTAGCCTACCTTACGATATAAGGTTCTTTTTGTGTACTTATTTGTATCTAAAGAAATAACTGCGCCTTGCTGGTAAAGCGTATTCCTAACTAACACAATCAGATGCCTATTTATCAAGGTCTTAAAAACAAGCGATCATAGCAAAATATACGTATTACTTAAGAATGACCAGCCTTATTCAGCAAGTTACAACAATAGATACTGTCGATCTTTGAAGCTGCTTGTATGGCGAGCTTAGCAAACGCATTGCTAACTATACTCGTTTCGTATTAGAAGTTAGACCTAATTAGATTCGTTGACACTTGGAAGTAACTTGTAGTCTTACATTGAACTTCAACTGCAGCTATAGCAGACGTTGCAACCAGCATGAATGGTAATATATAAAACTTGAAAATAAACTCTGTTTGAGAATTCATTCACATTAGAGCATGTCATACACGACGATGTCTCGGAAATACCACTTTTAATGTAAGAAAACCGATAAAGACCGGGATGGATCGTAGAGCTACGTCTGACAAGGTATGACATTCGTCACAAACGTAAAGTTAAACCCGTTGAATGAAAAATATTCCACAGATTCCACAAATCTTGAAGCAAACATCAGAAACAATTCTGAACTAAAGCACATACAGGTGGCGGCCCGTTTCGAGCAGCACTCGTCATTGTTAATGTCACCATTGCAGTCTGAGGTGTTTACTGCCGTACTATAGGCACAGGTTCGAAATTCACTTAAAGTTCAATATGTCGCCCGTAGACGAATACGATACTAGTGACCATTACACAAATGGCGTACTGATTTGGTTAACTTGGGTACTAGTAAGATCGCTTGCGAGTTGCTCGGGTTCTGTGAATCTGAACGTTAATTTTGGGCTATAGTTGGGTTTAGCGTCTTCAAATTTAGATGCAGTTCTGAATCTCTAAGTCAGCAGAATCGTCTACAATTGTAGGGCGAGTTAGAAATCAGTGAGAAAACGTTCGAGCTTCGGTTTATTTCTCAACTCGTCATTGTTAAAAACATGATTTTCTCAAGAATAGTATTTTCCGCTCGGTTCTAGCCGACGATTCAGGAAATTCAAACACTAACGCAACCGTCGTCTTTACAACTTTAAAATTCTATAAATGACTAATACTCTTACTCAGCAAGGCTACGCCTACTAAGTTCCAGCCTGAGTTGATCTCGTCCATGCATGTATGTCAACCTTGCACAGATCAGAAAGCAACAAACAGACACATAAGGTGGATCCATCTAATATATTTAGCTATAGTCAGATTGATGCTATATTTGACTCTATGTATACGCTATATATGCTAAACGTAATCTGGTATTTCAAGCAATCAGTGACTTTACGTTGTTCAGTTTGTTCGAGATCTGGTGCACTAGCTTAGCGAAGCTAGTTTAGAGGCATCAGAGCTGCGTCACTCAATGAAATGCCTACAGATCAAAGATGTAAATGATTTATCTTTCCTTTATTTTCTTCTAGCCAACTATATTGGTGGTACTTTTATGTGACACCTGTTGATCTTACTATATCGTATCCCATATCTAGATCACAGCGTAACGAGAGCGTTCCGATGTAACCTGAAGTATGAGCTTCAGATGATGTCTGACCTCTCGACCATTCGAATTTGAGCTTCCCAAGTGAAGGCACCAAGGCCCAATCCTTACTCGACGAACGAGTAGAGGTCTAAAATTCGTGTGAACTAATTCGCCCATTTAACGACCACGAAGTATTCACTTATGCCTATAAAACGCTTTATAAAGTGGTTGGTAACATTTTTTAGTTTCTTTAAAACCTGCCCAACATGACTACGAATAAGCGAATTCCATCACCCCTTAACGCTCTCTATCTATATCTCTCGCCTTATTCAATTAGTTCAATGAAAGAAAGAAAGAAAGAAAGAAAAGACAGTACCTACTGCTAGATCGGAAAAGTTGCTTTGATGCAAGTGGCTATAAGATAAATGGATTGACTATCTAAGCGGACAGGTAGCGTATCTCTATGGCAGTGGGTGGCTAGTTAGTCGAGGCTTGCTTTGGCGGTACCTCCTTGAATTGCTGTTGTTATTGGTCCCTTTTGCCGAATTCAGTCCACCTCGTCGCTCAGCTCATCCCGACACTGGTAGCGCCTCTGGCAATCATCGATCGAAGTTTAAGTTGCCGGCAGGAGCAAATGTGTGTACGATCAGCTATCGGACCAACCGAAAAAGTTCCGCGAGTTGGTCGATTGCTAGCCATGAAGATACTTTAGTCTCGTGAAAACATAGCCAACAGCAAAAACATTCGTCAGGCGACAGAACAGGAAAAGAGACTGCTATTGCCACTTCTGCGAGTCTTCCTACCTCTGTTACTTCAGCGGCTGCTAGCGAAGTCGAAATAGACCACCCCTGCAGGAGAAAAATGAGGGCGGTCATCACACTGAACGCTGGGACGGCGCTGTCTGCTTGCGCTACCAAAGGTCGTTATTACTGACATCGATGCAAACAATGGCGATGACCCCTGAAGGAGTGGGAACTTCAACAGGGTTTCGAGTAGTGCTGATACGCCGCTCACCGGTGCGAAGATCGAACCGAATCATCGCTGACGAACAACAAGATTAAGACTCTCTAAAGTGAAGTATGTGGCTTAAATTGATTGTAAAAGCCCTCTAGTGTTGGCTCTGTCTCTCTGTCTGCTCGAGTTCTGCAATAATCAGCGGACAAACTGACTAGAGAGAGAAAAATGCATTCCGATCTCAAACGGCCCAGGGGTTTTCGTTTTCGTTTACCGCAAGAATCATGACGGCCTAATAGAATTCCGGTAGCGCATGCACGAGGCTTGGACTCGTACCAGACACACTGTCTCTGATCACGAAAATGAGGAGCAGAACTAGAACGGCTCAAAGAGTGGAATACAACATGATAAAAAAAGATCGTTTTTAAGAGGTTATGGCGAATTTGTCGTTAAACATCAGACCGAAAAAATCAACCCAACTAAACAGAAATCATGCGATCATCAATACAGTCCTAGCAATGTAGTTTAGAATGCCTTATTTACAAGGATTCATAATTACCTGTCACCAAACAGACCTAATATCATGCTGGAATTGGTAACCTAACAAACCTATACTATTTTTAAGGAATTGGCGATAATTTACGGCAAAGTTAATCACCATCACTAAGAAAATGTTTTTGAAAATCTGTAACCATGGTAACTGCAATAATTAAACTATTCCAATTCTGCTGTTATTATAGCTATAACTCTTTTCGCCATATTTGCCCATAAATATATGTAGTGCTTAACGAAGATAATTATCACGTCGTCTCACGTTCTAATACGTGCGTCTTCGGTCAAAAACGATAGTTGTATTAGTATGAAGTCCCTTGAAAATCTCGTCTGTGGTTTCGTGTGTTTGGCGCCTTTAGCAGCTTGTCGTTATGGCTAGACCCGGTGATTGTACAGAGAGTAAAAGACTTTATACTGTTTCGAAAGAATTGTGCGACCTGACGATTTTGCCGGTCACTGGCCTTTTATCGCAATACGAATTCTCACATCTTTTCATAGGACCAACTTTTTTTCAGTCAGAGACGACTATCGCAAATAAGATTAAGTTCGCCTTAAAGTTAACCTGTACCAGGTGGTAAGCCATACTTACTAATTTTTTTATAGAAATGTCAAGTGTAGATAGTTTAAATTCTAATTCGATCAGGCGGAGCCATGACGAAAGAGACCTGATAGAACTTGACCGGCCTAACACGTTATGCAGTTCGCAGTTTATGCCATCGCCTACGCAGAGTACAGGAGCCCAATAAATAACCTGATGAGTAGTGTGTTTATACTAGGTGTAAGTTATAGTGTAATATGTATCATACTCCCTCAAGTTCAGTCGACGAACCGTCTGGCTTGCTGGCCGACTTAAGAGGGCTGTAATGCAGTCACTGGTAGGTTCTAACTAAGTCTACGAACCCCAGATCGATTAATTTAGAAACAACGTACGACCTTAGCTTTAGCCCGACTGGATACATTATTGGTATATTATAGTATATATAATTTAGTATGCTACATAGTTGCAAATGTATGTATTCCAAGTGTTTCGTTGTTACGTGACAAAAATGAATAAACGAGCTTGAGTCAAGCTCAAAGTCATCAGATGGCTTGATGGCGGACAGCTTAATAAATAGCATGAAGTTACGAACATATCCTTATTTCGTCTCTGGACCTGTGGAAAATATTGATCATCCTTTACCTTCTAACGATTTAGCTTTTACTATTGTTTTTGTATAGACTAGTTTAAAACAATTGCTCTTCTATACTCACCTACCTGGTATACGTAATTTTTACTAATATACAAGTGTAACTCGGACATTTTGCAAAAGTTGGTGCTACGTCTTATTTCTGTCAGCGAGGAGACCTGTTAGTAGAAAAATGAGAGCCTACTCTAACTTATTTGGATAACTTAATTTGGTAAAGTAGCACCCGAGGCCCCAGTTCGATGACGATGCTACGTAGTGCGCTAGGGCCCGATCCTCTGTTCTCGAACAAACTGAGCGTATATTGAGACGCGTGCAAATCCTAATTTGCCGAGCGTCGTTGTTTATTTTTAAAAAAAATCGGCGTGTTTGTAGTGAAAGGAGGCCAAATATTCTTTTTGCGGAATGCCTCGTTCGTGTGTACGGAGTAATGGAATCTCAGAAATCATTATCAAGCATCGTATCGATGCGTCAAATATCTGCTGCAGCTTCGTTTCAATGGCATTGAGACGTGTTGGCGAGCTGGCTATGCTTCTGTTTATACCATCGGTTGACTGTGACACAGAAGACCTTTGTCGATAGTATTTTTGATAGTTGCCCTTAAATGTAATGTTCACTTCGTTTTTATTCAGTACGTAGCTTTCCCTGTGAGAGTTTTTCTTTTTTTTTGTCTAGTTCTTATTAATCGTTAGTAAGCAATTTTAATTGTTTTCCTCCTTGTACCTTCGGTGGCACCTCGGTTTAATTCTCGAAGGCCATTAGTATGCATACTGACTCTAACGATATCGCCACATGAATAGGTACGGAACGGACAAACCGTCATTGAAGCACTTCATGATTACATCCCTTGAGTAAGTGCGTCTGCACAGTCGCGTCCCTCTGCACTTTTCTCTAATAATAGTGTTTACAACGAACAAGCGATTCTGTAGCAGCTATATTGGCAGTGTCCAGTTATAATAGCCGCAGGGGGGATACTGTTTTTTTCATATGCAAGCCAACTCGATTTGTTGTAGTATAAAAGTCACAATGTAAGTGAAGCTGAAGCCGTCCGGCTTATCGCGTGCGGGCAGAATACGCGAACAGGGTAGAAGTGCACTAGGCAGAATCGTCATCAGAACAGACTGCCACTGATTGAACAAGTCTGTTAGGATAAGTACTGCTGTGATTAAAACTGAATAAAATCGTTTAGATGAACTATTTTTACGCCTATTAGTCAAAACGTATTACTGTCAGACACACGATAGTCAGCTGAGCGAGAGGACTGAATATAATTCAGACCCCCACAACAGTCAAATTCAAACAGCTCAGAACTGTTGAAAGAGGTCCTGAAGTTTTTAAAAGCTAAAGCTTGGCTGAAAGCGGTCTGTAGATCGTGACGCGCGCTGCGCATTAAGACTATATAATAGCTACAGATTTTCCTAAAGCGACTTATTGTTATTTGCATGCAAATCAAATTTCAACACATCTTGAATCGATGAGACATAGAGGAAGGCTGTTTTCAACAAGAATACTACATGTAGCAACGCACTCATGGCTTTATCAACACAAAAACTACTGCGAAAATCTCAAGACCGACATTATTGATCTTCATGATTGTTCTATGGAAATTTTTTTTGTTTTCGTAAAATCTCTTTTTAAAACATTCAGCACATATAAGCCTAATCTGGCTCAGAGGTCCCTAAGAGTATCAACGTGTTGATTCATTTCGATATATTTTGTAGTTCGTATGTTGTGTCTAGTGGCTTCGGAATGGTTTCCGTTGGCTTCGTATTAAAGCCAAAACGTAGAAAACGACACAGAAAAAATACATATACACATTGAGAAACACACATATAAGGGATCGGAGCAATAATGTGAATTACATGGGGGTGCGTGTATCGGGTCAGATTATTCCCAAATAACATTACCTAATTGGCAGCGTCGACTGAAATGACGAATCTTGCACCATATGCGGACATTTATCAACGGTTACGCGAACATATTAGGGTTCTAGCGTTGTCATCCATTGTTTTCCACTTGTTCCCTTTGCATCTACACAATAGTTACCTTCTTGTAGACCTACTTTTTCTTCGACTACATAAATTGGCTAATTTTTTCAGCAGTATTTTTCCGAGCTTAATTGAAGTTTTCGTCGAGATTATGCCAAGTTCGTGAAGGAATCAGTTTCGCTTCGGAAAAATGTGCTGGTTTAAGTTAAACGCATCGGCAATATTGTTAAATTTGAATTACTAGATGCTCGTTCGGTTTTTCAGAGTTGCACACGTTTGCTTCCTAAAATACTTTAGAACTGTAGCTAAATAAAAAGGTCTGTTTTGCGTTATAATCGCAAAATATGTTGCATTTTCAATTTCTTCGAAAAATCCAAGACGAATCTTCCAGCCAATGTGCAAACTGCTCGGAGGTGGCCAAGTGAAATCACTGCAGCCCATGGCAATAGTTGTATATTTTCCGTGCGTCGAATCGAGACCTTTTGCCAGTGATGTTGTTTGCATCTGCGCTGAGCTCTGAAGGACCCAAAGTTCTGGTTCGTTCCAACCGAATTTTAGCCATCAATGAACGTGTCAATTAGTCAATACTTCTCATTAACGGTCACCCTGAGAACATTCAGAAGTGACTGCTTGAGTCGTTTGTCTTTGACCAGAAAATGGTCATACTGGTCTGTACGTTATACTTGGTATATTCTATATGAAATATTTGTGGACGGTGATACTTTACTATACGGCCAGTCGTAAATGCAACGCGTTACTTTTCAACGTCAAAGCGTCCCCTCGTGTGTGTCTGCTAGTACCTAGACTAAAATAGTTGTTTGGCCTTTCCCAATGCGCGAGGAACTCGTCATCCGAAGAAGTTTGTGGACGACGAACGTTCCTACATTGGCCGCTCTGATGTGGCCTGGAGCCAGCAGTAAACAATTTGTTACACCTATCTTTCTGTCTAGATACAGATTATTCATGCTGTTAATTATACATCTGTGACAGTTACAGCGCTCTATTTATGACACAAATGTGTTAATTCATTGACCAGAACTAAAGTGCCTTTTACAAAAACTTAAGTTATCTCACGTGCCATCAACAGCAATGAATCCGTTTCCGATCACTCCGTAAAGCCCAACGCGCCATTTTCGTGGTAGAAATATGTTACTTTTGTTTTTGTCATTCGTCATACATATATATTATGTAATGTTGATTTTTATTACTAATAGTAGTGGACGTTTCATCTTCTTTGAGGCTTCAGCGATGGTCCAAATGGACAGTAATCTATATAAATGTTTGTTGGCCTTATGCGGCCTATGTGCGCCTCACTACGGCCGCTGATGTTGTTACTGTCGCTATCAGCTCGATGAATGAAGTCGCTTCTGTTCGCCCTTCCCGCATGGGACGTTCGGGATCGACAACGAGCTAATCATGAAGTAACATGACGAACCGCTGTAACGTTACGACGCTCGAAGTAGCTGATGAAGTGCAGAGACGGAGTAGTGAATGTCGTGGGCGATGAGTCAGCATCGACGTCGTTCGATTTTTCTGTCAAACTTGTTGTCGGCCACGTGGTTTCTCTCGTGTCCGCTGTTTGTAAGCGGATAGCATAAACGATGACGATATCTAGCTCAAACGAACACACACGTAAGCGAGACGTCGCCGCAGATAGAAAATTGGATAGAAAAACATACGCGCAGGACTTAAGAAAGTGTAGAATTTGTCGCTGTTGGGACGGTCGGGGGCCTTCGCTGTGTCGAATGCCTCCGACGCGGAGAAGGAAACCTGTGGCGGCAATAATGCAGTTTTTCTTCGAGGTGATGCTGTCGTAATTCATAATTACCTGGGTGGGTCTTCAGCTGACATTGATGTAACACCGTTAGAATGTGGATAGTAAATGCTAATAAATTAAGGAATCAAGATGAGTAAAGTATGGCGGATGATACAATATTGTTAAATTGTTGTGTGCTATATAACTGTATACACCCCGCAAATAGA
Organism: Varroa destructor; assembly: GCF_002443255.2. NCBI lineage: Eukaryota > Metazoa > Arthropoda > Arachnida > Mesostigmata > Varroidae > Varroa > Varroa destructor. Next base: position 24,144,409 of record NW_019211456.1, on the reverse strand, counting down.
CTTGCGACCGTGGATATGTTTCTTCCTTATTCATCTAATACTGCCATATCGAATATAGACATATGAGTCGTTGGCTGGGCAAGTCGCACGTGGCAAATGAGGCTACGAAGCGTAGAAGAAGATTACACAGTAGCGTTTAGTAAAAAAAAATTCTGGATGGAAAATTAAAATGGGTGAAAACATTATGGAAACCGTTCCCTGTTAGCTCAAAAAGATTGTAGACTCTAACGATCATAACAAAACTGTAATGTTTTCATTATTTGAACATTTGTATAGAATAAAATATACCTTGTTAGACATTATCGTCAAGCATATCTCTGTGTTTGTCTGTTACAATTTGCTTACGACATAGCGCTATCAGGAACACTATAAATAGAAAAAAAGATTACGAGTCACTGCAAATGTTTATTGGTCACATAATCCTTATTTATCAAGTGCGTAATCTTTTCAACGCTTAACCTTACCTATAATTCAATATATATTAATTTAATATTTTCTACTTTTACTATTTTTCAGATCATCCGAAGAAGCGGCGTTTTCTCCAGCTCCTCTTGATCCAGGTGGGTAAAACTGAACATATTTTAAAAGGATTTTTTTAACAGAGATTTTTACCTATGCTCAGCTTTCAAAATCCCATTGTGATGCTAAAGCTGTGTAGCTGATTGCCTTTTAGCATATATATATATATATATATATATATATATATATATATAGAGAGAGAGAGAGAGAGAGAGAGAGAGAAGGGTAGCTCATCTAACGCTAAATATCTGTACTTGTTCATATGATCTGACTACGTGTAAAATATCACTTTCGAACTACATTGATGAATCGAACTCAATTATACCTTTGTGGCTTTGCAATAAATTTGACGTTTCTTCGTAAAACATACATTAATAGGAATAAAAAAAATTGTTTTCTATATGAAAAACCTTGATCTAGCAGTGTCCGCAGATGGATGAAAACGATTTTCCACAGGCCAATAAAATGGAACGGCCATAACCTCGGTTATATTAAATTGCCACCTTGTTAGGCGCTTCGCAGATTGCAGGTCTTTCAGATGCTGCGGAGAGTTATGAGGTTTACGTAAATATCATCGAAAACATTGTAACAAAGCTTTTGAAAAGACGAGGTTCTTTAGGTGACGTTCCGAAAATCCGCCAAAGGCGGATTGATATGATCGTAAAAGGTGTTTTATAAAGATGTTGACCTCCTCTATATAGTGGACTGCACGCAACATATCACCACAGCTCGATAAGTATAACTAGTCTCTCATCCCCTATGACCTATTTGTGTTTGCGGATGTATTTTTTCCAGTCGCATATCTGCACAATTCTGTATATTGGTATCAGTTATTCGTCCTCCGGTACGCTGATTACTAAGCTGTAATATAATAATGTTTTTCGTTCAGTATTGCCCTAGTCCAATACGCACGATGCAAATTATTCAGTATAAAGTAAAATACGTCATTGGGTTTACGAATTATCTGTGTAAAGAAATGTATGTTTGACCGGACTGGTATTTTGCCTTAAATGCAGATCACCTTACTAACAAAATATGGTGAAAAAGGATTCGAAATACCAAGTAGGAATTATGTATATCCGGAGCATATGTCTCACCGATAAATAAATACCCGTGCGAACTTATAATCAGTATCTGACCGTTAATAAGAATGACAAGGATTCGACGCGCGTCTAAACAAGCCCTCGTATTTAGTCCGCGATACTCTGTTCATAGCAGTGACTACTACACTATTAGAAGGATAACTTTTTGCTCGGAGGCCGTTGGTAGACGTCAGTAAACTTAGCACCAACGTTGGACCCTTATACGCGTAATATTTTTGAAGACTAAATCGATTATAATTGTGGTTATCATATGGCTTTCTAATGGTAGTTCTATAGTACAGTAAGTTCTTCTTTATCCTGCTGTTTTTTATCCTAATTCGGCGTTCAATATTACATTTGTCACTGCAGTAGGCCCTGTTAATTCCAAAACACACGAATTACAACCTTTGTCAGGTCGTTTCTTTTCTTGATTCCGGCTTTGATCAAATTTGTTTTCGGTGAATAGGTGTAACATGTTTTGCGTTGCTTAGCGGCTAGTTAACATTAGATCTTGAAGCAATTTTTGTCGAACTTAAACTACTGCGTATACCGAGGTATATGCTCCAGGTCTAAGCAGCCATTTTGAAACTTCAGAAGCCAAAGTTAAGTGGTTATTTTGTTTCTTCCTAAGCGCGGCAATGATATTTCTAACTGCTTAGGGTGTAGCTTAAGGTGAAACAGATACTGAAAATTCATCTTTTTTAGAAATATCCATTCATTAAGTTTCACTTTCTATTGAGTCTTGCGCTTTCTTCTTAATATAAGAAACACAAACCGGTCAGAGGTTTCGAATAGTCCTTTATGTACACAGGACACTTCAGTCTATAGAAGTTTTTGTGTGGTGATACAGTAATAACATGTTTGCATTCTACAGGAGAGGGACAGAGGGAGGGAGGGAGTCTGCCGTAGACCCACGTAATTTTTGCGGCAACAAACGAGCCTCTCGGAAGCAATGCTTAAAAACGGACGTAAAACCTGACACCTTTCTTCCCATTAATATGACCGTTTAAAGTAATACTAGCCATTCGTGTAGGCATGAAAGTACTGCTGTAACAGATGACTTGAACTAATACTTCATAGCCAAGTTTATTAAACATTCAATATTTAAATTGAATATGTTGCACTGGAATTTTTTTTATCATTTACTGCGAATGTTGTATCGCACTTTAAACTGGATTTAAAAAAAAAAAACGATACATACACCGATCCCGGGAGATTTCAGCGCTTGAGGGCACGGTACACCTTCGGTCAAGCGCCTTTTGAACTGAACCGTAGGTCAAGTGAGCCTGCAGATAAAACGAAAGCAATTGATGATCGTTTGCTTAATTAACATCTATCTATTCATAGGCAAAAAAATATGCAGGTACCGATTATTGAAATGTATATACTATCACCATTCTCTAATCTTGCCAAAATTATCTAGCTTATCATTGATCAGTTGGTATTAATTGCCTCGCTACATGCTTTAATATGGGCAAGCAAAGCTTAGAAATGACGGTGAACTGATTACAGGTCGAGTTTAGAACGTCCATTTTTCAATTCAGCTTATAGCGTATACCTTTCAAGCGAATTCACGAAGGTAGTTCTTATAACTTTTATAACATTATTACTATTCGTATGATAGAAGCTACCTAGTGACCTTTCGAGAACATGTTTGCTCCGAATAGTACTAGCTAGTTCCATAATTTACATTAAATTAACGCAAGCTGAAAGGGAAACCGTTGTGAGCTACTAGCGTACAATTACGCTTTTCATTTTGTGAGATCATTTTCAATGGGTACACATTAAGGTATAAATTGATATAAACAGCAAAAAACCATATAGAACGAACAAAAATAGGAAGAAATTTTGCATCGCATATTAACTATTTACACTCTTATGAATAATCAGTATCGTCATCGTAGAATGATAAACCCATTCCAAAAAGTTATTGGCATCAATTTTTCGCGTGTTATTTATCGCGCGTAAATTAAATCACCTTATAGTATAACCCACTTATATAAACCTACATATGCCCACTTCTGTTGTATGTGTTATTTAGTAAGTAAATGCTGCTATTCTTTGAGACCGTACCTAACAACGGGCACTTTCTTGTCGCGGCTAATTAATTCATGTCGGTAATTTCCAGAAGTATATTTCCAACTAGAGGCCTTACGATTTAGCTTGTCAGTGTTACGCCCGAGAGTTTGAATAAACAGGATTTATTATATTTGAAAGTTGAACCTAGAAGACAATAATAGGTAACTAAACACATCTTTTGAAAAAGACGAATTATTGTGAGCTTCAGGCTGTACGTTTGATGTTCCCGTGAACGAGGTCCGGGGCACCCTCACCTCACCTGGCTATCCCCATGGGTATCCAAACAATGCCCACTGTCGTTGGAACTTAGTTGCCCAATCCGGTAACATAACACTTGTCGTTCTCAAGTTCCTCGTTGAGTTCAGCATCGATTGCGGGTACGTAACATCAGTTAATTTAACGTAAAGTATGCATTTATTGTTATTTATAGGATTAGAGAAGTATAGTGTTATAGCAGATAGCGGGTTTATTTGTGTACTGAACAAGCCTACGAGTGGCCCCTCCAGGTAAATCGAAGGACAACAGGTAGAGACGTGTTAAACGTTTAACACGCTGTGAGAAAGTTACGGCTATTTCTCTCAGTCCAGTCGCTTTTACTGAAAACGAAAAACATTTTGTGACGGCTTTCGCCAGCTATCATTTTGATTGGCAAAGCAAATGCGTCTAATAGAATAGACTGTGTCCAATAGATACGCGTACGGCATTACTACCATGATGATTTTTGTGCCGATTCCACTAGCAGGTACGACCATTTGAAGATTTCTACCGGACGACCAAGTAAACGACTGCAGACCTTTTGCGGAACAAACCTTCCTGAAGGCGAGGTCATCAAAACAAATTCATCTATTGTTACTTTAGAGTTTGTATCGGATTCAAACTTTAACGATAACGGCTTCAAGATTGAATACTTCACAAACACCGTCAAAGACATCGCAAAAGGTACCATATCGCACAAGAAAGGTATCAAGGTAAGGTCGAATTAGCGGTTGAGAGAGAGCAAACAAGTCATTTAGTAGACTAGAAACGATTGCTAGTTCAAAGCCACATCACACAAGGAGGAGGGGAGTTATGCGTATGGGCGAGAACAAGAAAAAGGTGTTTGGCAAAGCGAGAAATAGGTCGAGCATCTCTGGCGAGAAAATGAATCAGAACTAGGTACGGCATCGAGCTATTTTGAGCGAATGTTGCAGACAATACAAAACTAAGCAAATCCGTTAAGGATATCCTAGTAAGAAAACGGTACAAAAAAAATCATATATATTCCTCAGGGCGATTATGTGGATAGTGCTGTCCTAACGCTATAGCCTGGCCAAAATCCCGGTACCCTTTTTCACATTATCTAAAATCCTGCTTCGTCTTGTTTCTTACACTTGTAATATAGTATCTCAGTTTGATATTCTTTTTTAATTTTTTTGTTTTTACAAAATTTGAATTTAATACTGTTCGTTTCATAGCCGAAAATTTAAAGGGTAAGATTGTTTTCAAGGGATGTTATGATAAAAATTTTAATGTTCGTTTTCTCTACGAAAATAAAACAAAGGTTTCAGAAATATTTAACCTAGTTACAGTCATGTAATAGGCAAACAGCAAAGGTGGAATTTTGTGAGAAAAGTAGAACAACTATCTTTCGGAAATGGTGAGCTACATGAACATATGTAATATGCTGTGATTGTAAAGGCCCTTTTGTTGGCCCTATGGAGTGTGAGTGTAGAGGGAATGGAAGAAATAGTACGGTGTTTTGCTGATTATTGTGGTCCGGGTAATAATGCAAGAGGTGTAATGTTTGTGAGAGTAATTATTGTTTAAGTTGTTTTTTAGTTCGAGAAAAATGTAGTATTCGTGAGGAGTGATTTAAAGTCGCATGCCTCTCCGCATAACATAGAGCTCACAAGTCACAATTAGCAGTCTCGTTGAGTCCGATATAAGTGCGACACATAGCAGATGAAGATTTTAGACAGAAAACCCACTGCCCAAATTTACTCCGTGTCCATCCAAACGTTCTATGTTCAAACCTCTAGGTGATCTTGGATTGAAAAAAGATGCTTGTACAGGAACTATACAAGTAGGCAGTTAATTTTAGATAAAAAATAAAAATGTAGAATTTTCCCGCTTGTTCATCTGAGCCACCTGAGTACATTTTTGAAACAGAGCCTACTGCAGGACAAGCTTGACAAATACCAACAAGCGCATCTTTGTTTGGCTACTTGCTTTTTGCTCTTGGAGCTTAACGTTTCGAACTACTTTTCATTGAGGTGAGAGAATTTGGATTGTGACTATAACAGTTGAGGTCACGCAATTACCGTCGTTACGAGTAAACTGCTTTATGCTCTTAATGAAGCTAACAAGAAATAATGAATGATAAGTTCTCATAGTAGCACTGTTAACGGTTGTTATAGTTGAAGCCAAGCGTTGTTCTGCTATTTCGAAATAAAAAGTGCTTTCTTATTAAAAAAAAAATAGGCTAAAATAACGGTAGACTATCGTTCACGGGAAATAGAAGGCCGAGAAAAAAGTACCTGAAGGTTACAGAGTGCGACTTTATTCAAATGTATGCTAATAAACAATTTTTATGTGAATATTTGCAGGCACATCATGCAATCGGGTCCTAACAGCCTCTCGGGGGCAATTCTCCTCTCCAGGCTATCCGGTCGCGTATACGGCCAACGAGCACTGCGAAACGTTATTGTCGGTTGAGGCAGGGCACGTAGTTTCGATCAATTTCGAAGATATTGCGTTAGAAAGCAGTACGAAATGTGAAGGTGATTTCGTCGAACTGTTTGATGGGACCTCGACGGGTATGTAAACTTATTCCAGTAATAAGTTTAATAGTTAATTTACAGCGTGTTAGTTTTTTATATGTATACTAGGTTAAGATGGAATGAAATGTATAACAATATCAGTATGTCAGATTCTCTTATGATTAATCCGAGCCTGGATTTGAGTTTATTATCTACCATGCTGGACATATTTATCTATTGTATACGAACATACTCTGTTGAGCTAAGGATAGCTATTAGGAAAATCTGACACACTTTGTGCGTGGCATAAGCACAACAAGTAGAGAAAAGTTGATTGAGAGATACTTGAGGGTATTGACTCATGTTTCTCAGATAGTCCAGATAGTATACAGATATGAACTTTTCATCTGCAAGGTGTTGGCTAGTTTATTCAATCACGCTATCCAGAGAGGGAGAATCTACAGATACTTTCAAAATTGTAAAAATCCAATAATTAAATAATAATAACAACTCCAATAGTCAACGGAAAAACGACAACGGTGAGTCGTCTATGACTGTTCTATGACTGTTTGAACGTATATACAACAATAGCTATACATTTCATGTGGCTCAAGATTTATTTGGGTTCTGCGAAGAACTGGGCTGTTTTTCGCAAATTAAAATAAGCTTTTTTTTTTTTATGATTCGTTTTAAACATAACTAGGTTGTCAACATGCCGTATATCAATACGCATGCTCAATGGCGGTATAGCTTCGCTATAAAAGCGGTGATCAGATAAACTGAAGTCTTACGTCGCATGGAGTTTATTAACATGTCTTACATTGATAATGACCTTAAAAATATATCGTTTGACTGGTACCGATGTTTTGTCTTTCTCAAGCGGAAACATTCTACAGTCTCTCATATTAAATCCAGCCTATTCAGTTCAAAGCTAAAGCTAGTTGGAATAGTAATACAAGAATATAGTAATCGATAGAAATCAACCAATGGCGTTTATAGCATAATATTTCCATTATAAAAAAATGTTTCCATGGAGTTTTAACCTGTGCACACAGATTGATAGTAATGCCTATAGTAAAGTAGGGACGATTTCGAATACACAGGACTATCAATAGTAATGACCACAAAAACAACCTTACTTGTGATCCCTAATGATCGACGTTTACGTTCGTTTTATGCCAACAGCGACTGGCACCCTTTTGGTGGACCGTGTAGAATTATTTGCTCAAATCTATGCTACATGTAATGCTGCGTAGTCTTAGTCTCATTTGTGAAATGCTCTTGTGACGGTTCGCGCTTTACGCCATGACGAGATCGATTATGCTTGCGAATATCTGCCAGTAGGACCTATCAATTTTTTACCTGCCTGTAGCAAATCAAGCAGAGCAGAAGCCGTCATTTTGCTTTCCTGGCAAGTTTTCCTTCCGATAAACGGGTCCTTATGTAAAATGATTTCTTATTCTAAGCGTAACATTCTTCAGTTATGTTGTCTTTCTGATATCTTTGCCTGAATTAAAATGACGTCTGCTCCATCAAACCTCTTCTATGACTTCATTCGATAGCCTTTCCCATACTTAGCTAAAAACAATAGTTTTATAGATCATTTACTTTATTTATTCATTTATTTTTTAGCTATTTTTCATCTATAAAATAACTATGCCCTAATAATGCGTGTTATATTTGCTATACAATAATTTTCGACTTCAAAATTCTCGACACTTTAGAAGACACTTCAAATTTTTTCCAAAATTTTCGCAGTCCAGTAGCAGTAGGTTTACACTGTTACTAACTTGCTAAAGAAACACCTCGTGAAAATACGTTTCATGAAAACATTTATATCATGGTGATTTCGGCATCTAATGCTTTTTGTGTCTAGCATATCGGGTGCGGCCATGGTGAGCCTCGAAATGGTCGGACACTTCCCAATATTAGTAAAAGCTGTCTCATTTATAGAGTAATGTCATAGTCATAGAAATGGTTTGAGAACGTCTTCCGTTTAAGATTAAAAGATCTGCCGATCCGGATGGGTTTCATCCGGATCGGCAGATGGATCGGATTCATTTCCGTTTCGTTCTAAATAAATTATGGCACACTTCGACAGGCTATTTCACATAGTGAGAATAAGTTCTGATAATAAGTTAGCGATGTGGAAAGAAAAAGAGCCCATTCTAGAACCAAACTCATTTACGGCGGAGGCAAAAGGTCTGCCTTCGCAATGTAGGCTTAGCTATTGCTCAACGTTTACGCGGAATGAGCCCCCACCGGGATCGTCAAATTATAAAATCTACAGTCTCGACTATTGCTGACAGCTTAGAAAAATCTGAAATAGAATTTCTTAAGGCAAAAAAAAAAAGAAAACGATTTAAAAGCTGGATCAAATCGAAGGGGCTTCAAATGTATAATCCTGGAATTTTGTCTTCGGGACGAAATCGCCTTTGGCCGATAACGTTGCCTATGTAAGCCACGATGAGCTTGTCCCAATGTTTGCAATGCTCTAGTGGGCTGGTGTGCTTTTTTACGCATCTGAATTTTCAGGGTATCAAACTTATTGCCAGCCACAAGATGTGAGTCAACTGGATTTTTCGTGTGTGGCGTGCTTAAACGGAACTCCGATTACTCTAGGCACGCTGATATAGTTTTGTTCCTGATTACTATTAACAAATATTTGCGAATTTATATACAAGAAAAAAAAGTTTGCGAACTATTTGTGGTCGAATCGAAGTAGAAATAGCCTATCACCGAAGAAACATTTAGTCATATTTATTCTAAATAACAACGACTTATATAATCTCGCAATTGACGAGATAAATTTAAATATAAATTTAGTTTTCCCTGTAAATTGGGGACGTAAGACGTATTCTACTTAACAGATCGTCAGATGTAAGCGACAGTTACCTTTAATGCTAACATTATATAGTTTACTTAAGTTTTCATCTGATCACTGTTTGACTGTAATTATCTAAAGGTATATTTGCCTTAAAACATGTGCGTCTATATCAAAAAGCAACAGCAGCGCATACCGAAATGTTTGCCTACCTTAAAGGTTATCTCCAGATAAACAATATATTTTTCATATAATAGCATTTTGTTGACCTCTTGCGCTGAGGCTCTACGGCACAGCCAAGAAAGCAAATCAGAATACGCTTCAGTAGAAAAAAAATCGATAAATAGGGTAAAATTATAATACGAGAAAGACATCGAGCTAGAGATTTCGGGGATATTCGAAATTGGAAAATTATCTGCAACCGAATAGGAAAGAAACAGAACACGCGTGGTACATTTTCTGTGCAGCACAAATAACCACACGATATGATCCCTTTCAAATTCGCAATAGATTCAAGTCAGATTTCGAAAGCTGCGAAAATGTAAAACATTACTGACATTTTCGATTTAGTCGAGGCTGTGCGATTTTTAAATTACTTTCGAATAGGACCTTCTGTAAAGATCCATACATATTATGTTTGTTATGGCTCACTTGATAACCGGCCAGGCATTTCCGAGCGTAAGCTCCCCATTACTAGCAAGAAGCCGAAGAATTGCCATGTTTCCTTTAGCACGAATTGTAGACTAACTAATGTGACAATGATCTAAAAATTAACATCTTTTGCACTTCTTTTCTAACCAATAGAACCACTCGATCGTTTACATGCGTGGCATCTATGTTTGCCCCCTTGACGCTAATACAACCCTAACTGCTAGCTAGTGAATGATGATGCTGCTTTTCCAGTCACAGTACCATCGCGCCTTTTTAGTTACTGATAGGTAGTCGCCAGATTATGAACACCCGTCTATAGGCCAGCAGACAGGACAGCTACGTATATTACAACCCAATATGATTTTGCGATGCGTGTTTGATACCTGCGCCTCACGCTCGTCGGACAACGTTTAGCGGAATGAAGCGGTCGATGTAGGTAGTAAATTAACGGGCGACCACAAGATGTCGCCGCTGGCAAGCTAGTTCAACCGAACAGTTACTATGGTCATTATTCTAAAGAGCAGTACTACAGCTACAATCAGCACTAGGCATGACAAACGTTCCAGCTTAAACTATAATCTAGCGTTCACTATCGTTAAGCACAGCTTGAGATGAACTGGGTAGTATAAAGTTAAAGGGTGAAACACGCGACATTCTACCAAAAGGCATATAACTAACACCCGATAATTAACTGAAATAGCTTTCTGCAGCCGGATTTGTTCGTTACCGCGTCTGTGGCTTCGTCCACATGGCTGCTAGACGAATATTTATAATATGTATATCGAGTCTTTGCTTTTCTCCTTTGCAAGAACCGGTTCTGTCGCAGGTATCGCTGCTAGTTTTACGTCTCCTTAAAGCTGTTGCTAGAGGCCATTAGACAATTACGACAGATCGGTTCGACACCTATCTGTGGTCTATCTTCTCTCCGACAGTTACGGCGAACTTCGACGCAGGTCACTTACGAGATAACAGGATATATATATATATATAGGAGCTTATAATTCTAATGAGACAGCAGATTTGCTTGTAGTCGCCTTCTTTAAGCCGTCTTTACGACTGATGTCACCGTAGTCGCCCGCTGGTCGTAATCGTCACTACAACCAGTATCGTCCTGCAGGTTGATATGATTGGATTTCAAATGCGCAATAGTTTTAGAGGGGACGTAGCAAGGGGCTCACAGGACGGAACCTCACGTCCGCAAACAAAACAGTCAGCCACTGACAAATTGCAATGATTTTTGCTTCCGGTTTCAAGACATTTCTAGAAGCCTTTTCGTAGATATCGAGTTAAATATGCTGAACAAACCTGACCCACGTTACAAGTAGAATTTTGCTCTATGCTGCTCGTGCGTCTTAGGGAGGATAACACTTTCACGCTTTAATCAAATGTCCGTGAAATCAAGTCTAATGAAAATGTCTCTTGCTAAATCTGTAGACATCGTACACCTATATGCATCTATGAATTTTATGGGAATTTATGATAAATGTTCTGTTAGTCACACAGATGTCATTTTCATACTAATTTTTAGTGTTTTTCAAATTCATGTACGATCAGCAATTTTCTCCATGACGCATAATGTCCAGAGCTCTTACCTTTTTTTTTTTAGCCCTTAGCGCATCTTGCCGAAGTCACATTTTATTTATTATTACAATATTGATCGCACATAATATTTGAGGATGAATGGATAGCTATAACTAATGCATCACATTGTTTATGTTTTATATTTTTTATACGAGCTATATAATAATTTTTTCAACGTTACTGTTATATACATATCATATATTTTACTGCATTTTTAACTTCGTTGCTCTTCATCCTGTCTCTGGTAGTATAAGTTTGAGCCCCTGGTTTTCTTGGAATACAAACTATAATAACCAATGATATGATTTAAATCAATCGAAAAATAAACCGCGTCGATAAAAGCCGCACGCCCACCTTCATCTCATGTCATCGCTGACCTCCTCGTTCTTAAAGCCATTTAAAATTGTGGACATTCTTCTGAATGGTGGCAAGTATCGAACATGTTGTCAACTACGACAACGTCAAAGACCCTAACAATTAGAGAGCTAATTTGGGTCTCTTTAAGAGTCCGAAAGAAAGAAACATGTTAGCCAATGGCCTTTCTATGGACTTGAGGCCCTAAAGGTTCACGTTAATATTAATATACATCATCCTTACGACTACACATGTCGGGTGTGAAAAGAAATCAGCAATCAAATTAAAAAAATAACACCTTCCATTTTTAAAGGATCCGCTGTAACAGTCATTATAACGAACCACTGTGACCTACATATTTACCTAGTTAGTTGCTTATTTTTTATTTTTATTATACATAGTTCGCAAAAAGCTCCGCGTAATTATTATATTACGACGCACCCTTTTACATCCGTAGACATACTGTCTATGGTAGAGATGTAAGCTGAATAGTTATTTCTTTGGGAAAAAAAATGGGAAAAAACTTGATTCTTCCGCAATCACTGAAAAAAAAGTTGTTAATCTGCATTTTTTATCGCAGATGTTTCTACCAAATTTTCACTGTTGAACATATGTAGCACCAATCCGGCATGAAATTAATTCCTGAGCTCAGACAGGCCTTTTAAAGACTGCGACATGGTACACATAAGCAAATAATCATTTTTGCTAACTATTACTATATGATTTATAATCTTTTAATAGAGGTAATTTATTTTCAAAAGGCACTCAAGGAAATTTTCTACTACCCTACAGTCACTTGTTAGCCATTAAATATAACTTGGTATTATATGAAATTGGTAATTTCGCTGCTTTTCTGGCTTCGTCAAGAACAGAGCACGTAAATGAAATACACGCTGTGGCATTGTCAACACACGAGTTGTGTGTGAAACGAGCGCAATAAATAGGATGAGAAAATGGTCAATCTCCACTCTCGGACGATCTAACCATATTTGGGTATCTAACAAAAGGCCTCTGACAAGTGAGTCTGGGTTGCTCCTTGGGATGGTTCCCTACTTGTTCTGCTACTCATGTATTATAGCATCTTTTCCGCTTCCTTTATCTTTGGCATCCTGTTTTCTCTATGCCACAGTCGATTTTTCTTTTTGACTTTCTCGTCGTAGGGTGGAGTTTCGATCAAGACTAGGGGAAGATCTATGCTAGCAGTGCGATAGGCCGGCCAGATGAATGTGGCTAACCTATACGCTTTTTGGAGGAGTTTCTTGTTTGATTCTATGTTTAGCGCCTTATTCATCCATATAAATATTCCAAAAAGGGTTATTGATCAGGCGAAAGACATCAGCGACTGGCATTTCGCGGTCTGTATATGTTCGGCTATTGAATTCGTTATTTGGCTTTTCTTAGTTGTAGCCATCTTAGCATGTGATTTGCCGTTGAGTAGTCTCTCTAGGTGCACCTTCAGATATCTTGCCCTGTTTACTATCTTGATTTGTCTGCCGTTCAAGTGCAGGTTGATTTGCCCTATTTTTTTTTTCTTTCCAGTGAGTAGAATCCTCTCGCTTTTCTTTAGGGTCAGGTAAAAGCCTGAACTCAGCATTCATTTTGAGATAGCGCTCAGAGTCTTGGAACTGTATAGTTCCGTTTCTAGCGCAGGTATGGCTTGAAGCACTATGACCAAATCGTTCACATACAGAACATAATCGTCATGTACCTAGGTTCCCGGCAAAGAAGCTAGGTCGTTTTACGCTAATCTCTATGTACAAATAATGCCATAAAATAAATTAGCTGCTCAGTTTTTGACGACACATGTCAGGGTAGTTCAGATGTAAGTATATAATTGAGTTGCCTCCAAGTCAAGGTTGTATGGAACATGTGGTAACTTCGCTTGCGCTTGAAGTGCATTAATCAGGAAAGCAGTACAAGGCATGCTTGTGCACTAGCAGATTTTCTGGTTTTGTTTCGGTGATCAGTATATTACGTGTTTCACCTGATAAACTTAGCGTCACGTGAAATAATTTAGGTTCGAAATCACAACCGCAGATTTTCCCGCTCAAATGGGCTAATCCTCCTTAACCCCAAAACTCCTAAACGGCTGTAACACCGGATGTAAAGCTCGAAACAATTCTCTTTGACATGTTCCTTCTCATCAAATGCAAAAATAAATAGTGTTATTAATGCGATCAAAATGAAAGGTGGGAGAAGATCTGTCTCTCTGCACATATACGCAGTAAGGCTGAAGAGGCACGTGCAAACTACATAGTGTTTCTAACCTCATCTTTACAGGACCTTAACTTCTTCTTAATCTCATCATAACAGGACAGAGGCTCGATTTTGTCAGTACGGAAGGCATGGATGCGTAGTGTAGACCGTGCAGCTATAAAATCATCAAAATAGACCTGTTTTGACGAGTGGGCAGATTAGATAGATATGGTAGTATAGCACTGGATCACCGTAACACAGGAAGTGTACGTACATCCCACTACCATTCTCGTTCTGTGTGAAGCAGACGTAATCGGATCGTTAACACATTATTCATCTCTGAAGAAGTTTTTCATGCTTTCAATTTTTTCCGAACTCCGTTATAAACTATTCAGTATTTACCCCGATATTTTTTACTCACTATATCTTAATATGATATTTTAAAGCACACATCGTATACCTATAGATTGCGACGTTTTTTGAAGTATTCAGCGCCTTAGCCTAAAATCCATTGTTCATATTATAGCATTTGATATTTACGACATATTTCGTCTTATTGTTTTCCCATCCCAACGGATATCCTCGGTTACGCATTGTTCCAGCAGTACATCGTTGCCGAGCTTTATTCCAGCGGAGGTTTTAATTCTTTTAAACTTCAAAATTTTCACGTAGTCACGTACTTAGATATTGATGTACGTTCCTTAATCTACGATAAAGCTCCGTAAATTTACATTAAATGCGCCTTAAAAGAAACATCCCGCCGTTGGATAAGAACGAAGGCGAGCTTTTTTTAATCATAAATGCAAAATATACGTTACTAATACAGGAAACAGAACGAGAGGGATCACAGGTGACTGGTTTGCTATTATATGTATACTTAGCGATCTCTTCTATTAGTGCTTACATTTGAAACGAAAGTTATCTGTTCAACTTGGCAGAATAAAAGTTTGTACGCGGGAGGATTTGATGATTAATGCGTTCGGAGTATAACGTTGACGAACAAATTCGAATCTAGTTAATTTTTGAACATAAACGTTCTTTGAAATTTCGCTATTATCTTGTGTATGTCAGTTACTTGTTTTGACTATAATCTATATGGTGATTTTCATCATAATAAGAAAAACTTTTGCAAAGTATGTTAGCTAGCTAACAGCTGTTGCTAGATGCGTATTGTCTCTGTATTGAAAAGACGATGCTCGATGTTGTTTTCGGCTAACGTGTGCGTCAGGGAAGTGTCACCATAGAATGTTGTTTGCTAGATGGAGCATATAATAACAAACGGGCCGAAAATGTTCCAAGTAGGCCAAGCTGAACATTTTACGACGGATTGCAGGTTCCCCATCGCTGGGCCGTTTCTGTGGGAAAGCGCGAGTACGCGGACTGACCACTTCAACAAACAACGCATTGATAGTTTTCCATTCGGATGACGTCTTTCAAGATGCCGGATTCAACGCGACCTATGAAGCGATTAAGCCTGGTGTCGACGTAAGTATCACAATAACTCGTAGTAAACAGGCAGTATATAAGAAGTACTTGACAAGCATTGAGTATGATCGGCGTAAAATGATGATATCTTGTCGCACCTATACACGCTTGCAGAATCTCTTAGCGATCGATGTCCGCCAGCTTTTTATTCCAGGCTTCAAATTGCGTTTTGGCGTACGACTTGCGAACGTTCCTAGTGTTCGATATAAAGCTTAAATTTGATCTCAATGAAATTTTAAAGCTGAATGCGACCGGAAGGAAATCAAATACGGGGTGAACACACGTTTCCTCTATTGCAGGATAAATGGTCGATAGATAGCACGCGGTACATTTGTCATGGCTGACAAATGTTAGAATGCAGTGTTATAAGTTATCCAGGCCTTTACAATGGCTGCCCGCACAGAACTGGCTGGTCTGGGAAAACAAAAATATATTCCCTTAGATTGTCTCGCTTTTTAAGTGGCTCCCGTAATAAAATGATACAAGTGTATATACCATTTTATTGTTTTCATACTAAGGTGTTAGCGAGGTGCGACGCAGTGACTGAGAACTTTGAGACGGTGCTATGTCTAATTTTGATGAATATTAAGCTAGGAAAAAATTGGCTGTGTGAACAACCAATCATTCAGGCGTAGTCCAAATAAAAACTAGATCATCACGGCTGTCAGCCTGCAGGACTCTCCTGCCAGAGACACACCGAATTCTAAAGCGGCTAAAACGCACATTTGTCTAGTATTCATCAAGTTCAAGGCGATCCTTATCTCCGTGTTGAAAAATTCAGTTTCTAAGATTGTATTAAGGGAAACTCGACCTTGGATCTGTTGCAGCTCCAAAAAAAAACTCCTGCAAGGGAACAGAGTGATGGCAGATGCTGGCCAACGTTTAATTTTACCGTCAGGTTTAAGCGAGGGGATTAGATCGCTGTTGCTAATACTCCAAACCTTGCAAAATCTCTTCTATGTCAATAAATTACTCTATCTAGCAGGGAATATTGCATCCAACGAGCATACGGTAATCTTGTATGCAACGCTGATACACAAAAAAATTTTCATAGGCATTAATACGATTAAAACCTCGTAGTACGTTTCTCTGAGCGTAACGATCCATCCTCTTGCTTTTAGCTCGCCTTTGTACAGGCATAGGATATCGCCGAACCTTGAGAAGGTCTCACCTCTAATAACTTCGCGCAACTTTTGTCGTACATAACAAGGAAAGTTCTTTTGGACACTATAAGAGAAAGGGGCTTTTTTTGAATTATGCTTCTGAGTTGTTCGGGGCTCACAACAGTAGTACGTTTATTATTTTCTAATCCTCGGTAGACTGTGTATCGTTAAAAATTTTCCGCTCTCCTACCCGAGGGTTGGTAAACCTAGAGGAACTGAAACCGGCGCACGCTACCTCTTATGATGAGCGCTGGGTTTTTATTACTGCAGCACAACCGACCTATGTATTTGTTTGCGTAGAGAAAATCGAAGTCATCGATTCTAGCTATCTATAACAGCTGTCTTCAGTAACAATCTTAAGACATAGGTGCTAACTTAGGAGCGGACTGACGCCTACGTTTGGCACATCAAAGCGATGCAAAATCGTACACGAAAGAGTCGGACAAATTAAACCGCCGTACTGCGATGCGCTTCGCGGCTTACGATTTCCATTATATATTCCTGTGGAGAACGGGACTGTCAGGAGCCAAACGATAATTGTATGTGTAAATAATAGGAGCGTGTATGGGTTAGATGCCCCAGCCGTTTGTGCTCGCGTATTCTTTTCTTAAAAAGCGAAGGGTTTTGTGTGCTTTTATATATAAAACAATGTGTGTAGCGTTAACTTGAACTTGAACAAAATGAAATGGGAAAAACCAAGTGATTCCTTGGTTCTTATTATATTTTCCGCATAAGAAGCTTATAAATGTCCTGGATTTAGAAAATCAACAGTTGCTGGTTTTAGCTCTGGGCACGTCATATATTGGAAAATCTGTCAGTTAAGGCAACATAAATATTGTAAGGAATTAAAGGTTACATGGGAAACGCCTACATTGACAAATATCATTTGATCATTATTGTGTTTCAGGTGACGCTGGAAGGCCCATGCGGTGTTACAAGGGGCTCCGCGCACAATGGAATGCTGACTTCTCCAAACTGGCCGAAGAAATATGGTGCAAACCAAAAGTGTCTGATACGGTTAAATGCCACCCGATCTCGTCTGATAGAAATTTCATTTGAATATTTCCTTCTTGAACGGTCTCCTAATTGTGCCGCAGATTTTTTCGAGATTCACGACAAGGGACCCGCAGAAAATTCTCTAGATTCTGGTAGGCACGACATGTCTTTCCCAAAATATCGACTCGGTTAGTTATGAAAACTAATGCTCAAGTACAATTAATGCACCCCGTATTGCAATGCCGACCTGCATTGCCTGTACTTTGCCTTTTAAGTACAAATTGTGTGCGGGCTTTATGCTAATCTTTTTTCATTGTGTACAGTTTAACTAGGTTTTGACAGGTACTGCACAGTGTGCTTTGATATTTTCTCTGAGATGAAACTACAATATGTCAAAGGACATAACAGTCATGTTCGAATACATGTTGTACGCTCGAACGGTCAATTTTTTTACCATTCTAATATCACTCTTTTAAGTCCATGGTGAAATGGTAGTTGGACACATCAACGAGATGATCCTGGCTTTTTGAAACTATCTGGTATACGCTAGAGTAAACATTACTTAAAATTACTATAGGGGGGTGGCACTACCTGATAGGTTCGAAAAAATTATAATTTTAAAAAAAAGGTGCCGATCGATCAGTACTAAGGATTGAATTCAACCGTCTACCGAGTTAGCCATGTTGTTATTATCTGTCGCCAGTCACTGCTTGTTTTATCGAATTTGACTATGTGAGAGCGTAGTATGCCGGTGTCATCTGGAAGATATTAGCAGCAAGGGTAGATAAAAAGATAGCTTGAGAGGTTTCAACCCCCCACAAGGGAAGTTGGATGTTGTCACAACCTTCACGGCCTCGCATCCTTCCGTTTATTATTTCTCCATGAAATAGGATGACAGTGAACATATAAACTGGATGGCTCGATTTTATCTTTTGTATGAAACGAACGAACCAATTGTGCACACACTTTTACTTCAAAAAAATTCATCGTAAATTATCGCAGATTGCTAGTTACTTCTCAGACTAGCAGTGGTTTGCGTCCTATGAACATAACATAATAACTTGCTTAATTTAAGATACATAAAATGAGCTTTCCCATATCATAAACAAGGTTCATGGACATGGACTTCTATTTTAGACATGGAGACCTTTATGGCCGAGTCCGGCAATTTAATAGTGTTGGACGATTGAACAAATGCAAACCTGATCATGCTATTTATAAACATAACAGTACGTTGTTCATAGGATATTAATTGATTTCCTCCAGGCTGGCGCCCAGTGTATCGACTATGCGGAGACGGCGTAGCTAGGAAAAAGGTAGTCTCGTCATCGAACGAGTTACAACTCGTATTTTCTAGCGACGGCTTCAGCGAAGTGGGAGGTTTCAAGCTGACCTACCGTATGGTTACGCCTGCAGGTGAGATTATAGAGCACCCATATAGAGTTTATGTCCATATC
This sequence comes from Varroa destructor, assembly GCF_002443255.2. Lineage (NCBI taxonomy): Eukaryota > Metazoa > Arthropoda > Arachnida > Mesostigmata > Varroidae > Varroa > Varroa destructor. The sequence continues at coordinate 24,125,284 of NW_019211456.1, read as the reverse complement.
AGGACGCCAGGCGCTATTTGTATTTTTTTTGCTGAACGAACGGTGCCAATACAAGTTAATAGTATTATTTAAATGCTATCTGGCAAATGCAAAAATGTTATTTTTTTAATTGTACTATTCATTTATAGATAATTTCCCTCTAATAAGGGAGGAACAACGTTCAGAGGCAATTTTCGTGTAGGAATAAATTACCTTTTACAAATCAATATTATGTCACTTCATTCGTTTCCGCAACAACTTTTTTCTATTTTCAAAATACTAGGCCTGATTAACAGAGCACCTATTATAAATATATTACCGAGGAAAATGTTATGATCGGTTTTCGTATAAAATGCTTTAAGAAATGGGATTCTGAATTATTCTTTCTGGAATATACGAGGTGTTCGGCTGTATATCAGAAACTTCAAGTGGAGATCTGAAGTTGCATAGAGAACACTCACCTTTGAAGCAAATGAGCGTTCAAAGAGTCTAGTTCCCTTTCATAGTCAAGAGCTTTAAAATGATAAAGTGAATTGTAAATATAGAAGCGCTCTGCGGCGACGACAATTGGCCATGCGCCCAGAAATTCATTGATAAAACCGATTTTAACTTAAATGGCTTTTCTGACAAACAGAATGGACCCATTTGTGCTCAGAAAACCTGAGGGAACAAACGACGGTGATGAAAAACCCGTCTCATCCCCTGGAGGTGACAGTTAAATATGCTGGGTTCTTTACGCCTTAGGTACTTGCTATGGGCGTTTAACATAGTCTTCGTAAGTTTGGAAAGCTATCTGTGCGGGCTTATATTCCACACGTACGCTAAAAGGATCCAGCGAGACAGTAAGGGCAAATTCAGTTAAATCCGTTACTTTTTACATTCTTGTAAGCGCAGATACGTTTATAATAGACCGTAAGGCACTCTGTAGCCATTGTATGAAATTAGAACGCGTTAGGTTCTTTCCCCAATGATAAAACAAAAAAGACAAATGCTCTAATTGCTGCATTGTTTTTATCTACTGCAATGAAGCCTGGTTAAGATAGGTTGCCGTTAATTCGGTGGCCTGTGTTAAAGTGGCAGGAAAAGTCCGTCAAAAAATAAACAGTACGGAGCGCAGATGTATCCTTTAAGCGTGTAGAAAATATAGCTGGGCATAGTCTATATCGTAAATACTATTCCTTTCACATTATGACCGCAGGTTTAGCCTTTGTACAATGAAGTGAGGCAGAAAAAAGTCTAGAAGTCTTAAGCTTCCAATCAGCCCGATACATTGCGTCCTAATATTGTACCTTAATGTAATTATATATTGCCAGTGGAAAAAGTAACCGAGGCTCCGAGCATGGTTCCACTGCCCCTGCTACCTCCGGATACGATGTTTCGACAGGTGTTCCCACAATCAATCGTGAGCCTGAAGTCAGGTGAAGAATATGCCGTTCAATGTATGCCGAAAAATCTAAATGCGAGGTTGACCTGGTGAGTACAACATCTCCCTTTACCCACCTGTTAGCTGTACTTACACGCGTATCTAGATACAACAACGCTCCTTGCAGGCTCTACGGATAAACCTAACTAGATTGTAGTTTGTATACGTGAACTTGTAAAAAAAGAATCGAAACGACAAATTTTCGAGGAGCTAATATAGACTCAATAATTCTGCAAGAAACAATCATGTGAATATAATTTTACGTCCAGCTATACCGTCGATATAAGGGCACGTACTTTAGGTAGGCCTAGCAAGTGCAACGCAACAGATCACTACTATGTGCGATCAGCGACAATTCATTTTACACTAGTAAGTTGCTCACTACCAACGACTATGGTGAACGATACCTGCCAAGAGCGGCCCCTTGACACACTGGGAACAGTGAAGTATTAAGTAAAAGTAAGTTGTCAGTAACGATCTTGAAGTAATGACAGCGAGAAAGATACACTTCGACAGTAAAACATCTTGAACTTTGGTGCCATAGTACGCTGCCGTTTATTGTACGATAAAAGTTAGAAAAACAAAATCCGATACATCTGGCGTACTTTTTCTTAGAGCATAACGCAACTTTGTTTTGAAGTAGGGCCCAATAGGCTTGCTCACTTATATCAAAGGCCAATATCGCTGTAAAGATATAATTGATCACTCACTTCCGTACCGAGAATTTCAACTCTTTTTCTCCGGATTTCGATGAGATGTTCGTCACTACATCCACAAATTACATGCATATATATATATATATATATATATATATATATATATATATATAGTAATGTTTCAATAATTTTCTTTCGTGTTGCGTATTCTTAGACAACTTTTCATGAAAAAAAAATCAGTAGTTTCTAGTACTCTAATGAATTCAGTATGCATGTTCATAGGCACTTGCGGTTTCATAATACACAGATTAATTTCGAAAAAAATGATCCATGCGGTTAAGACTGTTTTGTTTTAAGTATCGCTGAACAAGAGTAAAAAACCAGAATTGAACAATAAACTAGAAGTATTACAGGACTTTAAATGTACAAACCGACCTGCTGCTAAGTAGTGGTAACCGTAACTTTTAGACAATTCTTGTTCGAATGAGACACATATATCACATAGATTATAAATCGCAAAAGAATTTTGTATCACATGTTACCAAACCTGTCTGTAACCACGTGCTTAAAGTGTTCTCTGTATCGATGATAATGGCTTCTAAAAACTTGTTTTGCCGACAATTAACTCTTTGTATAATCTGTCATCCTAATAGCAGCACGGTTCAAAGGTCGTCGATACAAGAAGAACAATCTGATCATTTGACAAGACGACTATTCCTCAAGCTTTTTTAATGCGTACAAAAGGACACACGAATAATTTCGACTGCTGTCCTAAACGGCTTGTTTCTGACGTCGCGTACGCGAAGCATGAGTTGAGTGCTATTCGTTGGCCTACCTTATTTTACGAGAGCCGTTGCTGTAGTCAGCTGTTCATTTTACCTACGTTACCAACGGAAGGTTACTAAAAGGCATACGGTGCTACATATAGGGCATAAGAAATCGCGCTTGCAGATATCTCACCTGATCTCTCTGTTTTGTTGTATCGTCGGATGACTTCACTGCGTATAGGTACAAGGATGGCGTCCCGCTCTTTCTAAATTCGACACTTTCCCCGTATTTGGAGTTCGCGTCCGAGTTTGTTCTGTATATACGCAAGATGCACTCCGAAATAGCGGGGAACTTCCGCTGTGCACTCGAGCTCCAAAATAAACGAAGTGAAATGACGCTGCAGCTGAGTCTTATCGAGCCTGTCATCGAACAACAGAGCCTCCCCTGTAATTTTAGTAAGTATTGATCATTTGGCCATATTTAGCAGTACACGAAATGCATCCAAGCTTAACCGATGGCTTAACATTTTAGATATTTGTTCTATATTTATAGCAGATGGCTTCTATGCAATAGCTAGAGCACAGCTTTTCTTAACCGTTCAGAGCATTCTTTTGTTTTTATTACTAAATCCATTTTTTGACAAATGCTGCGGAATAAAACATCTGGATATTTCGAAAGTGAAACGTTGTTTAGCTCAGGCTTCTTGACAATCGAAGACACCAAGATAAAGCGAACGTAACAAACGTGTTTTTTTTTTTTTGCCGTTTTTCGTGTCGACGATGAACATAGACCGTTCCGCGACTAATCTATACTTGAACTGTACAACCAGTAATAAACTATAGGTGAATATATATGAATATTAGACAAGTCTTAGGTAACGCTAGAGGGCAGGTTTAAGGGAATGAAAGCATCGGGTCTGTTGTCGTCTTCTACATATTTATTCGTATTCATCACTATAAAACTCCTCAATATGGTTTGCTTCAATTCAGGTGTCCGTCCATTGAAAGACAAGAACAGTACCTCCGGCGAAACCCCGTTTTTCAGTTGCATTGCACGTCATCGTAACAGACTTAAGCTAAACTATCGTTGGTTACGGAATATGCAGCCCCTTCGCACCTATGTTCAAGGCAACACCGACCCTGGAAACAGTAGCACATCCGAGATAGTCCACAATCGTTTTCGGTCCACTTTAACTCGTAAGTAGATGACAGTATCGAATTTGAGATATTAGAACGTTAAAAAAGTTCGGGTAACATCAACTAATTTCAAACGCATGCTTGGCTAGATACGACACGTCTACACCCGAGGATATAACGTCAAAACAGAGAAACCATTGTATTAGCTCACAATACATTTAGCTACATGGAAAACTTGACGGCACGTATGCACTACTGGTAACACCGTAATGTCGTGTTTGCCTATCTAATAACTACATATTTACGCTTTTCTCTGCATGTTGCATGTGTTATGCTAATGAACGACGCTATTGCCACGTATCCAGAGGGTATGTTATCATTTGTCACATATTCCACTCAAATATATATGCTCGTGTCCTAGTTACTCGCTTTGTCCGTCATATATAGACTAGGAAAATACCTAAGATAAAATGAACCTTCGAAAACCGCTACAGCTACCAGCAATAAATGATCTGAATCTTCGCAAAAGACGCTTGAGCCCATTATAGCGACGCTCTTATATTTTATCTGTTAGATGGCATGTATATCAGAGAAGCTTCGTGGACGGATAGCGGTGTCTACTCGTGCGTCGTAACCGATAGTAAAAACAACTGTTCGCTAAAGACGTCCGCTGTTCTTCGAGTGAAACCCAAGGATAATATGAATGACGGTTAGTTTGAACACATCCGGTAGACACTGTTTAGAAAATGAAATAAAAATAATTAACGAAGTAGCTTCCAATCGCATAGTGCTCACTCAATTAAGACTTTCTGGTGAAGCCATTATGTTCATCTTCGTCCCTGGTATATATATACATAATATATATATAGTTTTTTTTTCTAACGCCAAAAAAGACCCAAAGACCGACTTTTACCGAAGGAGTCGTAATGGTCGTGGTATCCTTATCGCAGAATTGCTATACAGAATTGCGGCACCTGTCTACGCATTACAATAGAATAATGTCGGATCCGCTGCTTATAAAAACCAGCTTAAAGCGTCGAGTCGAGTTCGTTGTTGTGTGCTTTTATTCAAGCTATTATTGCTTTTATTGTGTGCTATTATTAGACAACCTTTTTGGCATAGTAGGCCGCCCTTACACGGCGTGCTCTTTACTGCCTGTAACAATGTACAAGTCCATGCCAAGGGAAGCATATTATTTATATATATAGATATATATGTAAAGTTAAAATGATATTACAGAAGGAAATGTTCGATTGAACATTGGATACTGTCAAAGGAATTGGTGCTTAAGCTAATTGGTAGATAGGCGGTACTAAAGCATAGGTTGAAGGGTACTTGATGATAAAGTTATCACCCGAATCATAACTAGGATGTAACCTGGACGATTAACAAAAAACCGAAATATATACAAATAGTTTTTTTTTTTTTAACTATCATAGTATTCTCTTTTTTTCTTCGACTGTTAATATTATTTGTCACTATTTCTTCGGTCCCGGCCTAAGGTCAGCAGGCGTTTTTAAAGTGAACTATCGAAATTTCGCATATGAAAATTCCAAGAGCCAAATTACATTAAGTTATTAAATTGAGTTTGAAACATTCTCACTCTGCCGTGTTAATACCCTCCTGGGTACTTCGTGGAGAACACTTAGCCGATTTTCTCACACCAATTGTTTCATAATAGTCTATTTCCTGATAGGCCATACGCGACTGCGACATGATCTCTTCTCTGTAGGCTTAACATAATGGAATCATCATGCCCATAAACTCGATTGAGCCGTTATTGATTTTGTTCGTATTGTAGTGTGCGGCAGACCGAAGTTCGCATCGGTGTATTCCCGCGTAAACCATGCACAGAACAGCAAAATTATAGCCGGTACCACAGCCCGGATCGGAAGTCATCCTTGGATGGTGATGCTATGGACTCCAAAAAAGAAGGCCTTTTGTGGAGGATCATTACTCAACCAACGATGGGTAAACACTTTAGCCCGATACGTGTCCAACGGATGAGTATAGTATACGCGTGACATAGGCATATGCTGTGCTGAACATGATTTTTTATACGGCGGTAAACCTTAGATATTATTAGAAAATGTTTCCACTCAACGCGTTACGGTAACAACGCGAGGTAATTAGTGATTTGTTACCGTACTACATGTATACGAAGCGGAATAATATAGTATGTAGATATTAAATGCGTAATGCAGAGATTTCTTGAGCTATATATAAATCACTTTAGAACCACTCTCTAAATGTTTATACTTGTAGGTAAGTGCATATCGGAATTAGAACGAAGCAAATACGCAGCTGTTGAAACCCGTCTGACTCATAACACTAAATATATAGCCACAAATAATACGAAATAAATTACTTTCGGCTTTGAAGGTTGAAATGACCTCAAATAGGGAATAGCTTACCGACAATTAAGTAAATTAAGGCCGGCTATTAAGCAAGGCTCAAATAGTACCATGCTCCGTTAACAGGCAGTCTAGACGAGTAGCGGCTATACAAGCTAACGCTTAACCGAGTTCCCAAGCTCACCATATGGAAAGACGTTTGGCAATGAAAACGAAGCGTCAAATGTACACGTTAACTACACGGACCAGTGTCCAAATTTACCTTCCCAGTTTAGCTGCGTCTGTTGATACAATGTCTATAGCAGTAAGACTATAAAATCTGACATATAGTCGTATATGTGATGCAAATAAAATTAGGTGCTGACAGCAGCCCATTGCCTGGTGAATTTCCATGAAGACGGCAACGACATAAGTCTCGCTCTTGGGAAACACGATCAGACGAAGGAGGAAGATAACGAAGTTATAGCAAAAATTGAAAAATTCTACATACACCCGTAAGTAATATTAGCGTAGTTTCATTAATGCACGTGCTTACCGTCAGAGGTAACACTATTATTCAGAGTATCGATTAGTATAGTTCGTCTGTATTGCGCAAGCTTGATAACCGAACGTGTCGCTGGGGTGGGGGGGGGGGGGGTCGCCTGGGGTTCGGCTAAGGATACGAATCACGACTCCATACACAAGATCCGATCCGAGATCTAATTTCATTCGTGCGAGTGAGTGCTTGTTAGAAAGATGCATACGCCCACTGACACCCCAACCATATTTAGCATGATATATAAAAGTAATATGTTCACCCATCTTAAATTATCGTTCTTCATTGCCTGTCGCGGCATTCAACAAAACGAAGCTGGCTTTTAGGCAGCCTCCCGCACGTCCACTTAATAATTCCGAGTAAATATTCCTTAATGCTAACCCAAGTGACTGGGTTTCCATGGCAGTAACGTTATACAGCAAAGTAAATGAATCAAGTAAGGGCGATAGTTGATTTGACGTTTGATAGTTGAGTTGTAATCAATTAAACCCAGAAGCAAAATAACGTTTGGCGACAAAATATTGACCGACGTTTTTGCGATCAGACGTCAAAATGTTGTGCTTAAAAATGTGCTTGACTCATACGTGTCATTTGCAGTGATTTCGACCCATCAACGTACGACAGCGACCTAGCCTTGATTCGAATGAACATCGAGATTCAATTTACAGATTATATTATGCCGATTTGTCTTGGCGAAGCGGATTTTATTCGGAAGACATTTTTCAATTATAAGGACCTACGGTATGGCGCCGTGGCTGGATGGGGAAAGCTATCGGAAGGCGGGGGTCAACCCCGGTTCTTGCAAGAGATTAAGTTGCCTCTTGTTGAACCTGACAAATGCCGAGCTTCCACTACGCATCCGGTAGGAACTTTTCGTTGGCATATGTACTAGCCGATAGGATGATTCGGTAAAGATTGGCCTTTAGCATACTTTTTACAAGTGGTCAAGATGGACAAAACAAACTGCCTAAACGTTTTGTCTTTTACTGGCCTATTTTACGTTCGAATAGATCTGGTTAGGGGGGTTTGTCGATCGATCGCGATACCCAGGAGTGCAATAACGTTGTACTATATCCTTCAATCAATTGATATCGTCTTATGTAACATCGTTTACAGGTAACCTCGAATATGTTCTGCGCCGGCTACAATCAGGATATCGTAGGCGACGCCTGCAAAGGAGACTCGGGCGGAGGGTTCACTGTGGAGTCTGCGGGCCGTTGGTATGCCATTGGAGTGGTCTCATGGGGCGTCGGTTGTGGTCGAGCCGGTCATTATGGCTTCTACATCAAGCTCGACAACTATCATACCTGGATCAAGGATCGGATCTCCTACTAATTACGACTACAATTTGCGTTAATGCAGCATCTTTGCTGCCACATTATTTAGTCAGCTTCGCGACGGCGAACCCGTTGCTAGAACATGTTATATACATACCATATGTAGTCAGCCACAATCGGTTCTCGGACTGGTCCACGTCGTCCGACACAGCCAGTAGTATCGGTCCTGCAAAATGATTATCGCAATGTTGATTGCTTTGCAAAGAGTTTTCTATGCTCAGTGGTAGACATGCGTTCTTGTACGTGTTCAAAAAAGGACGCAGTTAGGACACTATTCAAGGATGCCTTAACCTAGCCAAAAAAACCTGGTACTGAAAAACACCGTAGTATCACACTTACCAGTTGTTTATAATCAGCTTTTAATTAATACTAGCGGTTTGCCATAGGGAACGTTATCCTGTACACATAACGCGAAGGGTTGTTCGTATCAAAATTTTCTAATAAGTGGTCAGTCGTAGTTAAGCCTGTACATAATATGGTAGTTTTGTTTAAAGACAAATCGTCATTGTGTGGACACACGTATTTCTTACTATGACGAAGTTTCTAAACATGTTTGTACTTTCGTTGTAAAATTTTCGCTTGACTCGCGCTATGCACAACTCCATGGAATGGAGTAGCATTTAACCACGCAGCTATTATAAATAGCTAACACATCCAATGACAAATTTTCTTCTTGAAATCCGACAGTTATATGAAGCTAGATAATTTTTTACTAGATACATGTTATATGTACACCAGAGATGAGCCTAGGGGAGCCTGGAAAAGGCCAAGCAAAAACTACAGCGACATGACTGCGAAGTGGCAAGATTGACTTCGTACTGCCAAATCAATGCTATCGGTTACTTCCTGACAACTATCAGTCTATTTTCTGTATAAATATCACCGATCAATCATAGTTTCACTATATTAGTAGATGTAAACATATGTGGAGTAGTATATGTGAAAAAAACACATACACACATATATATCGAAAAATGCTCACAATATTTTCGTAGCAATATTTATTATATACGCTTTAGAGTAGTGCGGAAAAAACGGGCTTTGTTGAAGCTTATTGGGTGGTTCATAACAGAAAAGACGACGAAAAATAAATAAAGAAGAGATTTATGTATTTGGTTGTTTAGAAAACTGTTGTTTGACTAATCTGGCAGTTAGATTGGATGATTATGATAGATTCGTAGGCATTACATGTAAAGATTAACGTAAAACTCGTTTTTTTTTTTGTTAAAGCGTTTGATTATCGCAGATCGTAGCCTTTTTCCCCGGTAATGCATCGTATTTAATTTATCAAATCAGATATCTGGTTCTAATAGCGTTTAAAAATGGATTTCTTCGAAACCGAGCCAGTCTGTTTTTTCTTTTTTAATAGTATTGTTTTGTCTAAAATTACGATAATTTCGTTCTATTAACTAACTTCCGAAAGTAGACGCGCGTCGTTTAGCGTTCGTGGATTCGAGACGGTATTTTCTCAATATTAAAATGTTACGAGTTTGGGGTTGAAGTAGCATTTGAATGGTCAAAGCCCGGTCAACCTGTAGAATCATCGAACACAACTAATTTCTAATGGATCGCGTAGTGTCCATGTAGCGCATAGTTGCCCGTACTTAATCGATTTACAGATAAACGTGTCAAATCACTCTGCATAAAGAGGATACAATTTTAGGCTTTTGACATATTTACAATATGAGCTATTGCTAACCTTCTGAAATCAACCATCTTTATGACCGTGACAGTTTAAAACCAAGCTATCGATAATTACAAAGCTTTTTAACTCAAACGTATGTTTATCTATCGAACATATTGTACTACGTACGTTTTATAGATCGCATTACATCGAATGTTCGCGACGCTAACCCATAAGTCATAGCTATGTCGTATCTAGACATAGTTGCTTAACTTTCACAAATACATAACGTGCATGTCTGCGGTACTACGCCTGTTGCGCTACCCTATTTCAACAGATGTCCCGCTTTCCCGACAAACGTGTAAGTGTCTACGACGAATCCACGAACAGGGTAGGCGATTGACCTTCAGAGCGGCAACCACACGGCCATCTTGTCAATCCATTTCAACATCTTCTCGAAAAACTCTGTCGTTGAGACGATGACAGCTCCATATGTGGCGAAAATGTCAACTCATAACACAGTATGATTGTGGATTAATATGGTAGTGGATACTTGCCTTTGTATTCGTTACTAAACGATGTGTTTACGTTCGATACTGACAGATAGAAAAAATCTTTTGCTTTGTTGGTAGTCTAATCCATCTATTGAGTAGTATTTGGTGTTCTACACATTATAAACCGCCACAGCGATCACTGCTTAAAAAGATGGTTTTCGCTTCTTGGTATACTTGTGTCAGAGCTTTTCACAGGTCTGTGGCTTTTACCATAGGTACAGCTGATTATTTCTTCTGATAATTAATTTACGTGTAAGTGCGCCCTCTCACGATTCTCCGATAGCAGGGGCTGCTATATATAGCAGTCGATATCTCTGTAGCATGGTGTAGCTCATATCATATCTGGGCCTCGCAAGCTTTTCCACGTAGTTTCTTCCAGTGTTAGAAGCAAAATGAAGCTCTGGACATCCGTCGTACAGCTCTTTCGGGAAATATACAAATGCGATTGTCTCATAGCTTAACGAAACGTGTTCACCTCGCTACCAAGCGCCTGAGGGTAGTGTGGCAGACATATGTGATTTCACTGTTCCTACTAGAACTGCTGTCTTTGAGGTTCGTAGCCGGATCGTGTATTCAGCTGCCTGGACCAACTGACAGAAAACCTGCTTCCGATTTTACCGTATAGACGTATTTATTCGTGCACTTCATTACGATTCATCCACTAAAACTTGGCCACGCTTATTTCTTATCCCGAGTTCGGTACTTTCTGGTTTTCGACGTCGTTAGGGGTACCTTGAACGATCCCACGGTAACAGCTTCGTACAGCCAGGTCTCCTGTTATCCTAACGTATATCTTGATGTCGCTCAATGAAATTAATGTTGGTCACGTTCTGCGGATTGGCACATCCGCTGTCAGCAGAGTAAACAGAGACATGTTCCGAGGCTTTTCGCGCACTCTGACACACGTTGCAGCTTTCTACGTACGAAGCCGCTCTACCCCAAATAAATACCCAAAGTACTGGCAGCTACCGATAGCTTGCCAGCTGATGTACCGCCAGCTGGGTAGCGTTGTGTGAGGCTGGAGCGAACGAGCTCGTTCATCATTCACGAACAGTGGTTCCCATCTTTGAGTGGAAATGGTGTCCACATAATGAGTGGAATGAAATGGAAATACCACAGAGTGCTCGAGAAGTGCTACGCCTTTCTTGTAGTTCTGCTCTACCAGACATAATTCAGCGTAGAAGGTCCCCTCGATACAATAAGAAAATTAGCGAGAAGTGCTGATCTCGCCATCCTTCGAATATTTACCGATAGTTCATTAAACTCGAATTCTGCACACAACGTATTGAGAATTTTACCAGAAACTGGCTAGCACTCATAACTCAATAAACGTTTCGCCAGCCTTATCGTAGTGATCGAAGAATTTTTCAGTCGGGTCAGTTGCCTCCAATCAGTCTTCTTCAGAAAAGGTTGTTCAAAGCTTCGCTTTAAAGTCCTTTGACGTCTCCCCTGCGCCGATCTTGACATCGAACCAAGCCCGGGCTACTTCTTCCAACCTGGCCTACTTGGCGAGCCGCTTGTACTCCTTAGCCCAATGCTCGGGCTTCTTCTCGTCCATCTCCACCAGTGCCGACGTCAAATCAGCCAGCCGTTTGAGCAACCCTCTGGGAGTATCGCAGCCATTTTATCATGGCCACGAAAGTAGGGTGCACTGGCTTAGCTTCATCATTGCTGTCAGGGACGAGCATTTTATAGCCACCAGCTCCATGCTTATATAGATGAAGACATGCACTATCTCATGTTTTTGTATTATAACTATTGGTCCATTACGCTTCCTACATTAAAGACTATATGGACGGACCTGTTTTTACCAGTGCAACACTAAGGAGAAACGCCTAAGCCTGTACCTCTATGTGCTAGTCCTTTATAGTTGTAGTTGTAGTCTCCATAAATTGAAAGGAGTAGCTAGTGTCATAGAGCGTACTCCCTGTTGAATAGTGGCAAGGCAAGGGTTCTCTGCTCAGCAGCCCGTGGTAAGTCTAAGTCGTCTTTTCTTAACACCTAAAGTTAAAGCTCTATACAATCTGTGAGCATCTGTGGCTCATCTTCTAATGCAAAGAGACGCGGATACTTTTAGCTTAACAACTTTGTCTCTGCGGCACGTGTATAATTTTCTCTTTCAAGTTAACCAATGTTTTAGGGCTAATATACAGCAGTTTTCGTTTCGTAAACGTCAAACAAAAACGAAAAATAACAATAATAATCTAATCGAAGAATAAATCTGTAATGATAATTAATATGTAGACTAATGCAAGGATCCGGTACGCACCGACTGGTAAGTCCGACACACCATTGACATACGAAACGCAACGGCAGTGACCGATACGTCGTCATCGTCGTCACAATAATATGTGCAGATTTTGTGCCATACATTGGTAAAGTAGGATGGAGAGAAAGACAGAAATAATTTAACAGTTCGCGGTTACAAAGCTTTCTTTAGTTTGTCCGTAAACAACGACAACGATAGAACGTGTGCATACTTTCGTAATTTGCATCCTGCACACGATATATTACAATGCAACCAGCTGCTAAAAAAAGATTTCGCCTAATTAATTAAAAGGACTTAATGATCAAAGGGTCTTCAACAAATTTTCGTGTACATTCCGCCAACAAAAGCCGTTACAGTATCAGCTTTTATCGTTCGCCATGGTCAGGTCGCTTTTTTTTCAAATTTAATTTTATCGCCAATTTTATTGGTGTACATACATAACTCGGTAAAGGTAGAACAAATATAGTTTTATAAGCGAAGTTGCACATTAGCAGTGGGTTCAGGACTCATGAGGTAGATTTAATATATAAGGACACGATATGGGTAAATGTCTAAAAATAGCTTAGATAATAATGTATTCGTATTAATATAATAACCGCTATAGCGCAATTTAATAATGCATTGAATTTTTCTTCTACCCATCCTATACGTAGCTAAGACGAAGGCTACGTCAGATGCTGTCTACATAAGACTCAACAGAGCGTGCTAATAGCTCTGCCAAAGTCAATAGTGAAGATAATAATCACTAATAATAAAGATAATAAGAGATGTTTTTAAATAAATTTCTCACAGCTGCATTGGAATTCGTTGATAAGATGATATAATTATTTACCTGCTCTATTTGAAATTATCGAAATAAAAGAACTCTGAATTGAAAAAAGCTCCGTCTTTATTGCTCTATTCTTCATTAACAGAATTAGAATAGTTTATTCATACAATTATTTACCTGCACACACATTGCTTGATCACAAGTGGGGCAATTTTACGTACTGGAAATCGATAAAAGCGCATCAAAGGTGTGTACTACATTTTTTTAATGTTATTTTTTGCTATCATTTTTATGAAATTGTTCGACTGATTTGACGACTGTTGCCGTAACAGCTAAAGGCTCCTTTATTACAAGAACATATATTTAGACTTTTTTTTTTTTTTTTTCGTATCGTTTTTATAAGATGCACTGGAGTATTACGGACGTTATGTTCATCGCAGTTTTTTAAACACAGGTTCTGTTAACCAACCGATCTACCCCAGCTCCTCCAACGCAATCATTTTGTCATGCGAGAAAACGTTACTTGCCCGTCAATTGTCGCAGTTTTCTGTCTGCAATTTATAAAAAGCCTTTTTTTGCGAAATGATAAGAATTACCGTAAACAATGTGCCGTACAGAAAATGATACGCGCATCATTCTTAGTCGCTATTGCGTTGTACATCCCACGCTAAGCGAACATTGTTTCTATATTTATTTTTTTCACGCGGAAGACCATAGTTGCTTATCGACTTGTGAAACAGCACTATCGTGGGTTCAATGATGAGTCTACGTGGCATTCTTTTTTTTGTTTTTTTTTTTCTAAAACTGAAAATCACCACCTCCAGCGAGCTTTCGATGCTCTAACCGTATATGAACTTTAAGAATACACGAGGCCTTAATCTTTAGTGGTATCGAAAACAGATTAGTAAGCTATATGAAAATGATCTTCTTGTATAGATGAGAGGTCATTACAGCGCACGGGATTTATCCGATTTATCTGATCAGTTTGGTATATTCGATTCGGGATCGACGAATCGATAATGCTGAACTTTTACTTTGTTAATTGACGGTATTATGTTCTTAGCGGACCTGGTCTTGTCTCACACTTGCAGTTAAGTGGTCCCTATCAAAAAATATCGTCGTAGTTAGTCGTAGCGACGCTAGCAGCTGCGATAATCATACCAACCGTTCAAACGGTCGCGACCAACGGCGTCTTCAGATATTCATATTGCTACGGTGGCAAAGACGAATACCCCCTTTGAAATCATAATCTTCGACCGGACGTGAGCGCATCAGAAATTTATGCAGAAACACAAAAATAGATACCAAAGGTCGAATGGGTCACAAACACAATTTAGTGATAGTGTCTCAATACAGAAACAAAGCCAACATCGCAAGAATAGCGGTGTCATTAGGGAAAAACTATGAAAGTCTCTTCCATAATTGTTTCAGTTTCGCACCCTTATATCTCAGTGGGCTCTGTTAATCTTTTTAATACATTATGACGGCCTATGTGTGGCCTTAATACATAATATTGATTTCGCCAAAGAAGAAACGCTTTATGAAGGTAGCCATGCCCGGTCATGAAGAAGTAGTGCTCTACTTCCAGCCCCATTTTGGCAACTCTATGACTCAATTTACGATGCTCACTCTCTCGACGCAGAAATATTCGGAAGTCGGTAATCACGTTACAATGGACTTCGGAGGAAATTGTAGGTGTTCGTAGACGGAAGTTCTCAGAAAATTAACGCACATTTTTTGCTAGCAATTTACTTCACAAATGTTACCACGAACGGCGACAGAAAACAAAGAGGGGAAATGTTAAAGAACTGCAATATGTACAAAGCGTACTTAATGCAACGCAGCGGGATGTCTTTCACTTAGGGCAACCAGGTAGGTGAGGGCTTGTGGCTGAAAGGGTAGCATGTGCTGGAACGTAAGACAGCGTCAAGTATCGACGTTGATTATAAGATGGCGACAAGTCTTGATCACGACATTTTACCGGTGGAAAGTTCAGCAGGCTTTTTTCGTCCCAAATCAAAAATGGTACGTATGTACACTGAAATAACAGCACGACTATCTGAGCAGAAACGTTTTCGTATTGTAATGGTCATAATGGTAAGACGCTATTTTAGGCTTATTAATTAAAGCATATTGAAAAACGGCGATAGAATGACGTTTTGTCGAATTTGGGCATCTGAGCCCCTTGTGTTAGCTCGTTTTTGTTGCGTCTTGTGTTTTTGTGCGTGTTTCTATGTGTATGTGTTTGTGCCATGAAGCGGACGTGCCCATTTCAAGAATCAACTCTACGGCTAATTCAAACGTTTGTTCAATTCTTCAGTTAGATATTTATGTGCAACGTGGTACAAGGGGTATCCTCTTCTACACTGAAAAACACTGTTTTACTCTAAGGCTGTTTTTCACCGATATGTTACACACAAAATCATTATCTGGCTTCTATGTTTTTCAACACTGGTTTTCCATGAATGTTCACATTTTTTGGTAATTTTTCTACGAGGGCAAAGCTAGAGCGAATCATATCAAAGAAAATATTTGTTTTTAGAATACTAGTAGTAGGTAAGGACTAGATGTGACAATTTGAAGCACTGGCGAGCTTTGATATCTGGGTGCTGACGCCAGGGTGACATCCAAAAAAATCCCCTTTTTTTCCTTAAGTGAAGTTGTTTGGTGTCCGGTCTACTTTTTTCGGGAAGTCGATGAATAGATTCCCTTTGTTAGAGTAATATGGGACTTTAAGCAGCGTTTTTGTCCCTGCAGCAGTGCAACCCTCCCTCCGTATGTAATCCTGCATACTTAATTGCTTTAAAGCTACCCCTATTCGTGTTACCTACCTACGGTATTCCATTCGTGTTGACCCAGCTAAAGGTGAGCAAAAACGGCGATTTTTTTTCGACGCAGAAGACCACAGCAGAAGTATATCACACGTTAGGTAATAAGCGAAGTGCATTTTTTTTGGTTTAAAGAATCTTCGTTTGAAGATTTGTCTTACTCCATTGAAGAGTACCTGTAACAGCGTTGGCTCCAAGAAACAAAAACGCACCGTCTTCTGGCAGGTACAGTTAATTGTACTCTATCAGTGTTTGTGGAATCTACTCGATGCAGTCGTTGCACGCGCTGTACCTGCATCCTGTGGAAACCTTTCTTTCTGTTTACTTATAAATTCTTCCATTGGAATTTAAGGTTATGTGAACACGTGTCCAATGTAAATTAGGACGGCGTTATTCTCGGAGGCGTTGTATAGGAAGATAGAGCGTCCAAAAGTATAAATACGAGCATCCTTTGCCATACACCAAACAGTGTATTTATCAGGATTGAAGTTCATTATCGTAGAAATCTTCTATCAATCTGGCGCCTATCATCATAACACTGAAGACAAAGCATTATACAGAGAATTAATTTTTTTGCACAGACATTCATTTTCTGTTGTTTCAGTTTGAAAAAAATGCTTTCCTGCTGTAGTAACAAAGCATAAATAAAATGAATAAATCAAGCGACATGAATGTAGTCATAATAGACCCTTTGTTTTAGACCAAGTCTGCCTTTCAAGCAACGACGATTGCAATAAAGTGACATTGTGAAACAAGGTAAGATTTGCTAAGCAATTAATAAACGTTATTAGAAACCCTTATCAGCATAAGCACAGTATACAACACTTGACTATTTTAGGGTTTCGAGTAAATTTAAGATGAATGCAATTTCTTTTCCCGGATAGGTTTCTTGTTGTTCAGATTTGACTTTGGAAGAAATGTTAAATCTTCACATCAAGCTTCTCCTGCTAATTAGTGCCAATTATCAAAAAAGCTTTTAGTAATTAGGCGTAATTGCTTAGGCGTAAGCGATTCACATTAGCACTTACGGATAACGTCAGTCCGTTGCGTTGAACTGTGCCAAAGTGCAACATGTTTTGCAGATCCTAGGAGTACTTTACTTCGGCTTCGCGTTCTTATATATACATCTATACGAAATTATTTTTCCTCTATTGAAGTACCTAGGTTCTAAGCTGGATTTGCGGAGGGAGTAGAAAGTGAGATAACAGCCGCGGCCTATATTTATAAATTTCAAAAGACATAAGAGAATCAAAAAAGTAACCATGATGCCCATCCGATCAAGAGAACGATTCCGCGTCAAGCTAGAAAAGTATAGATTTTGTGTTTTAAGTATATAAATCTGTTCGGCATTTTGGTTTACCTTCATAGTGTGCGAGTCACTTTACGGTAGCTGATCAGAAATCGCCATAGCCTTGAATATACGATTGAACTGGAATACCTGACAGAGACCTAAGTAGTCGTTGAAACTTCCTTAATAATTTACGTATACTTTAGTTGGTTAGCGTGACAAATGACTGAACATGTATCTAGACCTGCGCAGATAACCTGGCTTGTTCCCGACTAAACATTTGTAGACGTCTTGTGTAAATAGGCCAAATGATGGGGATTTGGAACGCATGTCTCCATTTTAAAAAAACTTTGCCAAGACCGCGATCTGCCTTAGTGAACAACAGTAGCATGTTAAGAAATAGAAATCAAATTCATCCAACTTTTTCAGTAAAAACTAGCCCTGTTATGAAACACACAAATATGTACCCTTAACAGAACTCAGCTGAGGATCTCAATGAAACATTTGTCGTCTTAGTTG
The DNA here is from genome assembly GCF_002443255.2 of Varroa destructor. Classification (NCBI taxonomy): domain Eukaryota; kingdom Metazoa; phylum Arthropoda; class Arachnida; order Mesostigmata; family Varroidae; genus Varroa; species Varroa destructor. Next base: position 24,107,245 of record NW_019211456.1, on the reverse strand, counting down.
TTATTGCCTAGAACTACGCTCTTCTCAGTCGCCTGTCACAAGCCGCACCTTTCTGTGTGGTCCGCTTCGTCCTAATTTTTCATCTTATCGTTTACCTTCTTTGCTTGGTCTCCCAAGTGCAACAGCAACTAATTACGAACATTAGTTTCACCACAATGGCCCTCATGTTCCGAGGTCATTCATCTTCACTGGGCTCGGGTCACTGCAGGGCCATTTTCCTGTACTCGAAAAAAAATCGAGAGTACGCAATAGCTCATGCCAAGTTATTCCTGCAGACAAATGGCGTCCTGTTTGTGTGCGATATTGAATTAGCTGACGATATGGTCAATTTTGGAGAAGTTCTCGTTAACTGAGCGACAGAACGACCGGCCGTGGTTCGTTAGGGGCAAATCCTGGACCCTAAAATTAACGTTTTGGATATCGATATTAAATTTACGGAAGTAGATAACGAATAAATACTCTTGTAATCGTACAGGGTCGAATTCGGTTCCATATTTGATCGTGGTAAGGCTGGACAATTTTCACCGACCTATCGACGTGCGTCAAACGTCTCGACGGGTATGTTTTGCGTGCAATGACAGTGAGTCGATCTATGTAGTTCACTAAATAACATTGAATCCATCCATTAACGAATTAAAAATTTTTACAGCGCACATTGGCGTTGGTCGTTGCCGGGGTGATCGTCCATTTCGTAGGTGGAGCTCCAATATCTGAAGGCCATTCGAAGGTAACCAAAACAAACAGCTAGATATATATGATGTTGAACAGTATGTATCTTCCTAAAATATCATTCAATACTCATTCAACAAAATCAGGCATAAGGTTTTCCTTACGAACGTAATGCTTCAAGACGAAAGTGATGTAAAACGGGTGATAAAAAAAATTACGGGATATCTTCAAAGGAATCATATCAGATGGTTATAACACAATTTGTTTTATTTCTGTGGGTTCGAGCGTAGCCAAAGTATTGCTATTAGTTCGTGTCGAATAAATTATATATAAGATCGTATAGAAACAGTCCTGTCAAATCTAATCTGAACCAACGCCGCCATAATCCCAAGCTTACGCTGGTGCTTTGTCCATGATAGCTTGTTGTTCATCGAAAAGCCTTGCTAACGAAATACGAATTGTTTAGGTTGATAATTCTGTGCAGGGTCGTCAAGGGCAGACGCTCTCCGGAGATGGCCTAAGGGATGTGCGTGGATCATATACGATAGCCTTGCCTGGCGGTCGCACTCGCACTGTCAAGTAGGTAGCAAAATCTATATATACTTGTATATAGATCAAACGACAGTGTCATATAATTTTATGTCTGATCCATCGGCAGCACAATGGCAATGCATTCGCGTTTAACTTGAACACAAATCTTTTTTTGAACACATATTAAAATTAGAGTTAGTTATAAATAGATATTTTCACGGGCGATTAAATCTATACGATAAACACCGCGGCTCTGTGCTCCGACTCGCCATGGTGTTATCAGCATAAACGAAGAAGGAGAAAGGTGTCCTCACTCAAATAAATCTTAGTACCATATAACGTGATTCATTTAGAGACGTTCTGTTGTACTCAAAGCGTTTTTTTCCTGATTTACAATGATCATCCGTAGGTACAGTACGGGCGAAAGCAATTTACATGCAGCAGTGATTACCAACGAGCTGGGTGCCGAAAGCACGAATCCGCAAGACGTAGCCTTGCAAGCCTCCGCTGTATCGGCTGCTGAGGCCGTCCTAAAAGGAGCAGCAACGTTTTTACGCAGCATCACTTTTGGCCCTGACGCTGACGGCGTCTATGTACAGAGGAGGGTTGCAACAGCGTAGCCCGTGAGCGAGTAATTTAGAACAAAATAGCTGAGAGAAGAAGTTCTTCTGCTGTTCATGTCAAAGCTAGCTTCGTCATAGTTCGTATCACCGTGTAGGTAGGAAGGCGGGTTGTTTCAGTTTACCTGTCGCCTACTTTTGAAATCGTGTTAAGCGTTCATCTGCAGTGTAAAGTATTCAATTCTCTTCCGAAATTTGGCGACCAATCGTGTGGGCCTACATAACCTATGTATGTCGAAAGTTCAATGGCTTCTCGAAGTGGGTGTCTAATGAATGCTAGCTTCACTAAGCATAACTGTGTTGTTTCACCCTGCAGACTTAAATGGACATACGCCTCTGGCTTGAAGATCATTATTGAGTTTTCCCGTATTGGTTTAAAAGGTCGTGGCAATTAAAAATATCGAACTGATTCTTAACGGCAAAGAGAGAAAAATGTATAGTTGTTCTCTCTATTATTCGTGTTCTCGTTTTTCTGTTACATAATAAATTATAAAAATTGCTGCAAGGTTTTCTCTTTCTTTCTATGCATATACACGCCTCCTAAATAGCTGGCGCTAGTCTAATTAATCAATTTTCGTTCTCTTATTATTGTTATTATAATTATATATATTTTCATACTTAGCGCATTTAGTACGGGATAAGCAGTACAAAATGTAAAATTTCGAAATTAAATCCTGCAGGACGTAGCGACACATTTATAAGTGAGTATTTATAGAACGCTACAAAATATACTCAAAGCCGAAATATCTATTTTGCATTAATTTAATTATTAATTTCGGAAATACTAAAATTAACTTTATGTAAGCAGCACTTTAGATCTGAGTTAGTTCTATCGTATCGATTTTTTCGTTTCGCTCTCCTGTAAATCGTCTGGTGCAGTCGCCCGGACGGAGAAAGTCTTTCGCCGTCGTAGGAATCAACTAGAAATTGTTTCTCTGTCCAAATCTTGGAGTGGATGCGGCGGGATTTTATAAAATCATCTAACAGCGTAGAACGAGCGATTAGCAAGAATAGCAAAAACACAATAAAGTTATTTTTAGCTTTCTTCTAAATTCCATTTCTGCTTGTCGTCGTCGGCGGCATCGTCTAATTGGGTTTATTCCTGTCCCCCGACATCAGCCGTTAGCTTGCTCCCCTATCAGATTTCGTGTTATGTTGTTGAATTTTATGTCCTATCTTACATTACATATTATCCTCAGTATCTCTTTAATTCTACACAATGCTGAAGTTATTGGCGTTTAGAACCCACACTTCGTACAACACGCCAAGTTGCCTAAAAAATAGGTTTATAGCGCCAGAAGATATTTAGGCAAAAATGCAGAAGGATGATTGCGAAAAAATTGATTGATGAAAAAAAAAAGCTTCTGATGGAGAAATTGCATTTTTCCATCATTATGCACACGATGAAACGTCCTGAGCCTGGAACGTCCGTCAGTATAACAGTATAGAATAGAAGATTTGGCATATTAGCTGTTAAAGTATCAGACGGTACTTAGAAAACAGAACCAATATATATTCATAACCGATAACTGATGATTCGTTTCCAACGCTTATATTAATAAAAGCCTTTTGACTCAGTCACAGTGAGCATAATATTTGTTTGTCTAACTTTTCTACATCATTACAAATACATTGTGCATTGCGTACACGTCGATTGTGTAACTCTATGAATTGGCCTAATGAAACTTTCATTAATTGGCCTGATTTCTGAGTTTAAGTGAGCGGATTGACATTTCTTTAGACTTAATATAAACTAAGTTATTCGTATGTTTATTAAAACATTTAAATGAGAAAATAATATTTAGGCAGAATATTTTGATCAGGGGCAGATGCTTTTTTTCCGGATGCGAAATATCGCCTTAATGGCTCGTTTCTAGGGGTGTAATGGCATTCATGATTTCCAACACGGACCTCACTTCTACCCATCTACAAGGGTACGGTAGCATTCTGTATGTCCTATCAGGTAAGTGGCAAATAAGCGCAGCTCAGATATCAACGTTGGAGATCCGCGATGTGGGATTCAATTGCCATGACCCAGTAAATTTCTAGTACTTTTTTGATTGCCCAATTTCAATCGTTACATTTTGCGCCTATTGCTTACTCAATTTGAACTAGCTGGCGCAAGCTCTAAAGGCAACTTTCATTGAGCTGATTAAACAGAAGTCGTTAGCATGTATTGGTTATCAAGCCATTCGTCTTGTCACCCAATAAGTTGAATTTAAGGGTAAATTTTACCCATATATTTCCATACCTTGACCCCAACCAGTAACAGCGAACGCATGTCCATCATTTCAAGGGCGCACTACTACGTTACCAACAAAATTAAAAGCTTAAAATACTTCTCGAACATTAACATTAGAAAAAATCTTACCTTACGTTGGTCCGAAAAGGTAGGCTGATTACGACTGGACTTCCGTACATCTTATTACAAATTGCATCATAAACACTTAGTACTTTTGCGCACGAGAAGTTAATAATACTTTATTGATCTGAGCCTGGAAGAAGATCTCGACGTACCGAACCTTTTGCTTTAACGAAGTTTGCTTTAATTCAGTAATAAGCCTTTGCAGAAATTCCCAGCGTCACAAGTACCGTTGCCGTTCGTAGATTGATGAATACCTACCTACAAGGACAATCGTATTTTCTTAGAAAACAAAGTCTTCATATAAAGATTACCATGGACATTATAGAACTGAACGCTAACCTATAATTGGTATGTTTATGCATATAGATATATATATCTTTTATTGAGCCTAGAAACTGCCACCGACTGATGCCGTAATGCGAAAAACACTATCCTGGAAAAAGGCTGCTTAAGCACCTTTCGTCAAGATAATTAACAAACAGCTACCTTTTGGAACCATCCTCGACAGCTGCGTTTTTGGGTCAGAACGTTATCGTTAGTTAATATGCCATTTATAGGTTGATCTAATGCCACCCTACTCATATACAACAAACGCATTTGACGCCGTCCGAAGCATGTTTGCCAAGCATCGATGCTGCTTATTGGGGGCGTGTTTTTCTTTTTTGCTAGTATCATTCGGGGTCTGCGCAACAGACTCGTTAGCAGTTTAAAAAATCAGTCAACTCACCAGACAAAGTCTAACTGAAATCTAGCTTTAAATAACATGCCTTACATTACCCGATGAATCTTGCATTTGGGTTTTCGTTTTGGCAGTCTAGCTAGTAGGCGCACACATACCTAGCAATAAAATATCAAATTGATAGGACCCCTACAGCTGTTTATGAACGCTCAAAACTGTCTTTATATCCAACCTAATCATAATTATTATCGTAATTTCATCAGCCAAATTGTATTGGACCATACGTAGCACATAAATAGCAGAAGTGAGATTTGTTGGTACAGCTTTACGGTGAAATGATAGACCTACGATTCAATCAGCAGATGAATCATCTATTGCGCGCACGATCTTCAATAGGTAATATATTATCGCCGTACTGGTGACGTACATCGAGTAATTGAAAACATGCCAAGAATAAGTAAAAAATCCATCCAAATGATAATTGAAACTTTAAACTAAAAAATGTACATTCGAGAAAATCGAACACATATATGTGTGAACCGCCAAGGTGACACGCGTGTCGACTCATCTCTCCGCGAGAGACCTTTCTGCCCGGGTCGAAAAATCCTACTGCGCGAGGGCGCTAGCTTCGTAACCACAAGGATCCCGTGCTTATCATATCAATATTTGATAAGGCGAGCAAGTATCGCTAGGTAGTTTGTTCTCAATCAAAAAATGCTACGTCGAGTTCCATCTCTTAGTTGAAGGCGTGGAAAACAGTCTTTTACGATGCGAGCTGGGCGTAGAAGGTGTTTGATGATGAGCCACCACAGAACTGGTTCAGGTAGTTCGTATTGTTGCTAGATTATATTAAGTATGTCCGATGAATTAAATATTGTACAATTCTATTATTGATGTATCAAGATTTGTTTGGAATCTGCCCCAAGCTTGCTCGGTGGGAAATAAACATTAACATTACCTTTCATTGTGATAGCTTATTAAATTAAACTCCAAGAATGTACTGCCTTAATACAATGTGTCGTCAACCCTACCAGTCAGGGTTAGAGAGTTCGGCACGTTAGTCTATCTTCGCTGGCGACTGCTACCTTCTACCGACTAATAATGGGTTAAGGTTCTATAAGGAAAAAAAAAAGCCTATAATTCTCATAGAGAAAAATGTGGCGACGTGTTTCTACAGAGTTCAAGTTATCTTTTCTAGTTAGGTTTACACGTTGAAAACTAATCGAAAGCAAAATTAAAAGCAACGCCGACCACAAAGCGGGTTTATTCATGTTCAGTCTATTTTCAACAGTTCTTTGGCTATAAATGTACAATCTATTTCGTGTTAGTGGCGTTCTGTTCCGATCTATTCGTAGCCTAACTCATACACATTGTCCTGCTAACGAGCCTTCTACCGTAGCTTAGAGACAGACTCACCATCGTCGGGATACCCAGCATCGACAATACGGTGCGGTAAGGGGCTCGCTGCTAAATCTAGAAGTCTCCTGTAGACACTGGGCAGTGCCGGCGGCCGGATCGGGCACGAGAGCATAGACGATAGGACGCTCCAAGGCAACAGCACTCGTTATTTTCCACGTGGTACGGTAACAAGTAGCCATTGAGTCCTTCTCTAGTGGGTTAAGTGTTGCGAACATCAAGCAATGAGAAAGCAGGAAGATGCTGTGCAGTGCATAAGGCGTATGCCGTCAGAAAGCTAACATGATCAGCGCCAATGCCAAGTTATGGGTAAGTTCAGGCTGTTTAATGAAGACGTTTAAGAGAGAAGGCGCAAAAGGTGATCTTTCTGTTGTGAGTAAGGTAATTCAATGGTGACCGGTTGACGGTGATGGTACAGGTGGCTTTGCGTAACGCTAAAAATCGGGTGTCATCGTGAGTTTCCGCGTAAACCTAACTCTTTTCAGTAAATGTAAAAACGCAAATTCCTCAAGAACATAATGTACCGAATAGTATTAGCAGTTTGAAAAATGTGACAAATACATCGGCTCCTTCCACGGCACAAAAGTAATAACCAGAAAAAATATCAGATATTTATTGCTGTCGCGCACTGTATTACCAGTAGCTGTAACTAACAGGGGGATAAGCGTTACCCCCGCGATACGATTTCTTTGAAAACGGTTTGTCAGTTTGTATTTATCTCGTGTACGTTGCCTAGCGAAAATCTTCGATTCGACAAATTTCGAGCTCCCATCTACGGTACGACGCACTTGTGAATCAAGTATTCTTCGCAATAACATCGCAGATTTTAATGTTTCCCACACGTTTATTATTCTACTTCAATTAGCGCAACTGTATTAGGAAACAAGCAACAAAACTACAGGATGAGTACTTTCATTACCCCGGTTTCCAACATTGGCACATAGCTTAATGGGCGTATACCTTAACGGAGAGGAGAAAAAAGCTGGTCGTATCCGATGATCGGAGCTCGGTCCCATGATACGCTCTTTGGTTTCGACCCCATACGACGACCACCCCAGGTCTTAGCTATATAACGTTTAGTTTGCCTCTTACCTGAATCTTGACGCCACGGTACCTTTATGAAGTCAGTTTCCTAGTGGATTCCCGAGTTCAAGCTTACTAGCGTCTCTGTGCTGCGATCCCTGAGCCCACTACTGCTGTTGTTCCCGCACAGTTGCAGGTCAGACCTTTCTCTCCTTGGTCCTTCTGGAACACACCCCAATATGCCTCACACGCAGCTTGTCCCTCTCCGAACTCGCGTAACGCATGGCTGGAACTGAAAACAACCAAGCTCCATCCGGTAATATCCTCTATACACAGCGCAACACTCGGTTGCCGCACTAAGGCATTCTGTAGGTACGCTGCAGACCGTTTGACCGCCTGGCACGGTTGCTATAGCGGCATTACCATAACAAACTTCTACTAAACGGTAAGTGAGCAAGATGGCCACAGCAGCTTCAGCTAGAGTCACCGGCAGACCCTTTCTAGCAAACCCCGGTGTTATCCATCCCCCTAATGGCCTGGACGTCATTAGGTGAGCAACCATCTCCACTTAATTCTGTTCGAGAAAGAGGTACCGACAGCAACAGCAAACAAAACGACAGCTCATTATAAGCCTAAATCATTATTACACCTTGTTATTACGTTATACATACAATTGTCCTAGTTTTACCGCTATCGCTGCAACGAAGCGACCGGGGCCGATCAACGAGGAAAAGGGGGCAAACCTTAAACAGCGTATCGCACAGAACCATTCCCATGGCATTCGCCTGTTCCGTGTGCGATCAGAGGCTTTCTCTGTCACATCCTGAAGTTTGTATTAAACGCTTAGTTTACGTTAGTCGTACGACACAATCAGAGACCATATGGAATTTGTTGCAGGAGTGCCTTCGTTGACTGGAATGATAGTTTCCGTTCCGTCCTTCTGCTGACAAACATCTAAAATCTAGTGTCTCTTTCGAATTCTTTCATTCTTGCACGTAACAAGATCGCTTAAGTGAGACATTTTAGAAGCGCTTCGTGGTAAATTCGTCGTTGCCGCCATTGTTATCATTGTGATAATCACTGATAATTTAAACGGGTAACGCGCTACCGACGCGTTTCTCGACATCAGGGCCAGTTTCGTCATCATCTCGCACCGGAGCATACTGAGAGCATGTCAGTGGATCAGCAGAGATGAAAAAATCATGTCGTCACAGCTACCAAGACTCTTTATTTCGTTTGAACAACATGCTCGTCAGCCCCTAAACGCAAGCGAGCGTATTTTACAACTAAACTGTTTATGAGACCGGGTTTTAACTGCCATTCTGGCTAGCCATCATTAGTTGAGTAAAGGCTTTCTTGTGGCTATTATTCCTTGCCTTGACGTTAGTTTCCCGGAGTTGATTTTCACCACGGCATTCCTACATCGAACTCATCTCTGATAGCCAGTCGATAGTCTCCCGTATATTGGTTTTGATTTGGGCGCGGTCGCTCGCGATACAACTGAGCTATTCTTCCAAATCTACCCTTTCCCCCGAAGTTATTACGAGTGCCGCGATCTCGATTCAGAGCTCCCTGAGCCGGACATTATTAATACCACGAACCTAAGCTTCAATAATACACCTCAGGCCCCTACGAGCCAATTCGCCCGTAATGTGATATTGGCCGTACTTGTTTCTCTTTCTGGGGCCCGGCAATGTTCATATTCCGGTCGGTTAGTATCCACTAGGACGATATGTTGTTCTGCGAGTGTTCTAAATCAAATCAATCGAATTTCGATCTGCTACTATCGGTACTAATACCACCAAATGCTTCCGTTGCTTTCCCCCGCCGTTGCTGCCGCTGCTGTATTGTACTGACAAGCGACGTACTTTAATAGCAGGAGCCCCTGGCCTGCTGCTGCTGCTGCTGCTGTTGTTGTTGTTGCTGTTGTCGTTGTTGTTGTTGTTGTTGTTGTTGCTGCCGCTGCTGCTGCTGCTGATGTTGTTGCTGCTGCTGCTACTGCTGTTGCCTGCCTCCTGTCTAATCTCATCTCCCCTTCTGGGTTTAGGACATCCACCTTTGTGAGCGGACCGCGCAGCCAATAGTGAGCTAACGGCGACGAGCCAGCGAAACCGAATTTACGCGGCCACTACAGCAACCATACCGCCGTGTCTACGCCTCTTAGTGGCGTCGACTACCAAAAAAACGCAACTAACGAGGTTGTAGTTGTACGTGCGGTGATCCCTGTATTGCTAGCGATCGGCCTTCAGTATCGAGCGAAAAGAGTTCCCTCTCAGACGAAGCTAGTAGCTATCTACCTGCCTTTCCCTACAACGACAGCAGTTCATTTTCGACCTTGGCCTCTTATCAGTACCCTATTGACCATAATTGTATCCGCCGAACACTTGCCCACATTTGCGGGCCGTTTTGCCCAAACAAACTGAGACCGTCGCCTTCATTTCACGCATTCCAGTCGTTTGTCGGCGTCGTGTACACCGTGGATTCGTTTAAAAAAAAATACATATATACACACTCATTTCATACCACAGCACATTCCTAGGCATTTGTGAATAAATGCATAGGAAATCCGCTCATTAGTGCTTGATTGTCTTGTCAGGGCGGCAGCGAAAGCGAGAATCACTTTGTCGTGTGCCTTACGCAGTCTGCAAAGTCAACGGCAACCACAGAAAACAAGCAAATCAGCTATACCTTGTGCGTTCCCCTTCAGCGTTACAGGTCAGCCGCCGCGATTCAGCTGCAAGTGCGACTACTACGAAGTCATGCCTTATCTCTAAACAGGCTTTTTAAGCAGTGCGTGCAAAATTGTGAGCAAAAAGGCTAAACCATTCAGTAAAGCCGGCTAGATTGGATCCGTTTGTGAGTTCACCGTTCCGCAACTCGTCATCGGTTTAGTGCGGGAGATGCGGCACGTGGTCATGCCAACCAATGAGTAACGCAAAAACAAGCCCTAAAAACATCAACGATAACTAATCAATATATAGGTAATCAGCCGGTGGCAGGCCACCAACTAACGGCACAAACAGCCAGCCGTCTTCCAGCTGCTGGTATCGTTATTATTAGAAGTGAATGAAAAGTTGAAGCGTGAAAAACTACCCCATTCGAGGCACTGGGTGTGAGCGTGTGTGTGTATATCTGTAATACAGCTGTAATTAGTGGACCTGCTCGGGCCCTCAGGGTCCCCTAAACGGCCTCAACATGATCGCAATGACCATGGACACGCTCGCCGTGTTCGCATCTTCTCGTAAGAAGTCAAAGTCGTCCGGCACCGCTAACAACAACGGTGAGTGCTCATTCTGTTTCACTTATTATACATAGGTCAAGTAGCGGTTGAACGCGTACACACATAACGAAGTTCACAGGCGGAGGAAAGCAAAGGTCAACCATGATGTCACCTAACTATCCGACACATCGTTTGTTGTGCTCGAAGCAGCCGATGCTGGCACAAAAATGCACGACACGACGACGACAACACGACAGACAGCTAGCGAGCGAGCGCATAGATACAACGCTTGAAAGTCGCCTATTGTGAAGTAGACTATCAGTTACTATAAATCGTATATATAATACTACTGTATGATAGGCAGCTGAATCACCATGTGCAACGACGGTGTTGGTGTTAACAATGCAAGGAGAAACGCAGAGATTCAACAACTTTCGTATCAAAAGCTGCGAACCCCCAGCCGGAACTAATGCACCGGAACCATCATTTCGTAAACGAATATAAAACTGTGTTTATTCCATATAGGGGCACTACTTATAGTAATGATACAACTAGGCCTCTACCCGAAAAAAGCGAACCAATGGGCAATGCCACTGAAGTGAACTATACGATACTGTCTGCTTTGGCCCAATAGTCGGTGCTATAAGTGGCTGGTCACGTTGGGTTCGACTGGGCGAGTGTTGAAGAGAAGGCAAAGTCTGGGCGGGCAAGACTTGCACATACCAACTCTAGCAATAACTTCAAAACAAAGCGATCCATCTTAGAATGTTTTACGGGCGGTATCACGCGACGCACGGCAGACATGGAAACCAGGCTACCTCGCGAGCCGTATTGCAGCAGTAGGAACTCGTACCCGTTGTTAAGCTATCAACAAGCGATAAGTAACCACTAGTCTGTGTTATTCTATGGAGAATAACTTCTAAAGTCTGAAAGGTCAGCTTTGTGAGGGTCCAGTAGAGCTGGATATTACTGCCTTGATGGCCGATCCGAATGCATCTAAATAAACGTCCTGTTAAGTCGCCTACCCTACATATCAGGGAAAGCTGCTCTAATTTAGTGATTTGTAATTTGCTCTGGAAATGGCACTACTGAGTAGTAAGCTCACTATGTTGAAAGCGGAGGGGGGAAGAAATAGTGATAAGCGATCAACTATGATGTGTCTGACGGTATCAAATAGTTGGGGGGTGGCATTCGTGTTTTTTGAAGGTTGAATTTCTGCACAACGATTGATGGCAAACACTCCAGCATCCTCGGGTCCACTGCTAGAAGCTAAACCTAAATGAGTTAAAGCGTTACTCCTATCAGAGTAGGAAAAGTAAAGGCAGAGCGCTTAAGAAGGCTGGTGGTTGCAATACCTTTACGAGGTGGTTGGTTTGTTTGAAACGATAGGATATCGGCAACAAGTACATACAACCCATTATAATAGATGACTTTCTCGTACTCGTTCAATGCTGACTGTTTTGATGGCCAGCCCGGTCGATTATTATTAGCGTTGTACATATTCGCTAACCAACTGGACGCCTAATACCTGTCTATCTATTCTATAACTAGTGGCCACCGTATTTAGCCAAACGGCTATCTTTACAGGCGGCTCGGCCTTCACCATGGGAGTATCATGCATTAAATAAAGCTATGAATAATTGTGTGTTGGAAGGCAAAAAGTAGGACCAGATCCCTCTGCGCTGATTATGCAGGACGCACAACTTGTGACGCTGTCGACAGGCGCCGCGGTGGTTTCCAAGAAACGCGATCGCGCGTCACTTCGAGCTTTATTGCAAACGGTAATCAACTCAACTAACATACACTCTACCCCTCGATTCTCTTGCTCCTGTTTCCATTTCCCTAGCCAAAAATCGCTGTTTGCCTTCCTGACGTCTCAGTACTCCTTCAGCCTCTAGGAATATCACTCCAAGGCCAACAAGTTCAGGCCTTCTTTCGCTGTGAAACTTTATGCCGATTAACAGAGGACTAGGTGCCTTATTTTTTGTGATGATAGGTACGGGAGCCGCTGTGAATCCTGTGTAGCAACCCTAGAAGAAAGCTGCATATGTTGCCTCAAAAAGAACGATTGTCGTATCAACGTGCCTTATAGGCCTATGTCTAAGTAGGCGTAGGGCAACCGATGACGTTACCTGAGACTACTACAAACTAGTTGCGATCGATGATCTATGGAACTCCGAATCCGATCCGAGCAGAACATTGATCTGCTGCGCTCGGTCTTGGTAGGCAGCGATAGCATCAGCCCGCTACAGCCCCGTAGGCCTGTGCCCATCACGGCATAAAGTGCTCACAAAGTTCTCTGTGATTTGGCAAAATAATGCATCATGCAGTCGGCGTAAATGGCTTTAGCGGCAAGCATATAATCAATCTAGTTAGAAGTATGTACCTCTAACGATTTCTCATTGTATTTAGAATTGTTTTTTCTTAATACTAGATGTAAAAATTGCTAACGTACATCGATGAAGCTGACGTTGCTAGTTTTGTCCGCAAAGTACGAGTATTTCAGATTGAATAATGGACAAGTAAAACTTAAGTTAAGGGGTTAGCTTTTGCAGTTTCTTCTGCTGACATTATTGTTCATTGTATTGTATTGATATTCTACGAGCACATCAATACCCGTATTAAACAAAAACAGATTAAAGCTGTGTTGTAGAGGGTGGCCATATGCAATTGTGCAAAATGGAACCCATGAGCTAAACCTTAAGCTTAGACCTTCGGTTAAATAGAGACATAGCAGTCGCTTCCTTAGTAAGCGTCTTGATCTTGCAGTTACTACATTTAGTTGATTAACTTAGTTTACTTGAATTACGCTGAGAAGACCCTTCATTGCATATGTCTCATGGACAGATTTGCCTGGAAGTCCTAAGATTCATGAAATCGTTCATCGCAATTTACGGCAGTAGTCCCTACTTGATAATACGCAGTCGGGTAGAATACATGAGTTACGCCGCCATGGATTCGGTCGTATCATAACATGGCGGTAATTAGCGTTTGCAACGCCGATTTGAGTGAGCTGGAACGCCGTAAATATCGATATGATTATGCTAGCAAAGCAAATGCATCCACGATTCCTAATAAACGCTGATCTATAGAAGACTCTCATTTGCACCGAGAGCGCTCTCTCTAGCACATACATACTGACCTAAATGTGGAAAAGATTGCTTCCCATCTACCTAGCTCATGTAAAAAAACTGAATTATATGATCTTATAGAAATTCCTCTCCAATGACATTCTCACTATCACCAATTACTGTGCGGGGTTTAGGCTTATTTGATGTTTACATGTATGAGCTGCCATGTTACAGCTGGATATCTAGGGTAGACCTAGCTATAGCTAGTTCGGCAATTTTCGCTCAGTACTATACGAGTCGATACCGAATCGTTGGCGAAAGCATGTGCTTTCTGAAGACTTCAAAGCACAAACTATGAAAGGTTGTGGTTCTTGAACTTTACCGTTTACGGCTTTGGGGGTACCTGAAAAACACTTCAAAAATTTCTAGTGGTTACATCATCCGCCTTAGTCAGGACAAAAACAATGTTAAGATCAACTACCCCATCTGTAGCCAGTTATTTCCACATATTGTATCTATTGTGTTAATATAAGAGCAGATCTTCCAAGTTTCCTTTCTTAATTATCAATGTTATTTCAAATTACTATTTTGTGTGTCTCTATATGTGTATCTGAAGGCCACACCCTTTAATGAAGGGTCCTCTTCGCTGTTATTTGACTTTCCATGCGCTTTCTAACTTCTAGAGGGAATCGGGAAGTGTACAGAAACACGAAAAGCTTATAACGGTGAACATAAGCTTCCAGTCGCACCATATTTATGATTAACAGTCGAAGCTATTTACTGGGCCGAGCGACAGATTCGACCGTGTTTCTACTGCTATCATTCAAATTTCGTTTTCGCTGATGCAGTAAAACGTCCGCAATAGATCTGGCAATTTTAAATAACCAATGAACTCCTTATGGGGGCATTTTATCCTTGGTAGTATATCCACTATAGCTTATCGATTTAGTTAGGTCAACATTGTAACTCAGTTTTACGCTGGTAAAATGTCTGCGATCGACTCTTATTCAGTGGGGTGCTTTTATTTCTTTCTTATATTTATGGCAGCCTTTATTAAGCGTTAAAAGTGGTAAACGGTCGATCACTACCTAATAGTCTCAGAATCGACATCGATATATCTAAAAGACTGATTGGAACAAGGAGTTTTCGAATAGCTACGTCGTTCCGACAAAAGGTAGTCAGCTTCCATCGATCATGTCGATAGTATGATCAATATCTAGTTATATTATAAACTCCTTTCAACTACTTTTGCTAAGTTCAGATGACCGTTCTAAAATGTATCGTTCAGTTCTGTGGTATTGTGGCACAGAGTACATCCTAACATTCTAGGACTGACAAAGATCATCTAGTAGGATAGGCTGAAGATCGACGGATTAAAATACAAGAATGATATAATTAATTCAAGCTATTCTTATACATCACTCGACAAACAGACCACTCCTATCGAGCTAAAAGTCCATTGCTGCTGCCATCAATATATCGTTGGCGTTGTGCAGGGTAAGGCGGTGAATCCGACCTGGACCACCGAGGACGTTGAGGCGCTGGCCAGAGGCCGACTGGAACCGGAGCAAGAGGCCAATCCAGTCATATATCATGTTCCCTCTTGTATTTCAGTTTTAGTGTAATACTTCAGTTTCTACTACGGTGTAACGAACATGACGAAAGCCGCCGTCAGTCTGCGTTTAGAATAATGTAGTATAAATTTGAATTAGCAACTGCTGCGAAATCTTAATCAGTGGAGCTCGACAGCCACGTCACTGCATACCATCGTTCCTCATCGTTGGGCAGTACATGGACATCCACCTTATGCGAAACTTGTCTAGTTAGCTTAACTTGAATGTTAAAGATAAAACTGTCTATGCTCAACTTGACCGATTTCATTTCGAAGAAAATCCATCAACCTTGGTAGACATAACTCAAACTAGTAGAAGCTTCGAATCACTTACAATCGTAAGAAATTTGCTAAAAATTCTATAATTAAAAGCAGCATATCAAGATTTATCGTCGTCATCTAGTATACTTTTCGCTTTATGCGTGCATACTGAGTCCAACTTTCTCTTGAGGCTTTTTCTGGGACTAAGGAAACGGATACCGAACTTTTTAATCATAACTAAGGCATTGAGGGGCGGCACTTTAGGCTGACCGTAGGTCGCGTTTCGCTAGTCCCTCTAGAAAAAATCTCTGCCATTAGTGCAGAGAGGACACTGCTCAAGGCTGAGTGACTACAAGGCTTAGCGCGGATACGTCACGGCCTTCTTAGCTGTGGTCGTAGTAGCGATACGCGCAATGATACCAGAGTGATATGTTTATTGACTTAATCTAAAAAGGGATTCTTAGTAAAAGTAAAATAGACAAGTTTGTGTTTAGCCAGAGATCATCTATTTGAAGAGATGCTAGCGCAGTTTCGGGTATGAAACTCTAAATTATTTTTTCATAGTTTTCTAAAGTATAAAATGTTTTTTTTTTCGCTCCTGCCCTTATATTACCGAAGAAGGTTTCGCACTTTTCAAGAAAAAACCTCAGAGTGGCCGCAGACACTATCGAAAGCAAATAAAATTGACTTCTTGAGTTTCGTAATTATAGATTCTATTTAAGTCTATGAGTTTACAGAATATCCGATCGTGTCTGCGATACATTTTTTGAAACCGACTCTTCAATCGGATCGCAAACCTGATCTCACTTTTTCAGGTGAAATCTAAGTATATCTAACGACGATTTACGAGACTAGTGTTTTCAGCAAGAAGCTATTAAGGGGCAGAAGATTGATTTTTCTCAAGTGAAGATTTTTTTTAGGAATCGTCCACATCGATTGAGCGTCACCCTATCTAACCTACTTTTGTTTCTGTAAGTAGAGTTGCCAAATTCAAGCTTTATTTGCACTACCCATTTCAAGGAAGAGTTATCTGGTTCGACCGGAACACAAATATCTATTATGCTCATACATATAGCATTCAGTGGCATTATAGGACTCTTGTCAAAACGACAGGCTGTTTCACATCTTTGACTAGAAGGTAGTCGTCTGACAAAATTAACTTGTATAAGTTATCTTTCTATCAAGTCTTTTTGAAAAATATACATCGAAAAACGTAGGCTACACTTGAGCCAGTGTCTATTTTGTTTATCGTTTCATAACTTCAGCTCATTCAAATGGACATTATGAAATTTACATCGCTAGCCTATGTCTAGCGTTAGATAGAAGAAGCAATCCGCTTTTTGTACATTCGATGAACGCATAATTCGTTCCGGAAAACGACTTTAATATGAGGATATTTTTGGAGGGTTTTTTTGGTCAATTAGCGTTCGAGACATTTTATAGCTTTTTTGGAAATTGAACACTTAGAATTGTTGCTATAACCTTTGTACCGTAAAGCGATTCACCCCTAAAATAAAATATACCCCTCCGATCTAGAAAATGGTAAAAAACATCGTGTAGGAATTTAATCAGATACAGTGCAGCTCTTTAACGATCGATCCTGATAGAAACAGTTCAGGACTGCAGCTTCATTTGCCATTCAAGTCTTCCAGTTGATTGAGTAAGGTGATTCTGGGAAACTCAGTTTACGTATTGTACGTTATTCGAAAATAAGCCCGCCGCTGTATTAGCTTCGTTGTACGTTATCAGCGTATATAAAATAGACGCTCTACTGAACCCATGGATCATTTCCACGGCGACGATCGTCTGAATGTCGTTTTTTTTTTTGTTTTTTTTTTTTAAAATTTTTAGGGCGTGAGCCGAAAGGTAAACGAACATCCTGCAGCAGGGTCTTCAGATTCAACAATATGCTTTTTAAGAAGACGTACACCTATGGCCTCCACTCCAAGCTTTCGTCGACGTCCTATAGCCCGCGTAGCGTTTGAGTTTGGTTCGATGCACCAATGAAGCTTTCTTCAATACAATACAATACAATACTTCTCAATAGAATTTGTCCTATGCGAGATACTGGAAAGCTTATTCAACTTATAAAGGACCTTCTCGTAGGACGCGTCAAGCATGACACGTTAACTCCAGAACACAGAGACATGCAGCTGAGATGATTTCATCAGAGCGTAAAATAAGGTCAAAGATTATGCCGTAGCCTGACTGGGCAGTGACAACTGGCGACCGCTAGATACCATTAGAAGTTCAGAATCAATTTTTCAGGTTGTGTAGACAATTGCTATTAGCAGCAACTGACTTTATTAACTTTTTCAGATGGCGAATAAGATTTTCCGCATTAGAACGCAAGCCGAAACCTAACCAAAACCAGTTGGGGGCATTAGTGAGATGTCTGGCTAATTGTACATTACATATATATATGTGTGTGTGTGTGTGTGTGTGTGTGTGTGTGTGTGTGTGGCTGTAGAGGATGCAATTGAAATGGCAAAAAAAAATTGTTAATATAGCAGTTCTGAAGGAATCTTCGCGTACCTTTCAAAACGAATTTGGCAGCTGTAAATATGCCAATAATTTCTCTCTGGGTTCTATCAACAAATTATTGTTTCATAAATTAATGCTTCAAGTATTTCTACGCTCAGTAAAGGCGGGTATCGGCCAGCAGGCCGCGCAACGGTTGTAAATGATACTCTGCTTTGGACTGCCAGGAAAATGTTTCGCTATGAGCAATAGAGAAATTGAATAGTAGCGTTTCCTTACCGTATTTGCGACGAATTTCCATAGCGGTTTATGTAACGGATTTGCTAAAACAGCGCGTCGGTCTTGCAGTGATCTCGTCGTACTTTCAACCGTTGCTGCACTACATACTGCCGTACGTGTACGGCCACTCATTGCACGTCATCGTGCCATAAACAATGCAACGATTTCTTCAAATCAGAGCTTTTGCATTATTGATGACTATGTGCGAAATCATAAACGATATACGTAGGATCAAAGCACTGACCTAACAAACGTGCCTTTATGAGACTTTTCGAGCAAATACTTGCGCTTGTTTTTGTTTTGTCTACTATAGAGAACCTTGCATCATTACGTAGGTAAGATGCTCTAGTGTTTATACTGTGCACTTCGCTCGAACATTTCTACGTTATCGATTACTACAGCTTCTATTTAGGAGAAATAAGTAGAATAAGGTCGTGCGCCTGTCCTTTCCTTTAAGGTCGATCATAGCTGGCTGTGCTCGTTAGTATGTACGTGCATATATATATACATAGTATTCGAATTTGACGCGCTTTTGCAGAGCTGAGGCTGTGTCAGAGGAACAAATCGATACCTGTCAGTTTGTGTCGGATTCTGTTCGGCGCATGCAAATGTGGAAAGCAAACAAGAGACACCTTGGGCTGGGTTATGGAAAAACGCGCGACGAACAAAGCTATCGTAGCAGATGAAAGCGTAACTGTATGTTGCCCCGACAGGCGATCGATGTTCGAGAGGAAC
Source organism: Varroa destructor (assembly GCF_002443255.2). Lineage (NCBI taxonomy): Eukaryota > Metazoa > Arthropoda > Arachnida > Mesostigmata > Varroidae > Varroa > Varroa destructor. The sequence continues at coordinate 24,088,283 of NW_019211456.1, read as the reverse complement.
AAATGCAAAATCATTGCCTGCATCGCCAGGCGGGGCTTGCAGATGATGAAAAGGAACAGAAAAAGGCCTGCGTGGCCAAACAGGCGTGCTGGCAGCAGCAACGAGGTGCTATTTAATCAATGTAGAACAAATTTCAATTTCAAAATATAAACATCATTTTGCGATCGGTATTCGAGGCATTTGTCATGCTGCATTGCACGACTTGCTAAGTGTTGCAACCCGTTCCGTCAGCCAAAATACACTGCCAACAATATCGAATATATTGAAACGGCTGTAAATAGCTGGAAGGGACTAGAAGAAAAGGATAGGAAAAGCTAGCTAGTGGGACGGGACTGTACTTACCATAACGTTCATTATCTACAGTTATCAGGTTGAGATTCAGTCATATACCAGTGTGCATGTTTGTGATTGGACTAAAACTGAAAACCCATTGTTTCTTCAGCTAGTAAAATCTACAAGTAATGGACGATTAGAATAAGTGAGCGAAACAGTCTGTAAGGAGATTGCCACAGCAATGATTTTATAATAATAATAATAATAAGATACATAATTATATTTCTGACACAGCTCTGATTTATTAGTTATTGTGCGATTACACAGGTTTGCTCTTCTTACCAAACCTTATACACAACATAAATAAACGTTCAGGTTTGAAGATGCCGTCTTCTTCTAGCTAAGTAAATAAATGTTTTATTTGTATTTATCAAAATCACCTAAAACATATACATTATACATGTTATATACTAAAATATTATTCAAGTCATCCGGGTGATACAGCATCTTTTAAAGCTCAAGCAATTTCTTCTCAAGACGTGTGTAAACCTTGGTCTCTTATAAAATAGGCTTGTGGGACATGGCGTAGATATTCTTAACGTCCAATGGACCGCATCGCCGATTCTAAAATATCGCTGGGTCAGAAGCGGATGCCGTGCTCGGTGTCTAGCTGCAGTGTTTATCCATTCAATGTTAAATAAGACTAGTTCCGGTTTTGATTAGGTAGCCTCCTGAAAAGCCATTATTTCCAGACAGAAGCCGCTGCGGAAATAAGCGGAAGTAATTTTCTTCTTTCGCAGACTGTATTAGTTTTGTAAAAAAAATGCGCTTATACCTATGTTTATTCAAGAGAAGAAGCTATTCTCTCCTAAGAGTGTGTAAACTTATTTTTTTCTAGGGAGATTTAATCATATAGGCTCAAAGATGTATGTTTCGAGTCTTATGCCCGGTATCGCCGTTGGACATCCCATCATACGGCTAGCTCCCAGGACCGTGCGAAGTGTGTTCGGGTTCGAACCTGGACCACAAGGTGTCCCTAAGATTAGCAAGCAAATACATTACCTTCTAAGCTGTCATCGGGGATTATCGACACCCATTCATAAGTGGCTGGAACACTGTATATTGTGTTAGCTTGATAACTGCTACAGCCTTTTCTCGGTTCCAACAAGCATCTCCTGAATCAACTTTTGCTGGACCTGCTACTACCAGTGCGAACAAACAATACCCACTTGTGTCAACGGTGGTAGACCTTTCGATCGTTTTAGCACAGTTATTTGGTTGCTACCCCATGTACTACGATTGGCAGAGCTTTAACTAGAGGCATTTACTATAGTTAAGCATCGCTAACTTGGCTATTAGTTCTTCAAGCACTACCCATTCTTTCCTGGAGTGGGAAACAACGAACTAAGATCCCAGCCGGTGTCGAAGTGAAGAATAGAATTTATCGTGCTGACATTTGCCATGCCGACATTGTTATCCTGTACGGCTTCTGTACGGTTGTGCATAAGACCGAATGGCAATTAGCACCTGCGAATGCAGTGCAGGTACTTTCTAGCCATTTCTGTTTTTTAGCCGTTCATAGGCCTGATCGATATATCGACCTTTTTACCTGTGTATAACATTATATGGGCTGCCGACACCGGAGACCTCTCTCGGTCTTCTAATTCAATGGTAATTTGCGCGTGAGGTTTCCAGACTGAGTCTATAAAATGCTCGTCTCGTGACGGTTTCAGCGCTTCCTGAGCATCAGCTACAGTTGCTGTGGAAGCTGTTACAATAATAATCACAACGTGGGGGCAACTATCTCTAATACAGTTTTTCGAATGTGATTCGAATTTTGTCGTATGTGTCTGTTTTTTTTTGTGTTGTTTATTTTGTTTGTATATATGCTGCAGTTAAAGTGTATTCCTACGTATCTGTGACCATGTACTTGCCTGTATCCGTTCCTGGAGGTACTTTTTTTAATTTTTTATAAAAGCCATGCGATGCGTTTTCAACCGAGGTAACACAGTGTAATAATACATACACTGAACAGGCGCAAATTGGTGGTCGTAGTGGCAACAGGGGGTAAAATATGCATCTTCAAACGCATTCCCACGCGTTAGGCTTTGGTGCCACACGAAGGCAAGGGATCCGAAAGTGACACTCCCAGATACAAAGCAAATGCTGCGTCATATTACTGAGTTCTTAGCCTTTTCGGCCTAAATCACTAGTTTCAACCGCACAAGCTTTGGTGGCTTCGTTAAAACCTTCCATCGGTTAGTGTCATCTGAATTAACCGTTGGTCAGCTGCCTATGTAATCAGCCGATAAAGTGAACGACAAACGTTAGCTGAAATCAATCAAAGTCCACCACAAATCGCCGATCTAAACGATCTCAAACATGTGTCGGGCTCGCCTTGTGAGGCTCGGTGAGTTCGATGGCTCATACAGACACGCACAAGCTGGACACCACACAATGACAACCACTGATGTTATCATTACTGGCGTAGGCAAACAAGCCGGCCGAACCCAGTAGTCGACAGATGCTACCCAATCAAAGGCCAGCAACGAGTGTCAGTAGCTACCAACAATATCAGCGACGTTAGCAGCTGCGCCCTTTGAGCCGACGGGTGCAGGCGAACCCATAGAAATAAACGTGTGCAAGCTGCGTGCATACAGCATGCAACACCACATATCTCTCCCGTTAACGTATCGAGAAGAAGGCAGAAGACGAGACAAGAGGGTAGCATATAGGAGGACGCCATGCTTCGTAGGAATATACTGCCGGGTGTGGAAGGAAACGAAGGGTCGCTGTTACCCACTTTTCTAGCCATTGGAATTGTACGCGCGTGTTGTTGAACACTGGCTAGAGTGAATGACGCCGACAAGACGCCAAAGCAGACCGAATCGCAGCCGAACATGGTCGCATCAACGAGCGAACTCTAACGCTCGCTAATTCTATTGGCTCTTACCATCCGTTCTGTACCGTGTAACACCTATGGGTTCATCCATCAGTCAACCAGTCGCTCGTGTTGTGGCAATGTTCACCACATATACTGTGCCAATACTACTTACCATGGTGTAGGATCTGCGTTGCTGTATCGTTTGATTTAGCACTCTGCTACAAACTTCTTTGACCGTGCCTAAATAATGCCCTATCGGGATCACTACGTTTGTTTTATATATCTAAGACATTAAATAAGACACCTTAGGCGTTATCGCCAGGGAAGAAGCAATTGCAGACAGGATCGTCAGTGTTTGTGCCAACGATAGATCGACAAACGGCGCCGACGTGAAGGTACATATGATACAATATGACGACCCGGATGAGAAGCTAGTTTTCGGCCTGCCTGGTTAAATTTCAAAGTCTGTCAGTTAAGTGTGACCGGCGTATCTTGCAGTGTTTGTCTATGACAGTGTGAAGTGCGGCGTGCGCTTATCTGTGGAAAAACCAGCTCTTGCAGAACAAGCTCATCCCTTGATGCTTTCTACTTAATACGTAATATTTGCGACTTCCTTAATACGTAAACGCGTCAATAAATCAGTTTCGTCAAAGGTCTGAACAACATGCGTTCCCAGGTAGTTAATCTCGCTAGCGATTAATTCTTCAGACAAGCACACGCAGTTGCACGCGGGGAAGCTCGATTCCTTATGCAGAGATGCACGGATATATGCACGATGCGAATTCCTCACTCACCTATAGATTCAAACCTATGATAAGGAAAATAAAATTAACATATTGCTAAATCAGTGCATTAGCTTCAGTTACACACAAACTGTGACGCTACCGCTGCTCGATGTCAGTTTATACAGACCTTTGTGACAATGTATACAACCATTTTTTTATCCAGTTGTTAGCTATGATGCCTTTTCTCGTTACCTATTTCAGGTATATTTGTGGGCGACACGCAGGACGACGTAGGTTCGCTATGTTGCTTTGAGTCTATACAATAATATGTTTTGATTTGGATTGAAACAAACTAAATTACCCCATTGTCATCCGCTTGAACTTTCCTAGTAGGTTCGAGCCGTCGTTAGTGTGAATCGCGTGCCACTCGCGTATCCCTCCATATTTATTTTGATGGCATGTAAGTTGACATTTTTTTTTGTGAATTTTGTATCTAAAGTAACGTTTTAAGGACACTTCGGAGCCTACGTCGACTCCAGACGCATGCGCAGCCATTTGCCTCTCTAATCTGGGTTGCTACATTCTAGAAACCAGAAACGTTAGTGTTCCTGCTCGATATTTCGGTCTCCGCTGGCAGTGCTTTCGCGTTGGACAGCTCGTAGGTTCGATTCAACAAACTTTCTCAATATCTTTCCTTCAAAAATCTAGGTTCTACTGAAATCGGCAAGCCATATGTCTGTCTCTGCTGTGCTGTTCATGGAGCTATTCATGAAGGAACTACTTACATGTTTGCCGAGCGGAATGTTCTTTCTCCATTCTTCCCAAAGCTTCGAGTGTTTGAAGGAACACTACGTACTAACGAAGTTGACGAATTTAGTTAGTCGTAACTGGCAACCTATTTCAAGTTAGCATATTGATAGCTTATTATTATGTTGACCTGTTGACACTGCTGTCGACATAAGCCGACTATCAGCAATGCACATCTTATCGCTGCAAAACAGCTCATCCGTTTGTGCCTACCTACGTCTACATGTATGCGACATTATACTGCACGATGGCACGCTCTGTGAGCTGCGTACTGACCATTGACATCAGGATAGCGGCCAAACACAACGAAAAAAGACCAGCCTCAGCTACACACAGGCTCGCCGACAGACCGACAAACATAATACAGGCTAGATCGCCGTGCCTTGTGCCTTTGAGAGCGTACAATCTTTATAGTTATGGGAAGTTTTTCGTCAATACTAATACTGGACACCCATTAGTAGTTAGTTTGATGTCCTTCCTATAGGTCTGATGTAGCGCTGGCATTAGTTAATTTTGTAAGTTAGTGACGTCTCGAAGGGCACAGTTTTTGGATGACAGCGGTCGCGACAGGCATCAACGGTGGCTTTAGCCATCAGGAAAGTTATTTTGCTCAGTCGACCTGGCGCGTCGGATCCCACAAAAACTGCCGTAGGTTCACGTAGCAAAAATCTATCGGCTATTGTGCTAGCTGAGGCGGATGGCGGCGACCATGGTCAGTGGGTGTTGCTTACTTCAGATGAACTGCCACAACAGCTCTGTGGCACGCTCTATAACTAGACAGCACTAACAAGCTAAGATAACTGGGGCAGTCGCAATAGTGGTCGGCGTTTAGCTGTCGACCTTTCCGTCCCAGCCTTGCGAGCTCCGTTCTCTAAATGTTTGTCTAGCGTACCTGTTACCTACTGTCGTCCTTTCGCTTGATAGGCAACAGGATCGATGAGGTTGCTTTTGCTTGGCCTACTGTGGACGAGGCTGTAATTACTGCTACTGCCGATGCCGTAGTTCCACGTCTCCACACGCCATGAGCTCGTGGAATTGCACCGTACCGTTGCACTTATACCGTGCTTGGCGCCCATCGAACGTGAGTAGACTCGGACGTATAAGCCGATGGAGTGAATCCTAATCGGTTAGCCTGCCCAGAACAGTGGGTCGAGGTGAATTCGCGCCGGCTGCTAGTCATCGTTCCGAGCAGCTTCGTGAAAGAGCTGCGAGCGAAGACGAATCGGCGGGGCAACGGTAAAAGCACAACAAGGGGCCACGGAGAGTTCGTATGCTTCAAGAGACAGCAGACACCTCAGACAGGATTATCTGAAAAGCTCTCTTCAGCTCCATGCTTCGGCTTACCCTAAGATAACTCTCGGTCGCTAATGAAACCGAGTAACAAACAAGCGACCGTCTGCTACTGATAAAAACATTATCTTTCGCCGTCTCCATATGGCTGCGTCGTTACATAGGTAATCGTGCGATACCTCTGATCACGGTTGCTCCCTATACAGTGACTATTTCGGATACGGCTTTGCTGCGGTGACAATCGGCAGCTAACTGGCCAACAGACTCTAGTTATGATGTGTGTTCAATAAAATCGGCAAAGTGTTGAGGCACGCGCCGGCGTGAAGGAAAAATTGACAATGGGACACACGTGTATTAACTGCAGTATAGCGCAGTTGCTGCAGTGATTTTTCGAAAGGATACGCTCGAGGTCGCATGGAATAACAAAGATGCTCCAGTATTGTCGCTGGTTGAGTATATCATACGAGAAATGTGTATCCGGCGGACATCTTTCTGCGTAAAATACGTTTAACGTAATTCGAATGTGCGCTCTATTGGATTCGCCCTAACTGGTACCATTGATGCTGGTGTTAGTGGGCTCATCTCGACCGCGCCTATACACTAGTGTGGCGATGAAGACGATGTAGCGTCTATGAAACGCCAGCAAATATAAACTAAATTCAATTTTCGTTATGCTGCCAAATTCGAAGCTGGTGTAAAGCTGGCCGACAGGAAAAACAGCAGGGGAAACAAGCCTCCGTACTAACAAATAGATGTTATCCGTATTGATTGATCGGCTAGACAAGCGAAAAGGGCAAATCTACGTCTTGTAGTGCCGCTAGCAAGGTGACATGCTTGTCGTTATGAGACTCGACAATAGCTCACATAATGCCACTGTTCGAAATGAGCCTATGGCTGGTCACTGATAGCTTCTGTGAGCACCAAGAGTCCAATACAGATCCACCCGGAGCAGGTTCCAAGAGCAAGCAAAAACAACGAAATGATTACGTGTCTGCTAGCGGTTATCCAGTGGATGAACGCACCAGCTAATAGATGTCCGGACAACTAATATACTCGATACAAGAAGCAACGGCGAGATCAGAGGGGGCGAGCCACTTTGCGTAGTCGATTTGTTCTTGCCAGTCTCTCTACTACTAGGATTAGCCATCACTGTTATTCGCCTTTTCGAAGACTTTCGATAACCAGCCGTAAAGTGCAACCTGCCACACGAGCAAAAAACGTACTTCCAATAGTAGCAAAAACGACGACACGTTCTTTTAACTCAATCCTTCAGTTCACACAAAATTTTCCAGCTCCTCTAAGGTGTCTATTCCTGTAACCATCCTCCCGAGATGCTCGAATTGAAGACTGTTATGTAAAATCAGTGCATCCAAAGCCAAACAGTAGATTTACTAGCATCGATACGACAAACATTCTACGACCACAGTGCAACCATTCTCACAACCACGACATATACATATATATATTCGATTAATAACAATATCAGTCTCCACCACTGAGACAATCTACCCGAGGCCGACAGTTTTCTGCAAAACGAGCGTCCAAAACATTTTTCAATTATTTCAAGCCTTTGATACTGGGGAATTTCTCGCGTTGCGGGTGTTTTTCGGAACCTTGAAGGAGCGCCAGACTTCCTGATAGTTGGAGAGTGGATGTACTGGAGGATCCGCCCAAGCAAATTGGACTTGTTACCTAAGCCTAAGGGAGGATCCGAAGGCCACAAGATCCCTAACAAAGGAAGAAGATGTTCGCCTCAAGTGCCAGAAGGACCGGCAACGATCCGGGGATTCCCCTCACAGCTCAGTCCAGAAAGAAAGGTATCCCCTAAATGCAACTGCTTTATATATATACATATATATATATATATATATAAACATACTAACGAAATACGTGTGAACCCTAAATTGCCTACTACAGTTAATTGGTATATATATATATATATATATATATGATTTCACTTGCTTTGTTTAATGTCAATGAAAGTTAGTGCTTTCAGAGAGGTTAGATGTTATGCAGCGTATTAGCCGCGTCAGGGAACGCTTATTAGTAGTCAAAGAATCCAATCATTGAAAAAGCATGCATTTTTACTTCGAGGCTAATATTTTCGCTTGAGAGTCTGGAGACAATCGTGGTTTAAGATAGGCCTCAAAGTCGTGACGCACCTCAGTTATGGCATACACAGCTTATTTTGTATTCATAATATTCCATGTCTACATACTAAAGCTAGCCGAAATACTCTTTACGAACACTTGGTAAATTTAACCTATTGCTTTAAGTCGATTTGGCAATCAAGGTACAGCTTAAGCGGCAGCTTCGACAAACTAACTGTGTGGCGTAATTAGAAAAAACAACCCTAAATCGAACTTAACGCATAGAACTAGAATCTGTGATGATGAAAGGTAACCCGATGTTGGGTGTTTTGAAGCTAATTGCGACGGGCTTTTTGACTTAGCTTAGCAGCTTTACTCATATAACCATTTTTGGTTTCATGTGGGCGTTTAAATTGAATTAAGTCAAAATAGGCTTCGATCTTAACAAAAGGATAACGGCATTTCCCGCTTAAGGGTCGCACTCTGTTTGTCACCACACAGCCATCAGATGTTATTGCCAGTGTAACAGGACAGCCTAAACCTAAATACGTCAAAAGCAAGCGGACATAAGACCTAGCAAAATAATTTCCGTTACGTTAGCAACTATATAGAATCCTTTCGAATTATTACGAACTGGGTTCTTAAATAATATTAGAGTTTCGTATCGTATATTATCGTAAAATGCTTGCTTTCGAAACGGTATGAATGTCAGCAAACATCGAAAATTAGCGCGGATATTCAGCACGAAAAAGTCACGAGACGATCTAACGTCGAAACCGGGCATCGACATAACCCGATTCCTATTGGGAGCCAGCCATTTGAAATCATGCTTAACGCCAATAGCGAACATTTACGAGATATTCAGAACACGACGCATGTTCTATTTGATCGTTTCAGAAAACAGAAGGGATCGTTCATTTATATTTCGATAAGTAGTCCATAAATGCAGCTACTCTCCGTACGGCGGGTTTTTCGACGGTTGATTTTAAAACAGAAGCTCGACATTTTTATTTCGAACACATGCGCTAATATAGGATGAATCGTCTATTAGATGCTATGACCGTGATGAGTTCTAACGAATTGGGCTTGACGTTCTGCTAAAAACTAGATATTTTGGTAGACAATTCGTCAGAACAACGAAAAATCGCGCAATTACTGGATGCATTTGATTCCTCCTTACTTGTGTATTTTGAAGGGGATAGAGCGAATCGTGTCGCCAGAATTTTATAGGACCCCTAGAGCACATAATCATAAATGTCTATATGATATGAAATATCGGCCCATAAAAGGCTAGTAGAGCAACGAATAGCTTTGATCTATGTACATCCTTACATAGTAACTCTATGAAGTCGATGTAGCCGTCGTGGCGTCCCACAAACCCGTACTAATCATTCGGCGTTAAGTACTGGGTTAGCGTGTTTTCATTGATCAGAATATCGCATCAATTAGCGGACATCTGTAGTTTGCCCCGTGTAGAGCCATCCAGAATGAAGGAAAAATGAATAATGTTTGCTCGCCGTGTCAAGGGCCAAATTGTGCGAGAAACAATGAACATGCACATCAATACAATTTGACGCTATTTGTTTGGGAAGAAAAGATCTTCCGTGACAGATTCATAATACATGTGTTATTCGAAATTATATGACGCGTAGAGATGGGACGCGAACTATCAGAATATCCCAACGACCTTCTCGGCTACGGCTTTCGCTCAGAATACAGAGAGTCTGCTTTTGTTTATGCTAGTCACAAACACATCGTTGAATACAGTTATTTTCTTTGTTTTATATATATATAATGTATATGTGTTTGTAGCTCACTACAAAGATGAGTAGTTGGTTGGTTGTTTGTTCTTGTTATAATGCCTGCGTAAATTTAGAACACAGGACAATAGAATTTTGCGCTGATATAATAAGTTTGATAATAGTTTACGTTTTCGACAAGTTTGCAAGACCGTATCAATTTGCATATACCGGAATGGACGAAAGAAATACGCATTTCTATATGTTTACAGCTGTCTAATGAGTGTAGGTAGTATAATGTAAGTCGTGATATTTCCTTCCTTCTATCGGTAAAACGGCATATATTTTTTCAGCGGCTGACATGTTTTTAAGTCTTCCTTTCAGTGCTTTATACAATGCAAACAATGCCAGAAAGTCCGTTTGGCTTACGCATTTAAGCTACATGTAACAAAAGGGGTTGCAATACTCCTGGTCGGTTCTAGTGTATATGTATATACCTAGTGTAAGTTTGCTTAACAAGAATCAAAAGGTCATTTGTTTTCTCAAAAAATAACAAATTTATGCGTTCTTTCATACTAGACTTGCAGGTGCAGAGCTAAGCTGAATTAGATCGCAGAAGTGTCATGTAATATCGTACATAGATATGCATATATAATTATATTTGGTATATATACCAAATATGATTACTGAAAACGAGGTCGAAATCAGTATCCTTCAGGGAATTTTGGCAAATCCTCAACCTCTCTGGCCCTTTGAAGTATAAATGGGTTAAAAGTATGTACTTGGTTATATTCGGGTATCGTTTCATTGAGAGAGAAACTGTATATATGTGTTTTCAGCTTTACAAACGACAGATAGATTAATGCTGCTGGAGACAGCCAGGCAATATATGTCAAACAGGAAACTAGATCCGATATTTTAGTCGTACGATTTTGCAAACATTCTAATATTACGCAGTGGCGTTTCAATCACTTCTGCTGAATATATGTGTATATATTGTTTAGAAACAAATACCTCCAATAAAATGATTGGAGAGGTTTGGCCTTCAATTTACTCCCGTCAGGCTAGCCTATAGTTTTGCAATAATTCATATGAAACATATTTCTAGTGTGATATCTATAACTGGTCAAATGTGATAATTCGATGCGTGCCAAATTAATAACTGCAGTCTCAATTAGGGAAATGATATCCGCGACCCCTTAGCTACGCAGCTGGTACACTGACTGAACTGTCAATGCTGGCAGAGGCAATGATTTTGGACGAGTCGGATCAAGTACTACCGTTTCGAAAAGAGCTATACCGAGAACATACCTATAGCACACATACAATACGCAGAGGCTGCCTTCCATCCGAATCACGTTCACGAAGTGAATTATGTCGGCCTGTATCAAAGCGACCATGTCCAGCAAAGATGAAATACGAAGGTAGCTGGAATCCCTGAACATTTTCCAAGCGTCTACCCAGTCTACTACAGTTGGAGTAACGAGGCCGCTGAGCTTCATTTCCTAATAGTTATTAGAAGACGGATGAACACCTGCGTTGTACTTACGAGCGTCGACCGCGTCCATGCACGATACGCGTACACGGGAAGCATAATGAACAAAACAGTGTCAGATGTGACCCGCAAAATAGAGGTCCGCTATTTTTTCGGAGCTCGCGTCTAAGATACTGGGATGAATGATTTGTACCCCAATCGTCTTCAGTGCGCGAAAAAATCTGATCGCAATACCCACATGTGAAAACATCGTCGACGGCGGAATGTTTGCTCTGGTTTCTAGGCGCTCCTGTCCTAGGTTGTGAATGAGAATGGTTTTGTCGAATATCGTCTATAGCGACGTCAAAGACGCGAGTCCGGAACACATATTAACCAGATACTCCATGAAGAAAAAAATATGCGTGAGCACCAGTTGTTATCTGAGGTCCGATAAGAGAAAACGGTTTCCATTAACTGACAGAAACTCAATAAAGTATGTCCGTATCATTAAAAACCGCTGTCAATTTCGTCACCTCAGTTTTGAACTGTCTAGCAAGAGATAGAGAGAGCGAGACAACGGCCGATATTTGATAAGTCGAGAGGATCGTGTGTTTGGCTTCATTGATAGAAATAAGTGTTAATTGAATCCAAGATGATGGCTTGCTGGAAATAAATTATGTGTCCGTAGAGGTGGCTTATTCTGAAAAAAAAAAATCGGATCTAGCAATCTTTCATCTTTCGATTTCATAAAAATCAATAATGTACACACTAAATTAAATGATCCGTCTACGATCTAGATGCATTGCCCCTTAATTCTATTCGATCTGTCCAGTACGATAGAAATAAAATAGATGCAAAAATCACTGGTAGCCCTAGCGTTTTAGTTAGATGGCAAAATAGACAAAAAAGAGTGATGCCAATAGATCTAGAATCGACGTTGGCGCACCTTTTACGCCAAGTTGTGGCACAAAAGATCGGTTAATAAAACAGAGTTGGATCTACCATGAATAGCATTAAGGGGCTCCACTGATCGATTTATGTTGTCGATGGGAAAATTTGAATTTGACGGAAGACGTACATTACATGTACATACGTGTATGTACGTATGTATGAGAGGGCGAAATCGATTACTAGAAGGCACAATATTTTGCCTAGTGACTGTGCTCTCTTCGGAGACGGCTCGTCAGTAACGACTACCGTGCATACACGGTCTATTCGGAATATCACGGTCTAATTTCCTGCGTTAGTTCATGATGCCGCAACGATGATGTCGGGCTTGCAATATTTAGGTATTAATTTGTATTACTGTGACTATTATTATCATAATTTAACGTATGGTAGTGCTGTTGTATATGACAATAATGCTCCCAATTAAAGGCGGTAAGTGATGTACAGACGCTTGCTGATAACGCTCGAAGTTCTAATATACCAAGCTTTCGTTTTGGAATCAGCCTTTATGCTGACCATTTGTTGTTGAAAAACAAAACTAACTTTCTGACGGAACCCATGTTCCTTCAGGACCTTCGATACGTATATATTCGGCATGTCGGTGAAGCAATATGTATCCATACGAGCATTTCTTTGAGTCAAGTTTGTTGGAATTGGAACCCACAATGGCAGTCGTCTGCTCAGACTTTGGGCTGTTGTATGCGTGAGATAGCTAAGCATAAGCGATAATACGTCATGTGAAATAGCGAAATATTATTTAGCCTGTTAGGATTGAAGCAAAGGTTACAACAAAGTACTTCAATAACGTTTTTATTAACATGTGTATAAATGTCGTTTGTCGCGTTCTTTATAAAAATAAAGCTTATGAATTAAGTTCGCTCACATTCTGTGAATTCCGCCAGTGGCATTAATTTCTATGTTACGTTTAAGGATGAACGGCTTCTTCCAAGACGTTTATCACTAGAGGTCAGTTACGTCTCTAGATGCCCGATGCTGTTTGCGATTCCTAAACAGCCAAAGTATCTGGGACGTGTACACCGAACACTTAGGACCAACCAAGGCGACACAGAGGGTCCAAACCGAGAGAAATTGGCAACATCAAATACAATATCCCATAGCTTGGTGCTTTTCTACTATACTTCGTCGATTTCTTCGCCATTTTCCTTACCTACCCAGACATTCGGAATATTTGAGCTGAATTCGCAATATCCTTTATATATATTCTCTAGAAATCTATACTTGAGCAGCGAAGAAAGGAGTTATTCGACCCCTTAGAAAGTTCCTCAGCATAACCGAAGCTTTCGACTTACAATTTCCTATTTTGCCGCGCAGTATCGGTTACTTGGGTAACATTCAAGAATAACTGCTCTTTTTGTATGATCTCCATACGTTATCCACACACTAGCCTATTTACCATACCTATTTAGGCGAGTACAATTGGACCTGTTGAGTGGTGTAAGTGCACAAACGCTAGGCAGCATGAACGAAAAGGTTTAGGCTTCGCAGGTCATACCGTTACAGCCTTGTTCCTATAGTGGTTGCTGCTAGCGCGTCCATCACCGCATACTGCGGGTATGTGACTGTTGTTTTGTTTGTAAAACCAAACGCAAGTTTCTTGCGCTTGGCAACTGCAAGCGTTTATTAGGAGGCCTTCTGACATTCAGGCCTATTCAGTCGTCCTCCTCAAAGCAGCATCTTCATTATCGTTGCAATTGTCATAGTGGTTACTGCTTTTACTGATCGCGAACCTCTCCTGTATTGCTGAATCTTTCACTGAGTTTTTTTTTTTTTTATTACCGTGTTGTCCCGTTTCCGAGATGTCTCGTAGTTAGGTCTTGCCAACGAGCAAACAAGATGCGACTGTAGAATTTTGCTCCCACGTACAGTTTCTCCGCGTTCAGCGTATTTCCTCTCCTACGCAGTGTCAGAGATAGAGCTTTACAGTAAACGGGGTATCAGTGGTAGCTGTTACCTGGCAAGCAATAGCAGGCAAGCGTGACGGCACGCATCTCGGGACAGAAACGATTAAACGAGTTTGTCCAACTACGCTGACTAAAATATAACAAATAGTAGCAACCAGAGAAATTCTTCGAAGAGATTGAATACATCTCCACCATTGTACAAACGAAAGCTTTGAGAGCAAATTTCGAGGGCTTCTCAGCGAACAGCTGCTGACGCATGGGTTGCTGTAAGAGGCAGTGAGGTGACGACGATGACCCTGTCACCGATCAGGACGCTTCCAATACAGGCCCACGAGCCTGTACTCGGTCGGAACAGTAGCTGCGCTGGACGGCGACGTATTCAGTTTACAGCAGCTTGAGGCTGTCGACGAGTTTTTTCTAATCTTGTCAAAAGTAGACGATAGGATTCTGTTTATGCATGAGTTTTTTTTACTCGACTATTTTTGTTAGCATTTTGACTATTGTTAGTTCGCAAAGGTATTGTAATAATTTTAGTTTGAAGCATAAAATGGGTACTAATAATACGACTAAGCTGTTCCTTATTCGATGGATCATGCCTATTCGTGGAGCCTGGCTTGACTCACAGTGGCGATAGTAGCTTCGAAAAAAATTAGCCATCTGCCACTAAGTCAATTACAAGACTAAACAATTTTGTAGAAGACATCATGCAAGGTAGGCCAGCAGTATAAGGTACTGTTTTTCTAACGAGGAATATGCTTCTTACGTTATATCAATGTACAATATTCGTAATTCCAGAGCGGCATGAGAAACTACCATAATAGTTAAATGACCAATTAATCAAATGAAGACAACTGCACTAGTTTCTAAGCAACGCCTGTGCGTGGAACCGGTGCGGTCATCTAAGCCCAAAGGTATCTGATGCTAAATTTGAAAGAATTTTTGACCGAAATAATTTGAAATATCATTTTTATTTCTAAACTAAAGTTACACATCAAAACCGTTTGGCCTTTTTATAAAGCTATTTATTATATGATGCCAAACGATAAAGCCCAGTACAAAGTGGAGTCTGTGTAGACTCAGCTCGAAGCATCTGTTCGTTCTCCATATTTCCAACAGACCACAAGACCTCGTTGGGGTCCATTCGAAGCTAATCTGACTATGTTTTCAATTTGACTTTTTTTTTCCAACTATGCAGCTTCTATGTTTCGAGTCTTATGACCGATATTATCACTAAGCATTCTATCAGACGGCTGACTCCTAGCACGAAACAGCGTGTGTCTATGCCTGAGTTCGAACCTTGATTAAAAACAGCATTGAATGCTACAATCGTCCCATCACATAATAGTTACCAAGTGCAGATAGAATAGTCTGAACAATAATATATTCCAAGTAACGTTTTGTCTAATATATTTGTACGCGAACGACAGGATACTTATTCTGTTAAATACCTACGTTGAAATTAATCTATTTTAAAATGCGCCATTCCATTTAGAGTGTCCTATATGTAATATCCTTGACCTAGAAACCTGAACTAACTTCGAAAGCATTTTTGCAGAAAGCAGAACCTTGACAGATCAACCTGATAATCTCTTTATGAAACTAGGTTACTAGTATGACGGACCAAAAAAACGCTATACAATATCCTGTAGGATCTTACACATACAAGTTCTCCTCGTCGAAGTATGTTGGGAGTTTCATTGTTGATATTACGTACGTTTGAGTCACCTGTAAAACTATTCTACTACTGGAATTCACTTTAGATATGGTTGAGCTTACATCGACTCACACGCAAACGTAGTTTAAACTTCAGGTTGCGGCATTCACTCGAGATAAAGCGAAGTTCCGTTGGACAACCTGAAAAGCCCGTTATTACTAGGTGGACAAAGATACGCGTCCGTCAAACAGTATTTCATTCTAGTGAACACCTTAACCAATGGCGTATATCCATGGATCTATAAGCGGACTCGTGGGAAGGTCTTCCGTGCGCTATAGGCTGATCAGCGAAATGCAATAGTCGAATTGTCGGAATACGTTTCTGTGTCTTCATGTCAAGCAGTTCTAATGATAAGCCGAACATCAGAGCTTCTGTATTGTAAAGGCAGAAGCTCAATTCCAACAACGGGCTAATGGTTGTGTTCATTTTATTATTGAGTTATCTACATGAGAAACTGTTAAAAGCAATCGAAAAAAATCGCCACACGTCCACGGTACTTGGCGTTAAAGATGCACCGTGCGCTTTGCCCCTTTGTTTCTCCTAATTATTTGAATTAACCACGTATCAAACTAGTTGCGGCTGGGCAAAATAGCTTTGACCGTCGAAATACGTCTACGAAACGATACGCGAAACGATAAAGTGTAAATTCGTCCTATTTCTTCCAACGGATGAGTGTAGAAGCCATGACGCAGTTGTGTATCCAACTAGCAACTAACAAAAACTTAATTATATAAATAAACAATAGGAGTACAGCCTATGCAAAGGTAGAAAGTTTGATGCGAATATCTGCTTGCCTACTGGAGTCAGCTATATAAGAGTGTCAGTTGTTCTCTCTTATTTTGTCAACGAATAAGTTGTATATACACGTACATATATATATATATATATATATATATATATATATATATATATATATATATAAGTACAAATGGTAAGGCGCATCTACCTAAAAAATTGACTTTTTTCGAAACAGGATATAAAACACAGTGTTACGCTTGCATTGTAATAATGCTGCATCGTTCGGGAACAAATCTGATTCCGGCCACAGAATATTATTTTATATTGATCTACAATAAATAGCACATTGAAATTTATTTGTGTAATAGTGCTGAGTTGTTAACGCGCAAAAACTAGTCCTTAAAACACTCGTTTTATGTATGATAAGCCTCATTTGAAAAAGTTCGAATCGCCCTGAGCTCCGTGTCCTTACGATGTCGTAAATACGTTAAGAGTAATAGGAACGCGATTACTTTGCTTTCGCTGCGTAGCCAACGAACAGAAAACATATAGAGCGCAACTTGTGGCTCATTCAAGCCTATTAAATATCTCAAGAAAATCCTACTAAAGTGCATCCTAAATTTGTTTTATATAATGATGTACTAGATAAAGTGAGACGAAGGAACCTCAAAGGTTGCCTGAATGAGGTCAAATGAACAACATTCGGTTTTCATTGAGTTCCTATTGAAGTATCCATGAAGACAGCTCATAATGACCAACTACGATCTAGTCAACACTAATATAACTGTTTGATACGACGTACGTTACCGTATGTTTACGTGCGTTGGGTCTTAGCAGTATACACGGCCTTTTTGCATCGTGTTTTGATCGTTTGTAGTTATGTTTTGGTTGTTTCATACCGGCAAGGGTTCCTTAAGACCATTTCTTTTTTCATTCTGACTATTGCCTTCTTATACAGGTTGAAACTGTTACAGTATGGCGCAAGATCTGTATGTAATTCAGATATACATGCAGCAGCACATATGCTCGTATTTCTATTATAGACAAATATCCTTGTAATTTATTTGTTTACTTAAAATACGACATCAAATCCTAATTAACTCCGCCAGTGGCGTGTCTTGTGACTGAGTTCGAAATCACAATTGCCCATGTCTAACTGAACAATGGGCCTCTAAGCTCACTGTGTCACAATGTAATCAACGAACAAATACTCAACTTCATAAATTTATGCGTCGTAGCTATAAAAACGACCAGTCATATTCTCTATTTAGTCCTCACGTCCTGGTTCGAAAACAGATAAGTGCGCATGAAATCATTTACAAGAAAGTATCCGAACCTATATTGCGCAGATCGTTGCTGTTCGGGTCTGAGCCTGTCGGAAGGTACAGGCCTAGTATCTGTGTCACAAGGTATGGTAGTACACCAAGGCAGCTATTTAGCATAGTATACTTTCCCAGCACTGATTACAGAGTTAGCTGCATGACTGACGCGGCGCTCGCACGACTGCTCCTAGACAGAGTCTTTTCCTCTAGGTGAAAGCAGCAGACGTATGAAGCTTCCTATAATAATCATATATTGCAGGTTTAGCAAAAAAGAAAAGGTTTAAAAACATAGACGTGCACAGTGAATCCCATGCAGTAGCATCCCTTGAACGAATATTCTAAAACGGGGTGGGGCGAAACCTTTTCAGAGATTTGTTATTATGATAGAATATTTCATTGATCGGGCCACCCTACCCATTTCCGTATCTTTGCCGTGTCTATAGCTATGACAAAGCCAGAAAAATAAGAGTCTTAAAGCTGTTCTGTTTACCTCATCGATGAATGAGATGAAATGGAACACTTGAAAGATTGGCAAAAATATATCGTAAGACTCTTTGTCACAATGGTAGGGCTCAACAAACATCTTTGTACTTTAGGAACTTACTTGGCAGAGGTGGAGTGCTTGCAGAGTCACTGTTTTAGATTTGAAAAATAAAAAAAGGCCGAGACGTATGCTGGAATCGGTTGTAGCTTGATCTGTTTTCGTAACAACGACCCCTAAAACCTATGGTAAACAATTTAACCAATTGTAATTTTATATCACATCGAAGCATTCTGATTTAGCTCAGAACGTATTGCTTTTTTTCCTTTCGGGCATACTATAAATTAATAGTTAAAATAGTGGCTTTGTATTGGTACCACTCTGGAGTTAACTAAATTCTTTAAGAGGGCATAGGCTTGCTGTTTTTTCTTTGCAGAGGAGGAAATTAATAATGTGACGTATGCAGAACAATAGAACGATCCATAAACGCATGGGAGAAATACAGTACATACTTTTTTATATTTTTGCATAGAATGACTTGATTTACCGGTACCGAAAGATGAAGTTCCGTCGCCCTTTCACTAATCGACTCGCACCCGTTCACGTACAACTAACTAGATACGTAGCTCTAAGGGCAAAACGTTGAAAGCCGTTCAGTTCCTAGCATATCGTTATACGTTAAATTTGAAACCTAGCTGGTCATATCTGCTCTAAGAGGTATGTGATAAAATTTCCAAGGAAAAATCACTTAGATAATTAAACGCGTGTCATCAGATGCTGTCAGCTTCAGTCAGCTGGACCTCACAAGATCACTGTACGAAAATCACCTGTGAAGTGATGCGACAAAATTCGACGTGTGCTCGTTATGGAAAACACTTTACCTCGACATATTTAGAGACGTTCGTCTAGCCTTACAATTGAGATAGTGATAATTTTTTACGTAGATAAACGTAAATCAGCTCCGAATTGACGCAGTCATAACTAGCTGGTGTTTTGAACTGTTATAAACTACGAATAGAATGAGCGGCTAGTTAAAGACGGTGGCGGTACTAAATATGATTTTCTAGATGATGACTGGGGTCGTTTTTGAGAACGGGACGATATTGCAAAAATTTCGAACTGATACTGAGTTAAGTTGTAGCAAGTACACATTTCCCAAAGACTACTCGCGTCGTTTTTACTAACGTAATGAAACACGTCACTGCTCCAAGGTGCCTAAATACGACTCCGGACCAGTTCTAGCAAATGACGTATTCCGTCATTTGCTAGAGATGGTTCATCGTCTCAAGGCAGATTAATGAACTAGTAACTCGAAAAAGCTGAAGGCATTGGGCGGGCCGTGATTCTTACTAATATAGCAATAAAATAAAATTAATCTGAAGTGCTGTGCTTATATGATTTATAAGTTTACAGAAGTTAGCTTAATATTGCACGGTTTTGCCGTCGTCAGGCAATATTTTGAACGACAGGAAACAGACATAAGTCCGAATACGTTGCTTATCTTGCCCCATATGCTTATCTGTTGTTGAACACCGCAAGGAGCTTTGTATGTGCTTTACTATAGCGATCGACTACTTGTGTAGTATTTTGGAGCCGTTACAAATACGCTTGTGACGCCTTAATGTACGATAATAGATATTTACCTTAGCCAATATAGTTTACGCGACTGAACCAAAAAATGGTAATTCTGCAACGTGACAAGCGTGAGAAATCATATACAGATATTATAGTTGGCATCTCAGTTGAGCGAAGCCGCTTTAAGAGATCATAAAATAAAGCAGTAGCTTTACTGCACAGATAACGCTGGATACCTGCTAGTGTTTATCCTGAGTATATTGATTTACCGTTTGATATGACACCGGTATGATAAAAACTGATGTACACTAGTAGAACGTACTCTAAAATCATGTAGAAATTTGGTTAAGAATGCAATATAAATCTATCTCATAATATTCTGCATGGGAATTTTAGGAAAAATTACAAAAATTAGATAGAATAGGAGTCAATTTGTTCCCGGTTGTCTCTATCAGCTTTTCTGTATCGTTGCATACGGTATGTCGTACCTAAGGCCGTAGAGCGTTTCCTATGACCTTACACAAGGGAATCAGGATGATACATCGATCGATTTATGCTTGATATAAAGAATATAGGTAATCAAGGAAACATTAGTACTGCTAGAACTACGTTGAAAGTTAAATTATTACTACCGCAGAAAATTTATATTGATGATAGTGTAGTGGGTAGTGTGCTCACGTAGTGAAGTTCACGGGCTCTTGGTAGTCGAGGTTCGAATCCGTACGTAAACGCGTTTTGCTGTGTGATGGAGCTAGGGACGACGAATACTATACGAAAGATGTTGTGTAAAATGAAAAAACGTCGACAATTACGTTAGCATACTGTTTATATTCATACAAATACACGAGCTCTGAGATAACGGAATGCTGTGAAATTTATAGCGAAATCATCCTATCCGCAGAACAGACTTATGATGTTTACGTGATCAAAGTTTGTATTGGGAAGTTTTACATAATACATGTACGTTGCCAAATTCTACGATTATGCTACAAATGCTAATTCATAACGGCCTATAATAAAAAAAAAAAAAAAAAAAAAAAAACGCTTCGACATAAGAAGCCGAACAAAGTGTAGGGAACTTCTACCATCTGTTAGATCTGCTGAGTTGCTTTGTTCGTTGTAGTGTTTGTCAGACACATGTGTATAGGGCTAGTTAGCTCGTGTTTACTTACGGAATGCTCACAGTCAGCCACATCGTTTCTTAAAAATAGCGGTAAAAATTTCGAAAATACTAATGCTATGCATAGTATTAATACTTTCGAGAATATATTTCAACTATATAATTTGAAGATAACCGCTTTAGTTAATGAGAAATCGTTAAATGTCTGATCCGTATGGTTCTTCTTGTTCGTATTACAGAGAAAGCAATCGACGAGCTCGAAACGAGTTCAGTACGGTGTAAGCCTGAAGCGATCGGTAACCTCTGCAAGACGACCAAGTTTAACCGCGACGAGATAAAAAGGATTTATCAGGGATTCAAACAAGTAATTCATACACGTAAACGTACGGCACATACACCATATAAACACCTGTTCAGTCAAATAAAGACCTATTTTCAGTGGACAACGTTAAGATTAATACTGTTCACGCGAATGTTGTTAGGTTCGTTTCGTAGCTCGTAAATCATCTCCCAAATAATATATCGTGAAATTATGGGTTACTATTATGACCACCACATTTAAATGGTGATACACGGTCTACGTTATTATTTTGCCATATATTTCGTAATCCTGTTACGTTGATTTACCGTAATATGCTCAACATTCTTAATCGACTAGAAAGAAAGTAGGTTTTTGGCGTATGGGCTCCTTCTATAGCGAAGTGTTCATCCCAAAGCCGTATTGTTGGCGAACCTAATTAGCCCAATCAAAGGTGCTTCTATATTTAGAACTTGAAAATGTTCTACACAATACAAAAGCTTGTCTAAGGAAAGAAGTTGCCCTTGTCGCATATAAGTTTTTTTTTTTTTCTCGCAGTACATCGAAGTTTCTACGAATAGCTCTCAAAGTTAACACATATTTCAGCTCCAGACTTTTAGAATTGTAGTCACTTAGTTTAGTCTAGGACACGGTTTTACTACTGGTGCGTCCCTGAGGGCATCTACTTTTTTCAAGTGTCCTAATAGGTTTTCTGAGAGAAGCCCTCTGATCTACGAAGAATTCGTTGAAATGACAGACATGATTCTACAAGCAACGGCCATGTAAAGGCCGTTGCTTGTAGAACTGTGGCTGGTCGTTGTAGGCTTAGGGTGCGCTATCACAGCGACAGAGAGTTTGCCGCTGGCGCTTTTTGATCCGTTTACCCACTTAGTTAACTTACAGTTAGTTAATTAGTCCAGTGTCAACTATGTGCAATTATATGGAAATACATATCTTTTGATTGTAGAAACAAACTAGTACTCCTTCGACGCCGCTCACCATAACTACTATATCCTGCCACTTGGAAAACTGCTCCCTTTTTATTGACATCCTGTCATTAATGTGAATATTGAATCAAGTTATGTATTACGAGATTATCTTACAATATATGACTATCCGTATATCTGCTATCAGTATACGGTGAACCAGTGAAACCGTTTCCGGCCAGTCTCGCCTCTCGAGTTCAAGCAGCGAACAAAGAAATATGTTTCAGAACCAGGTAACTGGATTATATGTTAAGGCGATGACTGTCAAACAAGTGTTTAATATTTGCAAAAATAAATGTTTTTGTACCCGAAATAGCATGAGTAGCCTTTTAATGAGGCATGGTCCTTCCTACGTTTAATCAGCTAATAAAGATCCAAAACGGCCTGGGTTCGAGGACAAGACTGGGGCAAAATTCATAACAGGATATTTTCAACAATTGCCACCATTCCAATAATCAAGCGTCGTTCTACAGTATTCTGTTCCATACATATTAAACTGATTTAGCTGACTCTTTTATATTAAATTGTCGGGTTGTAACTTTTTCCCGCATTACATTACCACAGTCGACCGCCAACACATAATTTCTCGATGGTAACATCCCCCTATAATAAAAAAAAGTTGACACGTAGATTGTAACATTGTTTGAACTGAGTTCACTTGGCACATTGTTTTGACGTATTGAACTATATAGCAACTACAAATGAGAGGTCTTTCGATATCACCGCAGGGAAGACGGACCATAAGTGCTTCGGCAAGTTTTCTAATAGCGCTATTATATATACGGATTGGATAAACTATATAGTTTTTACGATTAGTCATTCAAATCGTAGTCTCAAAAGGCTATGTCAAATATAGGCATGCTGTTTTCTTAAAATCTATTGTCTATCGTCACTAGCTTTGACTGCGTCCTGCCATCAATCGTTTTCATTGAGTCAGACAATACTAACTAACATTGAAAGAAAGCCGAGCGTGATGCAAATTACGACTGAAATTAAGTATGATTTATGTCAAACTTCTTTTGCTCAGGTAAAACTGTGCCGCCTGAAAAAAATGCATCTGTTACCGTTATTACACACTGAAACATCATCACCGCGGTAGATGTATGCTACTGTATCAGCGGCAACGCTGTCGTGATCTAAGAGCGTCCTGCGTTTGTTTCCCAATATGTTAGATCGGGTAAAAGTTATCCGAATTAATTTGGATCCAAAAAAAGGGGTGACCTAACGCTTGTACCGTTATTACGCTAAGATGAACCTCCTTTCGAATAAGTTGAAAAGGACAGTAAATGTACACATGCGTATAACGCATTAGCTTGTTAAATTACCATGACGAACTAAGTAGAATTTCGAAACTTACCGAAGCGGCAAGGACACAGGGTAAAAAAGTTTGCCTGCGCTAGACAGGACTAATTAAGCCACACTCATTTGTCAAGACAGATTACCTCAGGCTGCACAAAAACTGATCTGGTAGAACCTATACGACTGGGCAAAAAATCCTTTACATTCAAATGCTATCGAAAGACTGCTGTGTTATTGTAATTTAGTCATATCTTCTTTACAGTCGTGGAAAGCTTATATACTTTAAACTCGCCGTACTAGGACCGTTGTCGCATCGTTAAGAGCATCCTGCAGCCCGATCAATCAATGAAGTAGTTAAGTATCTTAGCGTTTAACATAGAACGAGGTTCGTTTAGAGTGATGGATTCAGTCTACCAATGTTCTGCTCATCGCCCTGTTTCTACATAGAACTACTATACTACTGTTGGCGGAAAGGTTTTCATGTACGCAAATGGTCGTACACTGTATACATCTTATATGTAGCTTTCTTTTTTTTACAAGAAAAGACACTGGCTGCCTTGCTAGCAGTTGTCGGTAAAATACAACGTATGGCATGGAATAAACTTTTTCTATTTGACAACACTGGATCGAATAAAAACAGCCTACTTGAGGAAAATTTAGGTTTAGGCATTTCGTATACAACCCGCGCTGATATTTCCTCGTATATTGGGTAAGTCAAAACGCGATTTGGGATATATGACCAGTCTACTAGGTCAAGGTGACAAATATATTAACATAGTTTCACTCGATATAGGAAATTAAAAGTTCCGAAAAATTCATTAGAAGACAGTCAGTACACGATTTTGACACGAATTTGAGGCTTTCACAAATCAGATTCATCAAAAAATCATGTATTTGTAAATTTACTTCAAGTAACGCGTCATGATAGTGAGTTAGGCCATCGCCTTATTGACGAGATTGGCATTAACATTTCAAGATTCTTTGAATTATTATGTGACTAACTAAGAAAATAATAATAAACGTTTGCTATATTGTGTTCCATTTTTGGTCTGAGAACGTCCCGCGTAATAGAACCAGCAAGGCTAAAATATACAAAGATTGAGAACCACACACAAATCCTTATCGTAGAAAAAATAGAATAATGTAATCTCGTGGTCAGACACGTTATCTGAAAACATTTTTTACTAAATATATATATGTATATATTTAATACTTTGAGTTGTTTCATATGAGCAGGCCTTTAGAATCACCTCTGCTTAGAGTATAGCAGCCATGGCCTGCTCCCAGTAGGAGTCCAATGGGAGTGGATTTTGCCGGACTTATTTGGGATTTCATTAACAGACCTACAAAAATGCATAGTGACCACACGACATCTATTAACTTGTTAATAATTCTTGACCTTCCCCGAATTTTTTTTTCTTGAACCTTTTATCTTTCCTGACCGTCAGTTTTTGGTGTCAATTTTTCTTGCCAACACTGAGATTTGCACCAGCGTAATACACTACTTGTCAATTATGGTTACGATACGACGGATTCAAAGGGATATACATTAGCCCTCCAGATCAGGTCGCCCCTTCTATCGAAGAACTCACACGAAACGAGCTGTTGTTAAACTGGAAGACTGAACAGTTAACACATACAAACAACGTATCTTAATTATGTATGACTCTTACTTACGCTTCGCTGAGTAAACGTCTGGTTGAAACGCCAATTACGTGCAGGTAGTCAACTATTTGACGTTGGTATGTGTCCAAGCGCACAATTTTGCTAATATCTAACTAAATTAGGATGTTAAATAGGCTGATTTATAATACTTTTATAGGAACATATGCAACTTGACGTTGCATGTATTCGTGCGCGTGCGCTTTTTTCGTCAACGATGGTAAACGATGTCACAAAACGTGCACTTAATTGATTCAGTCGCTCCAAACCTCTTTTGGCGCTGCTTGATCGTAACGTACAATTCTCCTTCTGTATATTTTATTTTCAGACCTGCCCCAGTGGTCTCGTAACAGAGGCAGTGTTCAAGGATATGTACTGTCAATTCTTCCCACTCGCCGATACCACCCTTTATGCGCACTATGTCTTCAGAGTACTTGACAAAGATAAAACAGGCACAATTAACTTTAAAGTAAGTATTACTCAGTTTACTAGCTATTCAACAAGGAACAAGTACTAGCGAAGGCAGATGCGTCGTATTGATGATCTGACCCTCAATTTCAACTCTACCACTTCTATCACTCTGACTCGAATCTCTACATGAACAAATCATTTTAGAAACATCACTACGTTTTTTTTCGTCACCATATATATATTCAAGCCTATATTAAATGGTCGAGTTTATTAAATACTCTGTAACTGTTCATCTTCTCAATAATAGTATCTAGAGAAAATTGAAAAAAGGCGAAAAGTTCAAAGGTTTTTTGAGCAATATTTAAGCGTACAATACAAGATGGCCCAATTAAAGTCATTCGTTATAGGTTGACTCAATGGCGGCCAGCGAATATCGGTTTTTCTGTTGGTACACAACCATTATATATAAAAGTCCTCATTCTATTTACTGTAGAGAACGAATCTCAAATAAAGCCATGTATCCAGCGTGTGTTTCATTCAGGAGATGTTACTTTACTCAAGATAGTGGACTGGTTGGCCGTTCAATACTGACAGCTATAATCATATTAATACCCGTACTATTGTCGCAACGGCCTTACGTGCATTTCCTTAAGTAAGGTGTTGTTATCTGAAAAGTTTCATCAAATCCTCCAATCGGTGTCGCTTTTCTTCATAAGCACCAATGCAGTAGGTCCTAAAAATCCAGATTTATATATCTACGTCAAGGCCCAGTTTGTCTGCGGTTTAATGATTTATTATAACACTCCTTGAAGACAATTTACCCAATGTTTAGCGCGTTCGCGTAGACGTACGTACGTACGTACAACACAAAGTCAATGGCCAGGGTTATTCGCTGGGTTTTATTAAGAATAGAGCCGACTACTTGGGAGATATGAACAACAAGGCTGACGTTAAAAAAGTCCAGTTTGTATAGGTGGCCTCTGTTGATATATCAGTGTTTAGCGCAGGCGAAATGTAAATCTTAACAGCCTAATTTATGAACTACGCTCTGATAGATCTATCTCTCATACACGGACAAACTTATACAAACAAATAAACACTAATTAATATCAAAAACGCATTTACGTATGTCGTTATATTGTGTGGTACGTCTAGAGTTTATGACACCAATGGGCTAAAGTTTGGAAGACAAATGAGGTTGCGGGAAGCCAACAAAGGTCAAGGTCTGGTGATAAACTTCCTCTTACCTGAACTTTTACCTGTAGGCTTTAAATGTATAATTTTGAATAATACCGAACTGAATGAATGTATTCCTACCAAATTATGCACTTCAGATCAACCCGTTAGGTATATCATTCTATTTATTCGCTGGTAGTAGTGACTCACTATTGATTTTCCATCGTTCTGCACAGGATTTTGTACAAGGCCTCTCTATATTGTCGCGAGGCTCCCCAACAGAAAAGCTCGAGTGGGTATTTAATCTATACGATTTAAATCGCGACGGCTGTATCACAGCTGAGGAAATGCTCGAGATCGTTAACTCGGTTTACTCATTACTCGGACATTGTGCTCAACCCTGCGTCGATGAGGTAAGCGGCTGATGGCCACATCTGTCTTTTTACTATTAGATCTACCCTTTCCCTATTTGTTTATAGTTTTATCGAACGATTCCGAAAAAGGCTCACTTTTCGATAACCTTTGAGTAGTGCTAGTCGAAAGTTAACATTTTCCATACCAGAACAGTACACAATAGCAGCTGAAGGGTATCTAAAAATAAAACTAGAAAAGCCTGAACTAACGAGTAAAGTAACACAAATCGATATATCCAATGTTAATACTTGTGTAGTTGTCATGTACCGAGCGCAATAGACTATCTGCTCAACGTTTATACATTGCCCTAGCAAAAATTGTAAGATATAGTAAACAGAAATTGTGCGTGAACATTATTGAGCTGTGCTCAACCATTTGGTTATGTTCGCATTAATAATTTCATCAAGCGAACGTGTTCTATCAACTCGGTGATCATTTTTATACCGCGTTACCAGTGCCATGATTTTTTATCAAAAAACGTTTGTACCAAAGCGAGTTCACTATGGGTTTGGTGGCTAGTCCCATCTGTTGGCTATACAATATACTGCACTCTCTCCTAGCGCATTGTGGACGTTATCCGACCTGAAATAAACTTAGGAAAATCAATTTACAAACATATTCATGCCAACTTACAAATACGCAACAGTTCTCACGCAAAACGTTATTTTTGCTTTAGCGGCACTTTCTATGTAACGTACGAGTAGGTGTGTGCAGACGGGGCATGAACTTTTCCTTTTCAACTCAATTCAGGATATTCATCAACAGCAGACGTCGGGCAAGTTCAGAGACGCAATAATGATGCCATAAAGATTTTTCTCACCTGTCGAATTCAAACCAAAGAAATCTTAGCAAAAAAAAAATAAATAACTAAAGAATGAGTTGAGAATACCCCGTGCTATTCTGACTAGTTCTACATAAGATTACCTAGAAAATGATCGGTGCAGTTCTACGCTACGTTGTGCGCAATTTTAAGAAATAGGTACATATATAACGTACGTCTGAGATACGAGCATCTTTCGTTGTAGTTCAAGTATCCACCGTCTATTTTTACACACCCTTAATCTTTGGTAGTTGACGGTCTTCCGTTCAAAGAAGAATAATAAAATAGAAATAACCAAGTCAAGGCAAAACTATTTATGCTGGAATCAATGCAGCTTACGTACTAAATATTCTTGACTTTTTTTTTTCTAGAAGTTAAATGAAGTTCAGCATGAATCGCTCAGTATTATTGAGTTACATGAAAACGACCGATCTATCTGGTATTGCGAACATCAGCATGCATTTCGATGAAAATTCTGTTGCTATAAAGAATAATAGTCGACCAGAAATGTAGGTTGCGCTACGCTGGATGCAGGATAAAATGTCTGAATACTTCATGCGATAAGTTAACTAAGCTCTGACTTTCTCCACTAGGCCAAGTACGACGTAGTTTGCGAATTATGAACGCGACTTTTACCGAAGACAGCTTGTAAAGCCTCATTTCAGACGAAACACACAATACATGAAGAAACATTTCTCTGTCAAAATGCAAAAACACACACTTTCGATTTTACCTTAGTTTTGCCCATTTTCCATATTGGGCAATATGATTCGAATAGGGCTATTGTTTACTGAGAAGAACTCATCGCAGCTTCCCGCTCCGTGCCAAGGAGTAGAACACCGAATCAATTCCTTCAGCTCAGCTCGTTTCACAGGTGATTACTTGAAGATGGACAAGAAAATATCTGATCGGAAATTAAAAAAATTAATAAGGTCCGCACGGGTTAGAGGAGTGCTTTTTTTTTTTTCGCTACTCATGCGAGGACAACATATTAAAAAAAAATGTGTCACGTCCAGCATCGCTTCAGATGGCAAGCTTGAGAATAATACCCTGCGATGACAAAGTTCTAGGTTAACGGAAGTTCAAAGAAATTCGGCATTCCAGAAGCCAACCAAGTAGAACCAACCAAGGATCACTTTTCATTAGTATGCTCAGGTAACGGACAGCGGTCATAGATGAAACACGTGCACTTATATACTTTATTGAAACTAACCGTGTTCAACACATTGTACTTGGCATAATTTACCAAGTCGGGAAACATTGCTGGCCCAATTTGCCAGATTTGAAAAGCGATAGGCCAATATAACAGCAGCTTGGCACACACCGTAGGGGATATGAAATTTCTCATTTTACCGATGATGCAGAGGAACATTAATAGACATTTTACTCGTTTGTTGCTAGCCGTGACGCTAGGGCACTCGACTCTTTGTTGACTAGATTGGAAAGCGAACTAGAGGTACCGTTATTCTTTGTTAACATATCGCTCTGGGTTGCAACAATTTTGGCTTTTCAGATATCAGCCAAGAAACACGTTAGTCGAGTATTTCTCAAGTTGGACTTTAATCGTGATGGCGTCGTAACGAGTGATGAGTTCGTACACGCTTGCCTTAAGGTAAGCCAATCGAGTAAGGTAAACTTGCCTAGCAAGTCAAATTACCTCTACCACATCTCATACCATAGCACTCAACAAACGAAGTAAAAATTCACAAATCTAATTAATCAGATTGTGTGTAGTTTACAGAACAGTTGTAACGTGCTGTGTTGCGGCCTTTATGATTGCTTATAGGTTCAAGTTGACGTTTAGGCCTGGGCCAAGCTTAAAACAAAAATAGTGGACTCTGCTTTTGAAGAATCAAGTTTGTATAGCTTCGTTTTCTTATTCTGATGTTGTCTAGAATAGCTCAATAACCTGGACTCCAGCAGATATCAACGAATAACAATCAATAGTACTAATTGAATTGATACTATTACGGGATGAAGGTCTCAACATGTTTTTAGTTCAGACGTACGATCGAAACAGCTAAACGGCTCCCCATATTTTTTTACATCATAGAGACGTTCAACCTATGCTCGATAAGTGTTTGCGCAATTGAAACAAATCTGCGTTTAAGATATATAGCTTATGATAACGCAGAATATCCTTTCGAGATGAGTTTCGCTCCAAGCCTGTTCCGAATTCTTATTGCCATCACGTTTATTTGACACTTTTTTATTGAATGTTTTAATGATTTTACTTACCTAGCTTATATGGAAATGTTCTGGAATCGGCTGATTGGCCGTTTCTTAACGTGCTGAGATAAACATGTTTTTGTTTTCAAGTAGATGTGTTCCGTTATTTTGCCCCTCATTCGCACCGAACCTGATCTGTCATGGGTTTCGCCAACGTTAAACGTTTTCTCGGTGAGAGGCTTTCGAAGAGACACGAAGCGCTCTCTCCTGGTACGCAAAATTGAAATCGGTCGCCACCGTCTTGCCTTATTCTCACAAATATCAATGATAGTACTGCACGTTTTACTGGCCTATGGTGCTACTACATCACAGTGGTCAATCCTACTGAAACCCTTTCTTTTGTGCATTTCAGCTTTGCAAAAGAGTAGTTATTTATTGAAACTAGTATTAAAGTAAGACGATTAAAAGTCGAGCGGTCAAGTACAACACTCGTACAGAAACACCGTAAAGTTGCTAGGAGTTATTACTGACCTAAACTAATCTAAGAAATATACTATGCATGGTCGAAAAATAATGCGCCTCTTTTTGTGGCGCCTTTTGTCAATTGCGCCTGTGTATTTTTCAGGATCCAGACATCGTGCGTTCGCTAGGAGTTCTCGATACTGTCCTAGAATGATCTGTCACGAAATTGTGACCATAATCACGGTGTTCATTTGCTAACTTCGACGACAAAAATAGCTGAGAAGAAGCAAGGCAGATGATCGATCGTCAGCAGAAAAAAAAAAACAAAAAAATCATCAAAATAAACCCGCATGATGACGCAGCGAAATGAAGGCCCATTAATGAAATAGAAGTACATGGTAGGCTCCTAAAGCAGCCAATCGGTCGAGTGATCAGAAACGAAAATGCACAAATAAAAATTAACTCAATCACTGACGTGGCGTCCATGATTGATGAGGAGATCGCAAGCTTTGCCTTTGAGATGCAGGACAATAATTGTCTAATAATAACTGATGACGAATCCTGTCTGCATATATGGTGTCAGTCAGCTGTGCCGAAATAAAATACATATATATATCTATATAGGCTACAAACAGCTTCATTGCCTCAACGAGTCATTTATATACGACATTGTTATACTGATTAAGCTAAATTATCGACGTCCTATTCGACTGGTTTAATTGCCAATTCTGCTAACGGTAATATACGCTAATATAATGCACGTTGTAGGAAAGCAGTAGAACGAAATGCTTCTCGCCGTATTCTGATGGTGAGATAGATAGAAAATAGGGAAATTTCTATGTGGTAGGGTTTAAACAAAAAGAAAACTTATCGCATAACCAAGCTGCTGCTTGAAACAGCGTAGAAAATCCGAGGGACGGTTGTGATGTGCCGCAAAAAGCAATGATAAAAATACCACACATACAGGATATAATCCACGTTCGTTAACAGTAATTAAAGGCGAAAGCCGGTACTCGATCAAAGCGGTCGAAGTAACTTACTGAACTATTTTAATCGTACACATCCGGCCCCCGGCGGGCAATTAAATTTTATGCTTAGAACACCATGCACTTTTTTATGTCATATAACAATCCTTTATTTTATCGTATCTCTCCAGTTCAAACCCAAAGAGCGCTTTTCCTAGCTCAATTACACTTCCGACAATATATACACCTCTGATCGGTAGAAAGCTTCAGAGTGTCCCTTTACCATTAGCCTATATACATAGAAGCTACACTAAGGCATAACAATTTCTACGCAGGATTTGTGATAACTGACCAACACAATGCACGAATTTATAAATATTTCTTATACATATTATAAATTTTTTTATAAAATGAGAGCATGCACATTGAATTGTCGCCCGAACTGCATTATTTAGGTACAAGAACGCGAACGGAACGTAGGGTTTACCCACGCGCACGTCCACATACTCTATCATGATGTACGAAAAGAACTATTATTACTAGCACCGATCACTTTCTGACCGTCGTCTGCTGTAGAACAGAAATAGGTCGCTACACTGCAGATAGGGAAAGACCTACTATGCCTATAATAAAGCACCCATCAGCTATTAAAGTACAATAAAATTCTCCAGGTGAGGGTTTACGTCGATATCAATCAATGCAGGTAAAATGAAGACGAATAGTACTACTACTATATATATGCAATAAGACGTTTGTACGCTGATTGATGGCCGGCCCGCTGTCACCTTGTATGATGAGTTTCTATGTTCCCACAATTACTAATTATTCGTCATTTAGGGCCAATGTGGTCCTGAAGGAATGAACGAAACCCTAGTTTACAGCTAGTCAAACTGTAAGAGCTCCTGTTTAATTAGTTGTATTATCTTATTAAAAGCACCAACTTTTAACTAAATAAGTCTAGTTCGTATACGATTGGTATGATCGATTTGATAACTACAATTGGTAACTAGCGGTTTATCTTCTGTTTCTGTTTACTACTAGTCGAATAGGAAAAATAAGCATTTTTAGCACCTCTCGTGACGCTTTTCAATAGCATTAACGGCATCCGTTCCTTTTGCCCATACTTTCGGAGCAAAGTAGTTAGTACTACACCTTCAGAAGCAGGCTTTTTTGAATAAAAGTAAGCAAGTTACTTGCTTGCCCATGGCGAACCTGATGATATCAAAAAGCCGAAAAAACGAATGGACCAATGAACAATGATAACGTAGTTTCTAACGAAAGACAAAAACTCCAACAAGTTAGCTTTTGCCTGTGTCTTCGTTCAGTTTTGTGCCTTTCAAATTTTTCGGCACAACGAATAGTCGATATATAAATGAAAAGAAGACGATGCTGGGATCACGATTGACACAAAAAAAAACTAGATACTTCACCCGAAGTCCTCTCCTATGGAAATAGTAAAGTTTAAGCCACATACGTAATGCACTATGAAGAAAGTTTTGCTGACCAGATCTGGATCATATATAACGTCTCTAGACGAAAACATCGTACGCTTCATAGGCAAGAAATACAACGAAACAGTCTTTTTTTTTTATGGCTCGATGCGGTGAATGAATCCTACGATTCATTAACCATTCTTGTTTGGCTGTTCAGAGGATCAGAAATGACTTTGTCTTTCCTTTCAAACATGAATCACCTCAACTTAATAAAATGCAATTGTTTTTCAGACAACTAATAGTTGCGTTCTCATTCATTTAAAATGTTTATATTTAAGTATCTTTACTAGAAAAGGCGGTGCTTTAATGAGCAGTTGTTCATTGCACACAGACCATCGAAGAATCATTATCTTTTTTTTTTTTAATTAAATTAAAAATTATCGGTATATTGTAAAGCATGGGCGCTTTTGTTGGTGGTAGATTCATATTCTCGATGGTAAATGAAATCCTTTTAAAAAGATTGACAAAATTGATATAGATGCTTAAAGTTATATTAAAAGCAAATTAAACATTATTTTATAGACTGGTATGAAAACTGCCTTTGATTCTCATGCATAGAACAAATGGTATCTACGGATTGTCCAGGTGAAAGTTTGTTTGCCGAAGTTAAAAACCTACTTGTTATTCCTTGAAATGTCTACCTTCAGGAAGTGTAACTTCAGCTAACTTTTAAGTTGTCTAACTTAATTAAATCTTGCAGTTCGGGGGAAAGGGCCCAGGTTACCGGATCAGTCTTCTGTTTGCATAATTCAACTATATCAAGTTCTTCCTTAGGTAGTATTCAGCCGAACGAGGTTATGGTATTACCAAGGTCAGCTCTAATTGGTGCAGATAAAATAGAAAATCTACATCAATTCCATTCGGTAAGGAAACATAATCAACATGCGTCGTATTCGTAGATGCCATAGATTATTAAGAACGTGTTAAATCGATATGAGCCCCTTCACAAAGCAGCCACACGACAAACTGACTACCTTCTGGTAGAATGTCTAAGAACGACACTGGATATAAAACTCGGAACATAAAGGTAGTTTCTACCTGTAGACTTTATGACGCGTTGTCTGCCAGATGCAGCAGAGACAGTTTTACAATATATTTCCGATTTCTATCAACACTTACTAACGAGTATAATCAATTAATTTACGTCAAATGTTGAAAACCATAGAAAATTATTTACCTAGTCGATCCTAAATCAAGAACAAACACTGCATAGCTTTCGGGCTCTGGAATCTTTTAGGCACTACTGCAGGGAGGGATATTAAATAGCGCTTCTAAGAAAAAGCAAGTCTAGGAGCTTAGCTCACGACAGACAGGGTCAAACGAGGACTGAGTCAGCCGGTTAAGGCAAAGAAAAACAATTGTGAATCGGGCCAACAAAAACTCTTTCAGAGCTTTGGTGATTAGAAGTCCTCTGTTTGGTTGAGCGTATGACAGACTGATACTGTTCACAGAAGTAGCTGCTCTCTTGAATACTTGAAAGACACGCGATTTCAGCAAGAGCTGGTAAAAAATTTAGCTGTTTTTTGATCGTAGCTTTTCGCTGAATATTTTCGTTCATCTTTTTTTTTTTTTTTTTTCACAAATGACGGCAATTTAGACTTTTAAGTAATACCTGTTATAACTGGTCACCCTTCTGTGGATTTTTTTTCTAAATTTTGTTTTAAAATTTAAAAAGTGTTTAAAATACGTTTTAATACATAGCAGCGGAGTAAAATATCCGAATTGTGTCGAGATTAGTAAACAAGAACTTCCGATTTCATGTAGAAAACACTTCCACTCGTATTATTTGACTATTTTATATTTTTCTACATTTTTAATGATTTCTACAGTAAGATATATACTATATCGAATTAGACTAACTCTAAGGGAGTGCGACAGAATTACAATAAAAAATATCAAAATTTTGGGGTTGGGTCACCTTTTAAGCACCCTGATCGCGATTAATTTCGGATATTTTCAAATAAAAAAAATCTTTTAAAAAAATCAAAAGTGATCAATGGAATGTTGTTATATAATGATGATTCTATTGGTGTCCCAAAAACAGCCCTTTTTAGAGATTATACTTGAAAAATGTTTGCTCTTCAATATTGCAACGATTATTTACGGTTAAAGCATTAAACAGAAATACGCACTGGAAATCAATTTTTTTTTCGCCATCCCACCTTGCGTATTACTCCACGTGTTTAAACAACGTTACATATTTATACAAACAAATAAACATTAGATAAAAAACAGACATTTTAAATAGGTTACTGTTAACCGGATGCATCACGAACCGTCTAGCGGCAACCATTGCGTGCGCTGGCAAAAATAGATGTATATAATTTGTATTTGTTGTTTAGTTTTCAGTTAGTCATGCTAAAATATACTAACCGGCAAATAAAGTTTGCTTTGAAAACGCTGTTTTCGGGATCGGCGTCTCATACGAATACGTCTATGAGTCTTCTCTGAAGCGGCTCATTATAGCCAGGTATTATGGCCATTTGAGAAACGTTGCGTTAAGCGAGCTAGTGGCAGCAGTTCTGAGAAACAAGTCATAGCGTAGTAATACAAACTATATCGCTTGACGCCACTTCTGTGAAGGTCATATCTATGACATGAACCGTTCTTCACAAAGGCATAAAGTAAGACTTATTTTCTCATATGTAATAAAATTTTGTCTGGATCCAGTATACTATGAGCATTCAAAAAACAAGCCAGCCCGTAATTTAAACTTACGTAAATGTTTATTTCATTCTTTTCGTACATATTGCATTTTGTAACGGCTTCATAGCTTCTACTAAATCATCTATGCTGTGTGTCCATCCGGTGGAAAATGCTTAGAAGCCACGTATCTACATTATAGTCACATTCAAGGTATATAGACGAGTTAAGATCCTGCTGAAATGTTCGCATGATATTAGCTCGCTTGAAAAGTAGGTCCCGAATAGGAAATTAAACTTTCCCGACGCTAACTCTACGAAAACAGAGTCCGTACCTACTTTTATGTTAGTAAGCATTGGAATAGGAGACGAAGTTCGCTGTAGGTGTGAAAATAACCACTCCGGACCGCTGTAACGTGGTGTCAGTGGAAATCGGAGAGCCGTCTGTCGAATCTCCGAGTCGTCGACATTTTCACCAGGCATCTTCGTACAAACCCATATAGATTATTATCACGTAGGACGATGGTCGAGTACACGTTCCACCCTATCGGTATAAAGATTACCCAAAATTAGATTACGGTACAGGAGCTGCAGGCAAGACAGCTAATGTCCCTGTGACGGGTGCTGAATGAATGTTAGCGACGGGAGCGTTCGTGCTTTTAACTCCCAGCTTATACGTCATCACTTCGGCACGATATCCGGTCTCGTCGGCGGTGTAAATTACGCTACGTTCACGGCCATCGGGCAACTTGAATGAATACGACCCAGACACGCGAGCTCGCAGGTCTGAACCAGTTTGGGCATTTTGAGGGCCGCCCGCAGAACTAACAAGTGAAGAGCCGACTTGGTGCGAGGCATTTCCATGTCGGATGGTCGTTAGTATGAAAATGGCCACCAGGACGCCAGGGTGCTGTAGAAAACCAAAAGCAATGAAAATAGATTGTGAACAAAGATACAATCTTGAAAATTTACACTTTTACCACAGTGTCATCCCGCACATTAAACGCAGCGATGGTTCCTTTGAAACAAATGACCGCTTTTGTGCAAAGTCAATCTAGGCCAGTTTAGATATTAGATGGATTAGGTTAGTTAAATCTATGTCAAAGTTGAAAAGTAGTGGTAGCTATTGACGGAAAACTTGATTTAGTAAGGCCAGTTGGCCTGATCATAGTCCCGCCTTACTGTGGTAATAAAGAGGTTTAGGTCCGAATTATGTTTAGCTAGGTTGGCTGCAAAGGATTAAAACAGCACATAAATATACAATTTATTTGAGAAAAAAACCAACAGCAAGGCTTTATCTTTACAAATGGTGGTCGGAGTCTACCGTAGTGTAGCTTTACATCCATGTGGTGATCTGGTAATTTCTCCTAACTAGCACGTAATCAGCCTATTAACTTCACTAATTAGCACATGTGGATATATCCGCCTATTAGCTAAGCTCATTGTTCTACTCCCAAGTCGGTCTATTTTCAAACAGTGATCTGCCTGATCAGATCAGTCCAGGATAGGAACTTGAATGTGCTGTTATTTCTCACAAAGATTTTAACCGACAGCCAACTTAACGTCTGCTTCTGTTCAATCCTGGACCTTTTTTCCGATTTCCAAGGAAAAATTTGTACTGCTTTTACATCCTGGCAGGTTTACATGCATGTACACACTTAAGGCTAGATCTCACCATGTTGATGTCTGCCGGCAGCACTATAACTTATCGTGTGTAAACGACAGTTTTATAGAAAAAGAAGTGATCATCGTCGTGAAGATTCGCTCGACACGCAGAAAGACCGATTATCTTCGCTCTCTCTCATCTGTGTATTGCCGAAACCTTTTATTGTTCCCGTTCTTCTCTCCTATAACAGCCACTACTACTACTACACCATGGTAAATGCTTGTTTCTACAATCAGCAGTCGTGGTTGAGTAAACAGATGACATGGCCACACATCTATTTTTACGTATAATAGCCATTGCAACATTTTGTAAAACCAATTGTAGAATTAGAAAAAAAGCTATCAGGTGTAGCTGTCCATTAAGGGTCGCAGCTGCTGCTGGCCGTCGTCACCTTCCATCTTTTCTTCCGGAACTTGGCCGTATGCGACGATGATAGCTGGTAACAGCAAAAAAAGTGTGGTGTCTGTAAAGCCGTCAACCACAGAAACTTGTAAGAAAATTTGTCTCTATTATAATGCGCGTTCAATTTTTATGCAGACACACGACAGCAGAACAGGAAACCTTTCGAGGAAACGCCGCAACTTAATAGAGAAATACAATTACTTGTCTGCTTTCAAATAAATACCTTAGCTTATACGTTTAGATTAAAGGGACATTTTGTTTGTTTTCAAGTTCGTATCGTAAGTCCCGATAACAGTCAGTGCGACTTCGGTTATTCCTGAGATCTCACTTGATAAGATAGCAGTAGACAAGAGGATACAACGACGTTTACGAAGAATTCAACTCGTGCAAATGGAAATTGATAGGATGTAATGTCCGGATGCTGTTTTTAGTAAGGAATGAAAGGAACATAGCTCACAAGATCTCCAAATTGGTTACGAGTTTCGTTGACTAGCGGACATCAATGCGCAGCGGTAAATTGAACGTGTGCAAAAACAAGATAATAAATAGCGATCCCTCAATGGAAGATGGACCGCGATGAGCTGTGTAAACTTCAGCCATTGACCAAGCTACCGAATTGGTCATAAAAACAAACAGAAGGGCTATGTTCTCGCTAACTAATGCAATGCAATGCAATTTAATGGCTTGACCATTTTCTCTGACGCTCCCTAGAAATGGGCCTAGCATCATTGAATACTTTGTGCTATATTTTAAAAAAGGCGTACACGAGGTAGGTACGAGTGCCGCACAATCTACCTAAATGAAGCGAGTCATTCGAAGAACCGGCCAATAATCGCGTCCTTAGCAACGACTGTACGACTTTTTTCTTACATCTTTACATTACAAAGCTTACATTATTACTCAGTAATTATAATGCATTTACTGGCGGTCGACCATACGAAAAGTATGCTCGACTCGGTTAGCCATATTAATGTGCTTCTATGCAGACCTAGGTATATGGCGGCTCCAAGAATACTCGATGTCTTGTTAAATGGTTACGTTACTGTTTTATAGTTTAATAGAAATTCGTCATACGAGACGTGGGTGAAGTAGACGTTTCATTTAAACGTCATCTCCGATTGGGAAGGTGGTAAATATCTCGGAAAACGCAAGATGCCGGCAGGGTAATGCTTTTCTCTGACAAAAATATTATTAATTCGCAGTAATAGAAAATTTCTGGCTAACTAAGTGTAAGTAAGCATCGTTTAACCCTAACTAATTGTCTTCACATTATGACGATCATTGGCAGAAGATCATGCCGCGCGAATTAAATAATTTTTCCCTGTCATCGTACAGCCATTTCAATCAGAACTTTTTTTTCTTCAAATTCTAACATGATATTAGCTATTAAGTGTCTGTCGTTCTTGGTTATGATTAAAATCATCTTGAATTGATATTTTCTGGTTGAGGCATCATTACGGCGGGTTATAATGCAAATGAAGAAAAAGTACCAGTGGAAATATCGATGCACGGCGGCGACAATTTTCTCAAAGGTTGAAAAATGATAGTTACAATAGTACAACGTAGGGGATCACGTTGAAAAAGTTGTTGACAGAAACACGAATATGTATTAAGTCTGATACTGAGGAAATACCTTGACGCTTTAAAAACGGTAGATGTGTTTTTTTTTTTAGGTGATGCGTTGATACTAAGAAATAATACAACAACTTCGATAAAGCCATTGATTAATACAGATGGACAATTTCTGCACTGATCGACCGTTCGGTGACGACGTCAACGAAAAAAAACTATAACCCTCGCTGAATACGAAAAGGGTAGCCATTTAGTTTCCGTTTACTTGTCGTCGATAGAATGGAATCGCAGACGCTTGAATTACTTTACTATGCTCCCTTTCGGAACAGAAGACCCATTGTACATTTATCAAGTAATCATGAGACGGTTTATAGAAGTTTTGAAATGTTTTCAACTTGTACGATCTACTATTAAGGTTATCACTGTTTAAGTTGTTGAAATTTAATTAATTTATTAATAATATGCCCCTACGGTAATTTTTGAAGGTGGTTATTTCACCTTCACTACAACACTCCTATTTAAAAAAATTTTCCGCTAGTTAAATGTGGCTAAAATTTCAAAGAAAAAAACTATTACAGTGCTAGCTCGCTATCTCGTTGTTGAGTCTCTGCTCAGATCGTCATTATCGTCCGTCATTGTAGTTGCGAGCGAAATAGGAACTTAATTGTCCCGGTAGTTCTAAGACGCGACAACAATGCAATGCGTCTACGCGTTAATTATTAGTGATGATAATAATTAAGAGTAGACGCGTTGATTCAGTTCAAT
Organism: Varroa destructor; assembly: GCF_002443255.2. NCBI lineage: Eukaryota > Metazoa > Arthropoda > Arachnida > Mesostigmata > Varroidae > Varroa > Varroa destructor. The sequence continues at coordinate 24,047,979 of NW_019211456.1, read as the reverse complement.
TAAGAGCTAACTAAACAAAAGCTATTGAATTAAAAAGTAGTTATTGAACAACTAAACAATTTCATCACTCTAATGAAAATGTATTTATGGTATGGAATCGGTGAATGGCCGATTATGTTGCCCGTGCTATTCTCCACCGGGCCTGCTTGTAGCACGATTGAGGCCTTCCTGAAAAATAAAATTATAGTCCTGAAATCGCCCTCTCGTTCTGTTTCCAAAGCGTTTAGTGAGTTTTTTTTTTCCAAGTGTACACACGAGAAGATAGCTGGAGCCCGTTTCGGCCTGTCAAATATAAAGAAATGAACGAAAATTAACAGCGTAACTTAACAATGTAGCACTTTCATACAGTGTTACAATGCATGTAGTGCATTAAGTCAAATAAACAAGGGAAATATAATTTTAACAAAAAAAAACGTTCCTTGGCAAGCGTTTAAACGATTTTGGGCGTTGGATTGAAACGTTGCGTACAAGAGAAGCTGCGCTTCGTGCGGGCGCTCTGAATAATGGCAGCGTAAATAACCGTTTGCTAGATGGGTTAATGCAGTTTATCCTGATTATATTGAATATATATTTAACGCACATTTCCTTTTCTTGTCTAACGATGGCAACGCACAGATTGTACTCAGCGAACTCTCGTCATGAGGCACTAAAGCTCAGCATAAAGCACCGAAATTATGTTACCAAATAATACAGCTAATATTGGACTGCATTTAAGGTCTGCCTAAGGACGAGAAGGAAATTTGCTTGCAGACGAGTGCTGATGGGGGTGAGGACGTCAAGTACCATCTAAATATAGCTGCCACTTGAATCACAAGGCGAAGCAAAGGTACTTCTTTGTTTTAGTAAACATCTTGGGACATCCATTTTTTTCGAGTGTTTTTTTTTACTAAGCAGCACCAGCGGCTTGTAACTTGTGACGATGTCCTCATTGCCTTCTAGTTAACTTGGTATTAACAGATAGCTGAAACTCTTGAATTTATTAAATCTACCCTTCAACTTTGGTTACCCGTCCGAAACTGTATTTCCGTTGTGCAAGCTTTCCGACGCACCGCACCGTTTACGCTCTAGAGAATGCAGGTGCTGCGAATAGCTTTAATCTTCTTGTCCTGGACGATGAAAACCTAGGCGACAATCCTTCGAAGAGCCTCGCACGACCAGGCCTGTTTGTCAGTCCGGCTTGCAAATACGAAAGGTTATGGCTCACGCGAAAAGCTGCTATCCATTTCCTATAAACGATTTTGACGTAGATCCACTACAGCTAACATATTTGTTTGCTAATGGTAGGACACGTTGTGGCCTTGGTTTGACCGAGGGCATAGAGAGACTTTGTTTCATGCTTAGAGCCAGCCGTCTCATGGAATGCCTAACGGCGATACTAGATGTAAAACTTGAAACATAGAGGTAAGGCAAGCGAGAAGCTCATTTCTCACTTGAACGCTTTTGCGGAAGATACCACAAAAAGCTTTCCTGATTGCGGTCCTGCGTAACGCTATCTAATAAGATACACCTAACGACAAGGCCAGACTGAAGCCAACCTTTAAGGAAAAAGAAAAAGATCAGTTGAAAACTGACTGCATTTTATTTCTTGCCGCTGTTAGTCGCACTGCTAGATATCAACATGCTCCGCATAATCTTTGTACGTTGGAAGTACTCCACCTGTTTGCACATTTGTGTCCAGCGCACTCGCAACATCATTGAGCTAGGCGAGCAGTAAACCGCTAGAAGAGAATTTGAATACAGGGTTGACTTTTAGGGATTGTAGAGTTCATCTACCAAACTCAGCAGTCAGCCTATGTCTATAGCAGAAAAAATCACTTGGTTGCTTAGCAAACTTGGCCTTACAAACAGACGGAATCAGCAACATTCTTCGGACGTCCAGAAACGCTCTGGTCTCAAATGCAACCATTCAGGACACTCGCACTGCCTCTTGCAGGACCTAAACATTAGGCAAAGCAGGGACAATTGCCAACCTCACCGAACCAAAGAGACTCCAGAAAAAACAACTGGAGCCCAAGTGCGTTTTCTAGCCAATGGCAATCGAGACATCAACAGTTGTAGGAAAGGATTTTGCATGCTTTTTTGAAAAACATGAAGAAGCGCATGGGTATATAGAAATCCTAGGAGGTTGGACGATAGCTCTCCCAAAGACTTTCAGTTGAAATTCAAGGAGGCAATACAGCGACAGCAATACCTGTCATCATGCTTCCAAACGATGATCTGTCTGGTCCAAGCGAGAGGTGTTGCAATTTTCTTAACTTCTTAGTTCTTGGTCAGTTAACTAGATAACTAGAGCATGCTGGACTTTCTGTGATCAAGAATAACGAATTCGTTGGACTAGCAAAGTAAGTTTTTCGTTTCTACGCTTGGTAGTGCCTTGAAGAAGAGCTTCAGGCGGCTGGCCCAGCACGGAATGAAGCGTGATTTTACTTGATTTTGAATCAAGACCACCTAGGATGTCTCATGTACAGCGGGTCGTTCGATTAGTATAATGAACTGATACTGGCACAACAGCTGCTATAATACTGATGCTTTTTAGTTGCGCAGATGACAGTCGAGATTCTCCCCATAATGTTATACTATATTTATGTTGCCTCTTTTTCATTTCAGCAAACACTCCAGGGCACACATTTTTAACCCAAATATGGATATGCAAATTACGGGTAAAATGTTCGTAAAATTGTATTAACCATTTCTCCCTACATGCTTTTATTACTTTTGATTAGTACGAATGTAAACATATTCCAAGATTGACGAGCTTTTACTTATAAAAACTTATTAAAAATCGTTGCACGTTCATAGAATTTTGCTACGTACAGCCTTTCTAGGCAGCGTGATATTGTTAGCAAAGAAACCTTAACCTATTGGAGTGTCGCTATTGATGCATTGACAATATGTAACCATAAGCATTGCTTGGATACGGAAAGTCTCCATAAATGTAGGAACTAAACGATTTTCTAAATTTTTTAAATTCAACCAAAGGTTGTTTTTATTCAGTTAGAGTATATCATACATGGCAATTGAAACTGTCAACGAGTATATTACGTTCGGTAACAAACACCTAAATCAGCCGAATATGTTTGCGACCTCAGCCGTGATGTCTTCCGGAATGTGGTCTCGGTCCTCGTTGGCTCACTCGCAGACCGCCTCCACCATGGCCAAATCCGTGTCCACCCGGCCTACCTACAGCGCCGCCCCCTCTGAGTGCAGATTCTGCCCCAGTGGGTGCCGACGATTGGATTGTAACATCTGCCGGATTCTTACTTTCTGTGCCTAGCTCGTTTGTGACGACGTCTGCGTGGAAGCCCGTGTCGTCCGCGTAGTACCTAATGCAGTGTTAAATAGATTATTTGGTCACGGCTGTTGTGTAGTACGTGCCATTGGCAAGGCTTGAGCCCGAAGTGTTCATATAATTCTAAACAAAACAATATTAAGATCATGATCATTTCTTGAACATCGGTCACAACGCAGAAGGGAGGCAACGGAGATAAAGATTGGGACGACGAAATGAGATGATCTGAATAATTAGTTGGGAATCGTCAGAATGAGTATCTAGTATCCTGATGATTTGAATACAGGTATCATCTATACTCGTTCATAATTGTTAGCTAGGGAATGAAATTAGTAATATACCTGACTTGTCTCGAGCGGCCATCCGCCAGCTCCAATGTGTATTCGCCAGTAACTCGGCCGTTGGCGTCTCCCTGTTGGTTGTGGGAATGAGAACCTTCATCATCTTGCGAGGCGTAATTGAATTCGAATGGTTCTGGCGGCCCAAAATCGTCAGCGCCTCCATGGCTGTGCGAGTGTCTGCCGCCTCTTGGACGGCCCCCTTGGACAACGTTGGCTGTCAAAAGCGCTAATGCGGCGAACAGAATCACGAGCGACTTCTGTGAATTGAGTAAACATGTTACCGAGCTTATTAAACCAGTGTAGAGTTAAATGAAGGTACTCGGAAATGTCTTCGCAGTGCCCTGACAGGATGGTACTTGTTCTAAAGAAGGATTGAGTATTTAATTTGTAATAAGTAACTTACACTCCTATTTTTTTCTCTCTTTAATCACTAGTTATATAGAAATATTTATTATGTTAATTAATTACCAGTCCACTGACGTACCAGTTATATAAACTAAGCTGGCATTGGATCGAACGTTAGGTCAAACAATGGCATACTCTATTGTAAGACATTGCAGTTAATACGCATACAATCATCTACAAGGATTCAAATGCTTTTCTGCTCGGATCACCGATCATCGATATAGAATCCGAGCTCTTAGGCTGTGCTGTCCATTCGTGCAAGTCAAATATGATACATATGGAAAGGACGTAATGCTCTTGCCAATTGTTTATTAGTTTCTGCTGGCTGTAAACTATCCAATAACGCGTGTACCTTAACATAGGAGCATAGGTCAGATAGGACGTGTTCTATGCTCTTACAAGAGGTAAACTCCATTCGATGCGATAAAAGTCCCCTGAAGAGTCTAAGTCTATTTGAATATATATCGACATGTCAAGGAGCTACTGCTTTCTGATGAGATGCGTTACACATTTATGAGATATATGAAGCCATCATGAATCTTGCACTCTACTGTCGTGCCGTTGTTCAGTCGATCATAGAAGGCTACAATGTATGGAGCTCAAACATAAAATTTTTCTATGAAAAAAAAAGCTTCTAGGAACGCCAACCAGAACCAACCAGGAGGTATTTTGTCAGCCACTATGTTTCGATATCATGTGGGCACCAAACATAAGCTGTATAAGTAGGTCATTTTTTTAGGAAGCTTTTAGTAATACAATGCGATCTACAACTAAGTTCCGATAAAGGGATCAAAACAGCAATGTAACATTATGGAACAGGTGTCTGTTAAGGTTCCAGTACAATCAATAATGAAGGGCATATAATAGCAAGTAAACATTTCTGATCGCACTCGTATATAACAGGTCTCTATAAAAGAATTGCAGAAATATGCCGAAAAAAAAAGGTTTTATTTGCTACAAATTACTACAAGTTAAACTTGTATAATGCTAACCAGGTCAGCCGTGCTGACCAAATTCAGATATTTAGATAGGACAAACAATATAAATCGGTGGATTAATTGGCACGATCTCACTCTAAATTTCTAACGTTCGTTATGTATGCCCGAATATTTATCAACATCATAGATTTCGTAAACTAAATAAGTTTTAAATTTAATTAAATTTGGCTTGAAGGAAAAAGCGGATAACCAACTACAATTGTGTCTCTGTGCCGTATAATAAAATGTTTTTGACTCTTTGACTTTGACATCTTCAATTAATACGCACTTTTTTTTTACCTGACCTTTGAAGAAAAGTGTGACGAGTTTCTCTCTACCTTGTAACAAAACAAAGAACAGATTGATGCTAAGCAATTGTATCTAGCATGACGATCGAATATAACTATAATAAAGGTAAATGAAAATTAGTTAATTTGTGCCGACTTACAAATCACTCTTCAGTTCTTACGGCGGTTTTTCGAGAGCAGCAGTGGGGCCCTCTGCTTTTTTTTGTACCGATGCACTTGTTGGTACTAGTTAACATTAAAGTACATACGCATGCAAGATCTCAGTCATTCAACCATTATGACCAGTGCGATACAACAGTAACTAGCTACAAATTCAGTAAATCAGATGACACCTGAACAGCAGTCATGCAGGTAGCCATTGAGGATAAATGACTTCAGAAGATTGATAGACGACTAATCATATAAAGAAATAGTAGAGAAGGAAGAGTACAGACACTCAACAGAGATACATTAAATAGTCTAAGTGGGTATCGCGTTTGTGATAACTCTCAGCAAGAATTTCATTTGCTTGCCTATGGCCAATGTTCTTGGAGAGCTAGGATTTGTGGAACTTACTTCATTTACACTGATGACGTTCGTCACTCACCATACTGTGTCGATGACAATTGATGATGAGTACAGAGGCAGAGACTTCGCAAACGTTTTTTTTTTTGTTATAGAAACTTCAACGCTCGTCGATCTCCGTTGGAGAACTTGTGATATCCGTGACTGTTATGCTGCTTTTATGTATCTCGCAGGAAGGATCGTTGCCTCTCGCCACCGTTGGCTATCGTATGGAAAGTTTCTGAGCTGAACAACAATAAAAAAAAAATGAAGTTTGTGATGAAAATTTGAAGCATTGCCTCACCCATTCTCCCCATGTACCCGGCTCGCTATATGGTATTGTCAGATCCTAAGTAAGCCTCCCCCAACGACTTCATGATGGCGCATTAGCTAAACGCCGCTGGGACAAGCAAGTTTCAGTGACATTGAAATAAATTACACCTGTAAGCGTTGCAGTGCGTTGTGTATGCTCTAGTACTTTGATAAATTTCATCAGAGAAAACCTATTCTGACTCGTTTAACAGTATCTGTTTCTAATTGGATATTATTTTAATGGGTTCAGAGTGTGTAATTAAGGATCTCTTATACATGACTTGCCCTCGTTTACTCCCATAACAGATTAATCAAATATAAAATTTTTTCAACCGCGTTTGGTAACATATGCTCAGACTCGATTCAGCCTACAAAATAACTAGGCGAACGCTTTATCATTCTTTTTTTTAATGAAAACGTAGATAAGTTTGAAAAAGATGGTTACCAGTATGATTCAGGCTGACATCAAGGCTACTTTGAATCATAAATCCATATAATAGCTTTAGCAAATGCACAGACATCCTACATGTATCAGTTATATACTACTTTGGGGCAAATTAAATCATATTTTATTTTGTTATATTGCATTTTTTATGATGGCGGATAGTATAAATATTGGAACTGGACTTGAGCGGTAACAGCTGTGGTTCAACTTCGAAAATCAGGGTACAAAACGAAACTGAACGTGTCAGGCTTCTTCTGAAGAATACAACAGCTATCATGGTCACCTACCAGGCGGACTTTGCTACACAAAAAGGACGCACCTGCTTTTCTCAATGCGGCATTTTCCTTCTTAACCTAATTAAAATGTGCGTAACTACCTGTTAGAATATATAATCGATATTGCCTGTCTCTATCAAATTTGTACGTTCTAACTGCGCTAATTCGTTCATTCGGAGCCTCGAATGAAAAAAACCGGCACAGACGACGTTGCAATACAATGGAGGTGGACACTTTTGTCGATGGATTAAAAGTAACTTGAAAAAGCCCCTAGTTCTCAGGGTAAGTGAAATATCCAGAATTTATTTATATCTATTTATTTTATTATCAATAGATGGTAATAGTTCAGCTATCAAGTTAGTTTAACTAATATTTAACTTAATGTTAAAAGGCAATGAAAAACTTTTAGATATGTAAGACAGTAATTGCTTATATTAACATACTACATCGGACTGATTGGTGCCGGAAGGACGGTAAACTATAGACCCAAGTCGCAGTTTAATTTGAGTAGACATGTATCAAATGAAATCATTGTGACGTTAGAATAATAGCCATGACTATTATCTAACTAGTAAGGCGGTGCGCTGATGTGAAACGATGTTCGGCCTTTCCGCAAAGGTCAAGAAACCAGTTAGGGTTTTTAATTGTAATCTCACAAAGTTTAGCTTTCCATTAACAGGAAATCGTCCGCCGATGGCCCGTAGAGGGCTCTACTCCTGAGAAAACTGATAGCTAATTAAAAATTCCTCTTTTTTTTGCGTTTCCAGTATTAGAGGAAGGGAACGGAACTTGAATCATATTAATGATGCTTCGTACTTTTGAAAATAAAAAGTTTAGATTCAGTTGGAACGGAGATGGAAGCTTATGAATACAGACTCAATTAGTTCCGATTGGAACTTGCGTTTTAGTTTAGTCGATATAGTCCTGAATAAGGATAAAAATAGAAAGAACAAAGTCTAAACTATATTGTTTACTAAATAATCGCCCCTCAATTTGGAATCAGTGAATACCGTACTGATACAACCCGTAAGCTATGCCTTAAGAACTAGCAGACTCTGCGATTCCTATAACGGTAGATATGAAAGTTCTTGTACGACCCTTGATCCGTATATTATTGGTAATGCTTTCATCATGGCAAAACTAAGTTCCCTTGCCGTGACCGTGTGTTAACAGCTATGCGATAGCGGGGGTATCGTCATATATCCTGTAAAGCAACATCGTTAAAGCAGAAGCTCATTTAGGTAAATTATAGATAACACAACTATTGATTGCCGTAGTAGAAGGTAGAAAGCCGTATGAATGAATAAAAAATCGACTTAGAGCACCCATTCAGTCCAAGCCGGCTTTATAACCAACTCCGAAGAATTATATTTTTGGCCGTTTTAACTGCCATATATTTAGTACGTTAGGGTATCACGATGTGAACGGGTTTAAAGAAAGCATTTTAAAAAGACATATTCGGACGCTTCTATTTGGACCATAGTTGAAGGAAATATCGACGTAACTAGCAGTTACATGAAATAGTTTTTAAGCAAATATACAATAGTACCTGATCGTGAATACTGCTGCAGACTAGTGGAAAAGACAGTTACTCGCCCGAGAAGCCTGATGCAGACTGGATGAGAAATTGGATCAAACGAATCAGATTATGATTATAATTACTAATTACCAATTTATTTCATCGGTATTTTTTTTTTCTGTTTTACTGTAATTCTTCTTCTGACAGAAGAAAGAAAGTTGAGTGTCCATTAAACATTGAATCATTAACGTGCCTTTGATTAAATCTGCCGACAAAAAACATCTCCAGCGCCTCATCAAACCTTCACGTTCCAATATGATCGAAATCAATGGGGAAGCCTTGTCACAGGATATTTAATAGAAGCTAGGACTACTTTGCTGGGATACAACAGTTGAAATACATTAAAGTTGTTTTCTGTGAATTAACTGTGCGATTGGATGAGCACCAAAGCAACGAGAGGACGAGCTTCTTACTCCAAATGGCTTTGTTTTTTTCACTATAATCTCCTTAATAACTTCGGTCTGAACAAAACCCCTCAGACTTTCGTAAATCACCTCGTACGATGCTTAATAAATTTGGTATTATGGAATATTATTTAAAAACTGATTCACTGAGAAATATACTCAACCGCTATGCGTTCCGAATTGAATTCGTTACCAAACAATAATATTAAACAAGGAGTTAATATATTAATGTCGTACTTGCCAGCGGTAGGCGATGGATGTTTAAATGTTGCCTGAAGTTTTTAACGTTGATACTCTTTTCTATGTTTTTCCAACCTGAAGCTAGGGGAGTAGACCTTCCGGTGCCTCGTTATATCCATCCATTTCGTTCTACTTTTACTCGGACTCTGCAGTGTTTATGCAGCTCTCTGACGCTTGTTGGCCTTTTTTGTTGAGAATTTTGGACGTCTTATACAAGCGACAAAAAAACAAACGGAAGACATTTTATCGGAGCTGTTTTCTTTTGGAAATTATCTACCAATTCACAAAGCAACCTTACAAGACAATGGGAGTCTACATTGTTTTTATATTTCAATATAAAATAATACGCTACATTGCACGTAACATATCCATTTTTAAATAACATTGTTTTGTAAGTATTCTATCTCAGCGTTCTAATTTCTATTTAACGATAGTCCTCTCGATATTGTTTAAGCTGGGTTTGTTAGAATCCTATAGATTCGTTAGCATAAAAAATTATTCCAGAATCGGCCATGTTTCTAACACCAAAGGGGGTTAGCATTGTTTTTCATACTTTTCTGCGTGGAAAAATGCTTGTGCTTCATTGTACTGCTTATCAAGATCGTTGTGCTCCTAACTGCCATATTCCACCCTTGAACTTGACATCATCGCTATCTTCTTGACGTTATTGAACATGAGGATGATCTATAAGTCTATCGTTAGTGTCGTCACTAAACGCTTGATGAAAGCTGAATGATACTATCGACTAACAACACATGTATACAAGTTCTTAAACATGATTCATTGTATGAACTCTTAACTAAACAAAAGAAAATTTACTATATTAAGAAACTATGTGGAGGTCACATTGCCGTTCAGTCATTGCACACAAATCGGTTGAAACGCTCTTAAAGATTCAAGTCTGTTTCAGAAACGTTTGCGCCTAATTAAACAAACATTCGATAGTATCTGTCTATAGATGCTACACTCATAGAACGTGTAAACAAACAATGTATCTCTGTCGGACATCTTTTCTGTAATTTGTTCAGCTGTGAAATGCATAGGCGCAGAATTTTTTCTATTCTTCTTAATGACAAACTGCCTGTAGGCGCGATCACTTTTTCCCGCCTTCTTTACTGTAGTCAATGTACAAGAGCCCCTTTTGAGAACCAGACGCCCCTTTCGGGTTGTCAAAACGCAAAGTTTTATCCAAGCACTGTCTATTAAAAGTTGTGGATCCGTATGTTAGTGGCAGGTCTAAAACAGTTACAATAGCGAAACCCGTTTCCCTCCCTGCTTTTCTCGTAAAGCGTTTGCAGTGTCATTTCCGACAAGATTCGCGAATGCCAGGAGCAGTTGTTAGGCTCATCGTATTTGTCGAATTTTAGGCCCGAACTATTTATCGTTCGGCGCATGCTTTCATAGGTCCTAGAATAAAAAAAAAAAAGCTGGCAACATGTATGTTTCAAATATCGTTTCACTGGTCCATGTCGTCTAACAGTGAATATACTCTTCTAGCCGCGTATGCGAACCGCTGAACATCACATGAGTAAGGTTTACCTAGCTAACATCCACATGATTAGAAACAAAAGACATGGATAGTCTCGAAGGCAGTGGTCGGTGCTCTAAAATAAAAGGAACGTTTGAAAGGATGTGCTGGTTAGAAGAACCGGGGGGCAGTAGCAGTGGGTACCGAAAATTTCGATCCTGCCAAACGCTAAGAACATTCTTGCATGACATATAATTTATTGGAACGTTAGAGTTAATAGTTTATGCTTATTAACTCGATTATTTATATCAATTTTAGATAAGTAAAGAAAATTTGCTATATTAAGAAACTATGTGGAGATCACGTTAAAGTTGCGGTTTCTCAAATCTCTTAACGATTCAAATCAGGTCGAACATTCTGCTGTGTTTGCGACTAATGGCCCTTTAAAGCGTATGTATGATAGATATACAGGACCTTAGTCTTATTTAAATAAAATCTTTTCTGTATAAGAAAAATATACACCGATTCGAGTAGTGCTCTTATATATATATATATATATATATATATATATATATATATATATATATATATGTATATAATTTAGAAACAAGGACATCAGTTTTAACAGAAAATAAGGTCCATTTCAGGGGACCGCTTTGCGTATATCTAAATGTGTTTCAAACGAGAAAATTTCCTACCTAGATCAAAGGCAAATTTCATGTGATCCTAAATCGAGGTAACTTATTATTCATAGGATATATTCCATGTTTTGTTTAAATGCCTAAATATGTTTTTCAATTTACTGATCACCGCGCTCTAGCTAGTTTTCTTTTGTTCTCGAACAAAAGGTGGATTGAAAGTTTTTTGGCGTTTCAGTACAGACTCACGGATAAACAATCATTGTATACTTTACAGGTAGAAGTAAAAGTTACGTATAGATAAAAGAGACAAGGAAATCGTATTAATCTCTATATTCCGGACCAGATTAGAGCCCGCAATGTTTCGGAGCTGAACAGGTGGTGGGGTGACTGGCGCGTACTCCAGCCCGATAGGGTAGTGTACACAAATTATCTATACGATTTGTATGTACTTTGCATAGACAAAGTAGCGTTCGCGAGATTTTTCTCTAAATACACCTATCTATAACGGCAATATATCTAAATAAATTTAGATATACTGCCGTTAACAAATAACGATCAATCACACAATAGATAGAAATGATAGAGCGTCCACGATCTCCCGCTGTGGCGTATTCGAATAACTAAGCAGATAAAGCTATTTCCAATCAGGCTATCGCTTTGGTCCGTATCTCCTTCGTCCAAAAAATCCAATAAGGTAGATAAGCTTTGCTAGAAACGATAGTCCGTAGTAGAAAAAAAGGTTTTCGAACTAATTATTTGGAATGTACCGAGCAAATGAATGCTCCGAATGTTTACATTTGCTTTAATATAATAATAATAATAAAAATAAAGCATTTCATGTTGCTGAGGGCATAAATGTGGGCGTTTTCTTGAGCCGAAAAAAACTGGGATTGTGATTACCTTATCTCACTGATCGGAATCGTAGCCGCTGAATGCAATCCGATAAAACGATTTGGCGTAATCGTGAATTTTTTTTCGGCTTAATTTCTTTGGGTATATGATATTATAATCATGACGATGTTGAAATACTCACCCGTATGGTTCTCACTCGTCAGATGATCCGCTGGCGACCTTTTGATTTCAGGTAGACCAGCAAAGATACGAGTACGCTCAAGTAACGACCTTTACCGACAGAACATCTATATAAATATGAGGTAGAAATTTGATTAATGAGTCAGTGGGTAAAATTGAATTTGCGTTGTAAGCGGCAAAAGATACGGGATGAAGTTGCAGCCGTGGGATGCAATTTGTGAACAGATAGATCACTATAGTGAACAAAGTTTAGACACGAAAAACTTTACGGCAAACAGACTTAGCGAGAAAAACGTTACGGTGACTCAAGTGGCGAATTTGTTGCTTATTAGGATTACTTCGTCGATTAGGATAGCTTTGAAATGCTTTTGACAAAAAATACACAGCCATAAATAGATCATCTATACTAACCATTAGAGATAAACAGAAACAAGCTCAAATACGGATACAGGTGTTTCATACAATTAACAGTTGAGCTCATAGTGAGAATTTGTGAACGGCTACTTGTGACAAAAATAAGATTGATATCTCTAGAATAAGATACTTCGGTGATTTGTTGTTTTTATACAGAACTTCCTGTTGCTACTGTAAAGTTCTCATGACCCGAATCGCAAGTTAGTTATATTCTTTGATCCTTGTATCTTTAGTTGGTCGCGCCATCTTCATTGCAGGGTCCGGGAGAACTCTTAACGGCATTAGCAGTTGGCGATGATGGCAAGCGGACATCTTGTCTATTCTCTCGCTAACAATCTATAAAAGTCCGAGGAAACGCCGTGCATTATTGTCGACTGACGGATACATCAGCTATCGCAATTTATATTTCCACTCTTCATTCTCTGTGAGACGGTGCTTATTGCGTATAGGGAATTCTGAGTTTTACTCTGTTTAGTACAGTCGTTGTCGTCATCGTCCGTTAATATATTGGAGCCTATCTTTCCAAATGGTAAGTTAGTGGCCTGTGTCAATGTTGTGCCGCGTGACAAAACAAACCGATATGTAACTATGCTGATGTTCGGTAAACGGGCAGTAAGGCGTTGCCCACCTGTAGGGATATGAAAAAACATATGTTTCTATGCAGTGTACCAATGTAGCTTCATGTATTCTTGCCAACGGTGTTTCGACAATCCCAGAATTAACCTCGCGCACTCGGTCCGCAAATGGGACCTGCATTAATTGATCGAAGCTTCGCCTTTTCTGTTCGTCTCCAAAATGCTTCTAAGCTGAGACTTAAAAGACTCGGTAGAAGCCAGGAGTAGTTTGCCACATTGTGCTCGGCTCGATGTATGCAACGTTATTCTGGTGCTATGCATTGCATACTTACGTAAAACTATCTATTGTTTCCAATAACGTTTAAAGCTTTAATTATTTTTCGAGAGATACGAAATGGGGGAATTACTTCGCATCTTTATAGTCATCTCAATTTTCGAAACCGTTTCACTCTACCTAATTCCTTCAGTAATGTTAAATATCTGTTTTATCTCATTTATGGTCATATATCGAAAGTATATCGTCAACCGTATAGGCCATAAATCGGATAAAGGATATTTTACTTCGCAGATAACGGCGTTTGCTTGTGTACCAAACGAATATATGTTGTTTAAAGCAAGCCCCATTAAAAAACATAAAGCAGAATGTTTGATGATACTAACATGGCGCTACGCGTACCGCTCCACGACTACAAAGGCGATTGCATCTTATAGCCAGACAGAACAGGATATTCGTCCAAGGACGCTAAGGCGAACTTCAGAATCTGCATCAGCCCTAATTAATGCACGCATTAATTATGATTATCCATGTTCGTATAGTTACGAATTTTTTTAAGTGCCCTTTTTATGCCCTTGTGGGCGGGGAAGCAGGGAAATTGTATCCTTTCTATGAAATTAACCTAGTTCTTACCTTAATAAACATTGTTAAGAAAGCTGCTATATAATACAGTATGTAATCATTCTGCGCACAAGTGCACATGCTGTTTTTAGCTTTATGTTGAGCTTTCGCCATGAAGCGTTTCGTGATATGTTGTTGGAAGCAAAACTTTATTATAGGAAAATGTGTTTACCGCATTGAACTTTCTGCCATGATACTGAGTACGCGGGCATTTTGACCTTGTCAAGAAATCAGCCGCTATGACGAGAGCATTTACGGTCCTCAGGGACGTTAGCCCGTGTCTAGTTTCGTTAGCAGATACTTAAGCTCAGAGAAAACTCACTGGAAATTTCACAATCGCGTAGGATACAAAATTGGTAAGGTTATCTAGTATACTACGATATAATAGGATCAATTAATTAAACGCTTATTGAGTGCGTAGTTATCCTGAAGCTAAACATATTTCACGACATCTCCAGAATTAAAGTTATCACATTTTTCAGATCAATCACTGCTAGCCTAATTTTGTTTCAACCAAGCACGCTGCGATTATATAAGCAGCCATTTAGACGAATATATACCTCGTCCAAAACGTGAAGAAAATTCAGAACCGATGATCAAGTCTCGGATTGCTGATACTAAAATGCATCGGATGATTGCCATGTCCACAGAATCCGTCGTTCGCCGCCGTCTTTATTGCTACGTATTGCCTTATGTTGACGAGGGTGACATGGGGCCAACGTCGCCAATCCCCATTCAACCGTTTCGGAGCTCGCCTCCAAGGCGACAGTAGCAGGGGCCGGCACCAAAATCTTTCTCCGATTCCAGTACCAAAAGACTACGACTCGCTGGAGCCGTTTGATTTTGCCTATGCGTCCAATGACGACGAAGGTTCACATTCACACAACCAACACGGAGACACCAATGGACGCGTCAATGGTGAATATGAAATTCAACTAGAGGATGGACGCTCCCGGGTAGTCAGGTGAGCACTTGCCACTATTTATTTAGTACGAATTTCAAACATGAAGGACTCTGAATACGATAAATGAATAACTTCACAGGTATATCTGTTGCTTCTATCTGAAGAAGATATGTTACAGTTGACTATCTAGTTTGTATGTTCCTAAATCTAAACATTAAGACTTATCTTAAGCTATACAATAGTGCGGTCGGGGGACGAAGGCACTGTTTTCTTACCGCTGGCTTGACGGACGTCCAGTTACTTTAAGGTCTTGACTTTGACTTCCAGGTAATCATGGTCATTGCGTTTAGCTTTTTACTAGTTTTACAGTTGGATGAAATCCATGATTTATTTCTAGTGCCGCGCACTGAAAGCTGTTAAAGGTGATGAAAATCTCTAACTAACTATACGACATGCAGTAATAGTACATAGGTCATAGGTCACGAATAGCTGATCGTAGGAATCGTATATGCTTTTGAAGTACTGAATACAAACATCGCTAACAAGGACCCCTCTGTCATTTTCTGCGTACTCCAGTACGCAGACCATGTAATGCGGTATTCAATAACGGGATCGAAACATTTTTTAAGTATTTGCTCGACGTCACAATCTCAAACTGACTAAAAACTAAAGGTGACCAAGCTTTCCGTGTCGCTTTTCTCTAGAGATGTTGAAAATTTCCTTGAACGAGCTTCGTCACTGATTGCCGAAATTACATAACTCCGCAATGTCTTCAGCCGAATATGAAAAAGCTGCAAATCACTTATTTGTTTATGTACGTGTCGTATCCTAGTAATCAGTCTGTTCGTTCTAATATCTAATACGAGAATCAAACGTCGTGAACGTACTGCGCTTTCAATGTTGTCGTCTATCCTCTATCGCAACAGGTACTATGCCGATAATTCGGGCTTTTACGCAGACGTTGTAACTAATGAATTAGGCACTGAAAGTCAAGATCCCGCGGACGTGACGATTCGGTCATCGGCGCCTACCGGGCCCGAAGCCGCCGTAGCCACAAGGCGGAGTTCTCGGCCGCGCAGACCACATTTCCAAGGAGGATTCAGACAGAACCACAGACGTTTCCCATAGAATTCGTCGTGTAGAATATTAACGAAAACCCATCACTTGAATTGAATTGAAAAAATAACGTACATATTTCGTTTATGTTTGAATAAAAAAAAAAAATACAAGAAATCTGTAGTCGATCCTTTAATATTTGTTTGTATTTTTACCAATACTACATTTCATAGGCCTGCAGCGTAAATGTGGTACTGGCGGGTGCCAGTGTTCATTGAAGCAGTGAATTTTCAAGCTGCGCTAATGGATGCTATTAAGAGTCTTCGTACAGAAAATCCTAAGATTATATTTCGCCATTTTTGAAGTTTATATAATTTTTCATCCCTTCTGATGTCTCTAACAAACTGACAAGTTGTCTGAAGAAAATTGATCAAAGAGAAATCGATACAAAGCTAGGATTCTCCGGGAAAAAAGTGCCTAGATCATGTTTTCCCATTTTTTGTTTTATATTGTAACGATGCCTTACCACGATGATTTAAACGATGCGGCATTTTTTAAAGCCGACCTTGACCTATAATATAGGTCTCTTGCTAGTTCTAACCTAAAGGACGCTAAGTAACTCCATTTTTAATTTTTCGCATAAACAACCAATGAGAAGTATTAAGATCGATCGTAGCTAAAATCTACTTTGACAATGAAAACTCGAATAGCTTGAGGCTTGATGAACTTGAGACTCACCTGTTTGTGATGCAATATGCAGCACAACGTTTGGATAAGTTAGTGCCATGTCACAAGATATCACCACTGTAAATGATTGCCAAACACGTGCCTACATATTCACGTAGGAACCCACGGCACGCCTTATAAACAGCTGAAAATCTCGATAACGTAACAGTCTCGTAAAACGCTAATGTGTACAACATGAGCTATGCGAGGGGTACAGTGGCGCCTGTAATACTATTATACCACAAGCTCTGAGAAACAGGTTGTTTCCAACTGCCGGGGGAGCTTCAATTGGTTTTTGCCTATTTCCAATCACAGACCTTCAGATACTAATGTGGTCAAACTACGCGGCAGCTGAAATTACTTATTAGCTAATGTCACACGACTTTATAGACTGAATAATAGTAACCTAAATAACTCATTATCTTTTGCTATCTTAATTAGGCAAGCATGGGAAACCTTTATACTGTAATCTGACCTGTATAGTGATCTGACCTGTGCCATATTGTATGAAAATATTTCGTCATAGTTATTTTGCAATAGCGGACACCATGTGGAAAACCTTTTAGCGAACTCGTGTTCGATAAAAGCAGCCGCAGGCGACTTACGTGTCAGTAGATCCTGACAAGATTCCTAAAACCCATACGACCCACCCCAAGAAAGATCATATGGAAAGTAATAATATTCGGTGAAATTTGCTCCGCGACTATAATAATAAAGCGACTAATCAAAATGATTCCAAGTCAATTTCTCGGAGGAAAATGTTCATAATCTCGCCCCTATAGGCCCTATAAAAGGCTATAAAAGCCCCTATAGGCCCTAATGTAAAGCAGCGATATCGGAGAGGAGACTTTCACTCTGGCCGTTCTTTTTGTTCCAGGACGTGCCACAATATACACTAACCAAAACGCACAAACTTACTTCCTCTGATTTCGCTAAGTGCTTAAACCTAGTATTATGACGACTGAGCTAAGTAGTAAAGAAAAGTGCTGGTACTATTCACGACATGTTTACAAAAGACGTATCTAGATAAAATGCGTCGGTCCATTACACACAGACTTTAACTATCGCAAACATCTGTTGTGTACAGTGAGAAATCGAATAGAAAAAGTCTGCGCGACTACTAGCATAGTTGAACGAAGCATAGATCGGAGTATCGCTAGTTTTACAGTCCTCGGTTTCTAGCTGACTAGGCTTAATCCACTAATAGGAGTCAGACTATCCAAATAGCTTTTGCTTGGTAACTGCCGTGAAGAATAGTGATCGCAGCCACAGTTCCTAGAGAAGGTAAAATAAAGGCAAGCGTTGGCGAAGCGAGAATCACAACTGTCTACAAGTAGGATTTTTCTGGGCCGCGTATGTGCCTTTAAAGGACGTGTGGGTTAAGCTGCTCGCGACATAGCTGATTTGCTTTGGGCTTCTACATATGGTCATATTAAACATGATGTTCTGGCTGAAGTATAAACCATTCATTCAGTAATAGACTCTTCGGACAAAGAAAATAGTCACAGAAAGCATAAGAATTATACCTAAATCCATAACGACAAAGTTTATCATAAAGCAAAAAGGGCTGAAAACGTAAGAATATGGCTCATATCGACGTTAAGTGAATGTGCATGCCAAATTATCTTCGATAAATGCTAATGGGAGCCTGAAATAAGTGACAGTATCCGAAAAAATCCTTGCACAAAAGGACACAATTCACCTGCGCTTCTACCTGAATGCAATACACCTTATCAATGTTATAGGAACTGGTAATCAAACCTATTTGTTACGACAACTTTAGTGAAATTAATGAATATCAATATTATGATATATATGCGTACATTTACGCAATGTTGCACTAAATAGTTTTCCTTATATACCATATCTTACATCTGGTCGCTTTCACTACATTATTCCCATTTGAAAGATAGTATGAACAAACACCATCCGATTTACGTATTCGAAGCGAAACAAGAGTTAGTATATCTGAATATTATCGATAATATTAGGCGATGGGATATAGCACTTTGAGAGAATGGTTAAGTTATATTGTTGCCTTGTAGACTGACATCACCAGGGCAAGCTTATTCCGCCGAGTGTGGAACTTGCGGCGTTTAGATTCGTTTCCGCCAAAATCGCTACCTACAAATCTTAAATATCATTATGTATTTCCGAACGAAATTTAGACATAGACCTCCTGACATTACTTCAACCAGACGTCTCGATAGAATCAAGTTAACCTGTCGTGAACAAAATGAACTCGATTGGCAGATCTGGCATCACACATGTTACGCGGCATTAAAGAGAATCTACTAGATTGACCGATAAAAGATTTAATATGAAGGCCTGTGATTAACTGCATTCAAAGCCTATAAATTAATTAATAGCTGTAATTTAAGGCTATGTTTATTAAGTCACAAGGAGAACAAACTTCTTCTAAGTTGTTTCACAGTTCTGTCAGGTCTTCACCTGCTATCTCCAGGTTCCTTCTCAATTCCCTTTAAGTACCAGTTTGGATGATGCCGACGACGACGTCTATATTTTCCATTGTCCAGATCATTCCTGAGTTTTAATGTGAAAAAAATACATTCGGCTAGGGCCAACTTCTCTGTTCTTTAAGGGACCTTCTCTAGATAGAATTCTAGGCAGCCCTAGGTCCCACAACATTACCTAAATCAGTCGACGTTTAATTTAATACAACAGCCCTAGAGAACAACAACCTATGCTAAACGGTTAGTTACAGATACAGGTTAAACCTAGCGTTTACCCGCACCGATTTTAGGCGCTGTCCGCCCTCTTAACCATGCTAGTCTTATAATATACAGAGGTTGCGGAAGTATCCCGATTTGCTTGTCACCAACTAAATCGCTAAATGTCATTGACAACGCGGTGATAGTAAGAAAGCTCAAAGCACCAGTTGGAATCGATCTGACGCGTCGTCTCCATTCGGTAGCCCTGCCAGTATCTCTTATGGCCGGGATAATTCAAAATCAGCCATCGATACCAATTACCTGTCCAACTTGTGCGTTCTTCGCCAGTCTCGCCGGTACTGCTCTTATCGTTGCAGACAAAGCAGCTGATACAGGTCTCGCGCTGTCTACGCTTCCTCGAGTGCAACCAAAATTAGTCGCAGACAATGTGGTTTACAAAGTAGACGCTGCTACTGCTGTCAAAGAACTTACTGTGAAAAAGCAACCCATACAAGGGTCAGTGCAAATACCTAAGGAAGTAAACGCCAACACGGTTGAAAGCCTACCGTTAAGACTCGAAGCAGGAACGGCACCATCCGTCGAAGTTCCTGGTTTATCACGGAACACTGTTACTACTTCCGACGAACGGACAAAGGCCAAGCAAGCGTCATCAAGTAAACCGTCGTATGTTATTTCAGCGCATGGCCTTGTGTACTATTACTATTACATATTTTTATAATAGCGCAATAGTCATTAGACTTATTGGTTTTTGTACCTAGCAGCCTTTTCAGTATTGAGGACCGTGGACATTTGTTATTTCTGTAAGGCTAAAGCAGAGGATAACACCCCTTCTGTTATTTACTTCCCTCTGATAGGGAGGTAGTCTGGGAATAATGACATGTCAAGTTACACCTAATCTTCTCGATTAAGGTTGATGAAGAGCGAAAAGTAGTGAAGATATGCGCACGAGTTCTCGTTTAATCGTAGTAAAACATAAATTCCGCAGAACACCTCTTACATACTCCCAAACGAAATAAGTTTATTTGGTCAAAATATATGTCACTATGTAAAATAGTATATTTGTACCAGATAAACTGAGGGCACGTATGTTTATACATATATACTCTGTCTATGTATTTTTTTCTCTCTCGTTTCAAGCTCTCTAGAAAAGACACCGCAAGCAGCTAAGGCGATTCCTACGCCAACGGCAGCCCCCAAGTCTAATACTGAAGAATGGGCAGACTTCAGGGAAAGCGCCCAATCGAACTACCTACCTGAAGTCGAAGAGATTTGTGGTATAACGAAGGAATTTATGAAGCGCCTCGACGATTTCGATCTGTCGAGTGAAATTTTAATTCCCGAAGGCCTCACGGATTTTATCACCCGGGAAGACGATGATCTAGCAATCTAAGGCAAATGTTTATACAGGAAGTCCCACTACAGAGTGGGAGCTTTCGTTCGGCGGGGACCCGCTACTTTGTCCATGTCCAGAGTGCTACGCCAGCCACGAAGAAGTCTTCACTTGCTGCTGCCTTCGATGAATTTTAGTTCAGCGCCTTACCGGAAGCTGATGGCATCAAAATGAATACCCAAATAGCGAAAACAACTTTCGAATCCGTGAAGTACGGCTCGAACAATCCTGCGTCGAAGCAGTTCTGTTTCAAAGCGTATCATTTCGATCGATATTAGCCTATTATTTTTCTATAAGTTATATGAGACAGCCGGTCAATAAACTAAATAAACTCTTTCAAAATGTCGTTTGAATGTTTTATACATATATACTCTGATTTGACAATTTGCCTAGTTAACGATTGCTGGGCAACAAGTGCAGAAAACTTAACCCGAAAAACTTGCCACTGACAGGCCTCATTGAACAGCTAGAGCAGCTATAATAAGGATAGTGTATGGTGCAGTAACAGAGTTATGTTTTATCAAATTCGAACAATACATAGAGTACAGAAAAATGCAGCAATTCATAGTTTTTGTTCTACTACGGATAAACGGTGATTTTATCTCAACTATAAACACGCTGTCTTCTACAAAAAATAGCGAAACAATTAACGTCGAATAGCAGTAAGGGCTCGTAGTCCTTCAAATCGCTAAGGCATGCTTTTATATTTGTGGCGGTTTGTTGGTCGGACCTGATGGTATTAACGACAAAAATCATCGTCACAATCTCGTTCGATCGTTGTCGTAAGAGAAACGTAGCGTATTACCTGTACACCACATAGCCTGGTCACCGTAGTAATTAAAAACAATATTTTCTAGTTAAAACTCAATATCAAAGGAAGCTTATGTTTTACTCTGCCAAACACTGGGCGTTAGTTAACAATAAGTTACTAGAAAAAAGCGATACATTCCGCCGCACGGTAGGGTGATTGATCAATTAATTACACGCCACAATATTATACGTAAACAAATGTATTGGGGGCAGAAATTGTCCGTCCTGTGTAAATTAAGTCATTTAGTTAATTAGGTTTAGAAGTTTCCACGCCACTAGAGAACGCAGAGATAGCTTTATAAATGGTTTTTTCATTGTTGCAACTACCGCAGGACTCTATATGAGCAACGTCCCCTCTATGTACGTTCATTCAGCAACATACCGAAGCCCGCCAAGATAATATTTACTATTCGATAGGCTTCACTATCCAGAACGTCTTCTGAATATCAGCTGCGCTTAATACTAGCATCTGGTTGGTTATCTTTCTCCAACAAGCGCCTATCCGTCGTCCGGGTTGAGTCGGTAAGCGATCAGTAATCAATTCTTTACGTATATACTTATACCTACAGACCGTTTGCAACGATCAATATTTTACTTCGTTTGTTCAGATACGCTTTTAGTTCATCCCAAACGTGTCGACGGTGAGACGACCGTTTGTCCTTGCGTGAGCTTCCAGCTAACAGAACAGCTCGTACCAACAAGAAAGATGACCAAATCTCCCTAATCCATAGACGCGATGCTGGCTGAATGACATCACAATAGCTCAGTCGTTGGTTAGTTGAGTAAAATCGTCGGGCTGACTTGCGCTCAACTCGTACTTCTATTAATTCTAAACGCCATCATCGGAATATGCGCTTCTTCGCTTGTACACGCTCGCAATATAGACCTGTTTGGGAAAGATTGTATTGTCTCTTTACTTGGGCGAATAACGAAGATTCCCGGATAATGGCGACAAATACGAAATGATTGAATGCGATGTAATTGTGAGTTACTTAATATAGCGAGAAAAAGAACATCTGTGACGCTTCGTTCACGAACTGTAGTTCCCACGTAAATATTGTTGCACGGTTAAAACGATCGAAACACTGAGCAAGCACCTACGGATCTACAACAGGTACTGTTGCAATGGTACGGGACCGTACGAAGTATTTATTCCACTTAAGTATGGAAGAAGCTGTTGATGTATGTAGCGTAACAGGTTTTGCTGATTAACATCTACAAACGATAGTTTTGTCTGGGGCATCATATAGTTTTTATGTTGCTTCCTCGTCTGCGAGGACAAAACCAATTGACTAGTGACGTCTGTAGTTGACTAGAGATAAAATTTTAGTAATAAAAATTGGATCAGCTACATAACTACTTCTTAAACAATATACGAAAGCATGGGTTGATTGTAAACAAAGAGCTGCGTGACACAGGTCCCAAATAAACTAGATGCAAATATTTTCATTGAAGAGGTGCTCCGATTGCTGCCTATCTATCAATTCAATGTCGGAAGGCAAGAAGGCCCTACGGTTGACGAAGTAGGCCAAACAGTTACATGAACCTGGACGTAGGTCGACAATTGGTAGTGTGCATTCATGGAGGCCGAATCTGACTTATACTCTCGATAGTAGTATAGTGTACTATCGTTTCTCTACAACCTAGGTGGGAAACCTCTATACACGAACAGTACGACATAGCTTCCCAGAGCAGGTACTCTAGTAAATAGAGATGTCTATAGGTCAGCAAGCGGGTTATGGAAAAACATCTTCGTAAACGAACTTTGTATACTGTTACATCGAGATTTCTGACTTCATTCTAGAGAACGGATTGAAATACAGCAAGGCGTATGAACAACTGTGCAGACGTACTAGTTATAGGAAAATCAGTGGTTCACTCTAAGAGCACTTCTTCGTGACGTTTTACTTCGTCATTTAAAACTTGTTCGATGGATCTGTTTGCCTGCGCAGGTCACGATTCTCCCACATCTTTTGTACAATACCGAAAGACAAGACACACAATTCTGTTTGTTCGGTATCGTGTCTCAAACGGTTACACGATCCACGCATACAAATAATAGCTTAACGCTTATGCGTAATTCAGGCTCTTTTTTTCTGCAATACAGGAAAGTTTATTGCTTTTTCGGAAACAAAACTTCGACGCGTTTAGGCGTCAGTCCTTTCTTTTTTTTCTGGATAGGTTAAAAGTTTATGGGGCAATGAATTGCACGAAAATAGTTTTATGTAATCATTATTCTCTGTGTATGGTTAGATACTAGGCTCGTTCATACCGAAGAGTAAGATCAAAATACCAGTTAGAAACAGTTACGCAACGCGTAACCTGTGTTTTGCAAGGTAGCCATCCTCACTCCAATCCGGCGCTTTCGTGATTCGAAAGCCCAAACGTCTGTCAAAGCGTAGCAAAGGTTGATAGTATTGTGTGACGCTTTTCGCAAGGACCATTGCTGATTGCGTATGTATGTATGTATGTATGTATGTATGTATGTCATTCGACACTTAATGGCCAGCTAAAAAATGACCGAAGTACAACGCGATTCCTTTTTATCATTTTTTTTTAAAGGAAGAACATGATTGTAAAATCGATATATTGTATATACGAATGCTAAATTATCTATACAAATCAACGCTATTGTACACTAACAGCGTAGTCTTTCGGACCCTTCGTTCCTGCTTCCATGAGAAGGCACGAGCATATACACGTTGATAGCTTTAGCTCTGGCCGGCTACTTAATCTATCCGATTTTGTTCACTCTAACCTTATTTTATTTTTTCAGGATGCTCGCGACTCGGCGGGTGAAGAGGTCGCGGCAGCAGATGACGCAACTTCATCATCCTCAGAGGATCAGATAGCTATGACAGTGACAGCCATACCCCCGTCGGCAAGTGGGTCTGCGGAGTCCTTAACGACGCCCACAACAACTGTTGTTGAAACTCCGATGTCAACAACAGACTCGAGGCCCGCGTCAATGAAAGCATCCGTTGCGACCGTGTTGTCAAACCCACTGTTGTCGGCTACACCGGAAACAAAACTTTCGGAAGTGCCCATCCCTTCGTAGGTGTCGTTGTTTTCATAATTATGTACTAATTTTTTAGCATATTTAATCGCTCTATGCTGTTATAACGTTTCTTCGAAAAAGTAAAATAGTTGTTATTTGTGCATTTGTATACCTAGCATGATACTATACGGATATGATCAGGTGGAAGGAAACATGTTAGAATTATGACCGATAACAGCTTTGTTCAAAAGTAAGTTTTGACTGTGTATGCTAGACTTTCTATATTGTCTAGGTGCGAGTGACTGCGCGTCCCAGATATAAGGTGCGCCATATTGCTACATACGTTAACATTAACTAAATAGATTTCATTGCTGCATTACAATAAAGCGATACATCCGAGGTGACTTCTACTGAAGGCTTCAGTGACGCATGGCAAGATAACCTTCGGTTCAGAAGGTCAAAATTTCAATTTGGACAAAAACGCAAACCGGTACGTGTATTGCTGCGCGATTTGTCCTCCCCCGTACAATACGTACATTTGTTTAAAGACAATTACCATATATCAAATGACGACATTTATCGCTTTATGAAAAAATGTTTCCATTGCTGTAGCTGGTCCCTTCCAGCACGAACCGGAACCGCACCGTGTGTTTACGGCCGGTTTCGGTATTAGAACTCCCCCGTTTACTGGTATATCGTCACTTCACCGTCACGGAGATCGTTCTGTCTGTTAAACCGTTTGCTATTGGCCGTTGCTAATTTCCGCGCTTGGCAGTTGCGTCTGCAGAGAATGAAAGGACAATTTCCTAGAATGTTTTTTTTTGTAGGCATCGCAGAAATTGCGTCGAGAAGAGCCTGTGGCATCCGAAACAGAGTCCGAAACATCGATGTTTGTACGCGAAACACAAATGGCATATAAGAGAGAAAAGAACGAGGTCAAACAAGAATCAGACAAATTGACCGACAGGTCAATAGTGGCAACAACGGTAAACGGAGCAATCGAGACTGTTGCAGAAGCGTGCGTTTTTTTTTCGTTTTAATTATATTAGGTAGTTGGTTACCGCATATCTCTTTGGTTTAGGCGTCGGACTCTTTCTATTAGAAAGATTACTTTGTTACTACTAATTATCTGTCCTGATCGTTATCTGTATTATAATATTCATTTAGATTGAATAATTTTAAGAAATTCTGTGTGCAGTCTTTACAATTGTTCTATTGTATTTAACTCCGTTAAGATACAAATGGGACAAATTTGTATGGCAGGCAAAAAAATCGCAGTATAAATTTAATGTGAGAACGATTCCTATTTAGCTGCGTTACCTGTTTGGTTTTTTCTTCCGTCAAAATTATAATGGGTTACGCTGAATTGGGTGACGGGAGTATTTTTCACTTCCTGGCTATCCTTCCTACTAAAGCACGGCTTCGCTATTGCATCGAGGGTCCAGCTCATTAGAACGAATAGTTGAACTGGGTCTCGTTTGACTTCAAGGTTTTTTCAACATTCTCAGAACGATTTCAGACTAGTTGTACCGTGTTGTGAGACGTTAAAACTTATAATTAACATGTGCAGTTATTTCGCCGCCACTGCTGTAGACAAATACCTGAGGAGGACTCTGAAGAATCGGCGCATGAAGAGATGTGGCACGAAAACGTACAAAAAGATTCACCCCCTCCAGCTAAATATACAAACGTGCCGATCGCAGTACATCGGCCGGCAGTACATCGGGACGATGTCCCGCGCAGTACAAAGGTTCCACCTGTTCGTCAGAACATAACGAAGAACCCACGGGGCACAGCTTCGGAAGCACAGCTTCAGCGGCTGGTTGATGAAATTGCCAAACTTAAAGAAGAGATTTTGAGACGTCAGGTAAGCGAGAGCTTTACTTGTTATTGTTTATTAACGCGCTTTGTTACACACTCTATTTTGAAGGATGCGTGTTTTGTGGCCACTTGACAACAAGAGTATTTACATTTATTTTGATTTAAAAACTCGATTAAGTAATCGAGGAATTTTAGTAGAAATTATAAAGTGCATAAAGTTCACTTTATAACGCATTGAATTATTCTGTTCAAATTCGGTTCGTACTTTATGGATGGCCAATGTTTGTAACTTGGACGCTTAGCAACTAATTAATAACTTAGCAACTAGCCGTCAACTTTGCTGCTATTCTCGTAACTAATAGTTACGAACAAATTACGAGCGAACTCCTCCGGCATCTCAAAGTGGTCGTGGGAATGTATAGACGGAAACGCATCGGCTCAGCCGAAGCCTAAGCTTATACTTTTGTTGTAGCCAACTGTCAATTAAAATGGAGAACAAAATGCCATTTTAGTTAACCCGGATTATGAGCCAAGAAAACGCATACCGTAACCGTACTCGCCAATCGGAAGTAATACATGTCTCTTATGTTTACATAGGCTTGTTAGATTGTTTGTTAACATTAGATCAGCTGTGTAAATTTATCAGTGTCAATTGCAAGCGTTTAGAGTTTTCCAACCTGCCGTGATTGCTTCTGGACTACTTGGTTTCCATCCACAAAATCTCCTACTTTAAAACTGAACTCACTCGTCGAAAGCTATAAATGCTAAAATCGACCATCCAGTCATTGAACAAAATCTTCCAGAACATTGTTTCGATCAGACCACTCTCTCTAGAAAGAATAACATCTGCCGACAAAATGTCAGGCTCGTATGCAAGGGCCATCTCTGTTTCTATAAACCTGTCGCGTAATTATGTTAGATTATGTGAGAAATCTCGGTCAAGCGATACACAACACAGGCCCTCCAACACTCCCTTCGTGCTCTGTTAAACAATGAATATATTGGCCTAGAAAATGGACCATGGCTATATAGCCATTACCAAATATTTGATGAATCTTACTAAACAGCATAAACTTTGACCTGTTTGTCGCAAAACTGACTTTCGTGTGACAGCAAGCCGAACCAACTGCGGTGCGTTGTTCAGGCCTAATGTGCGACTTCAAACCTAGATTAGGCCGTAAGCCAAAAAGATGAGGCACATTTTTTTGATTGATTCAACGATGTTTCACCGTGGCAAGTTACATTCTGCACCTCAAATAGCTACCCGCATACCCACGAAAATACCTACGACGAGAGCTAAATGCCAGCAAGAGATGTTCCGCTATATATATGTATATATTTGGTCTGGCAGGACAGGAAGAACCTGAAGCACTAACACATCGTAGATTACATGTGCAGCAATAAAGAGAACTACGAAGAGACGCAGGAAATATAGCACAAGGGGGAGACTAATCTATAACAAGGTACCACTATTCCTGTTGTTTCTTAGAATGATGACAGCAGAACAACAAACACAATAGTAGAATACGGCTATCCTACCCGAATCGTTGTTCTTACATTTGCGACATGTTTCAATGGTTACAGAGAGATTCCATAGCTCTATTAAGCGCCACTCCACCAGCGGCGTCCACTCCACAGCCACAGCCGCCGCCGCCGGCGCCATCGCCGCCGCCATCGCCAGCTGGGGTCGGCTTCCAGGGCTATGCCCTTCGAGAGCCGCCCGTTCAACCAGTTGCTCCTTTGCCCGCATATAACATAAATGACCAACCTCCTATTCAGGCAGTAGTAGAAGTTAAGGGGCAAATGAAGGCCGCAGAAGTAAATCGAGAGATTATAGCACAAATTGCTAAACAACAAACCGAACTTCAAATGAAAGTAGAGAAAGTAGCGCAGAAGACAATAAAGCGAGAGAAACCGTAAGTGTAAAGCTTTTGACGAATCTGTTAAGTGGTGATACTATATTATTGATTGCTAAACAAAGCATCCACAGTAAAGTGGAACAGGGCTTTCATAGACGGCTAATGTAAATACCACCATAATCGTGTGTTTAACTCATTTCAGTATAGAACGACGGTTCTGAACGTAGAACGAAAAACATTCGTCAGGTCTTACCAAGAGTTAATAGTGTTTCGAACAAGGACAAAGGAAGATGTGAATCTAATCAAAACTATAATTCAATATGCTGGCTAAATTCCCGCACTAAGCAGGCAAATACCTAGGAGTGAGGCCTGCTATTCTAAGCAGGATTCACACGTTACATTTTCACAAAAAGTTGGCGAGACAACGTTTGTTACCCAGCCGTAGTGATCTCTGTGGCTACAGGGGCAAGCAATATGGTGGCTTAAACACCTTATTTGAATGATGGTGAACCATCATTCAATTTTTATTTATTGATTTTTATTTTTAATTTATTATTTTTATTTCAATTTATTTATATATTTAATTTTTTTATATTATTATTTTTTATATAATTATTTATATTTAATTTATTATTTGAATGATGGTTTACTTTAGTCATGTGTTTGTACCTTAGAAATGTCTGGGTTTAGGCTCGTTCAAATTAGTAAACATAAACAATAATAACTGTAATGGTTATCTTATTTGGTTTTAAGGCGGTCCCACGATGAACGTCATTGGGATGAATTCAATGAGACTAAAACGCTAGCTCGACTGCCGACGGCCAAGGTGTTGAGAGGACCGCCAGATGGGGAAGATGTTGAATCGAGCGAGATTCTCATTCCTGACAGCCTTACAGACTTCACACAGGTTGATGACGAGGCTGAGCGACGGCGCAACGCTAGGGCTCCTCTCAGTGATGTGCGTATTTACTCGATCTATTATCTTCATAATGCAAATTGCAAATACGTACACGTACGAAGATCATTTAGCACAGTGCTATAGGGATGTAAACTAGAACGCGCAAGCGCTTAGCTTTTCATTACAGCTGGGTGGCATTGTTACGTTGGTAGACCTGGGTTCTATATTGTGAAGCGTTATTTTGAGAATGGGTTGCTACAAATCGTCGATTTAAGCTATCCGTCCAGCCTGAAGTCGTTGAATCTGTATGAAATACGTGCTTGTTTGCACCTAACCGTAACCCTAAAGGTAAATTCAAAAAGATCTCCCGTTTTTGAGCACTTGCATTTATTTTCATTCCAGTACGCAAACGACCCAGATCACCCTACTCGTGATCCCAAAGGAAGCGCAGCACAAGGGTACGTTGAATTGATATTCTATAAAATAACCTAAAATTTAGAATACATGGGAATATGGGTGTGGCTTTCAATTCTTGTCGGCTGTGTTACTTCCGCTAGTTCCATCTTCCAGTTTCATTCATCTGCCACTCCATCACCAATACCGAGATTAGATAACTAAGTATTAAATTAGTATTTGTACTTACTAGTCATTGTTAATAGCACTTATCTATGAATAATTAGTGGCGTGTGGTACAGTTGGTCTAAATCGAAATATCGTACATTGCCTAAGTCAGTGGATTTTGCCTATTCAAACTAATGACCAAAACAATTGATCTGGGCCCTCAGTAGAAGTTACAAAATTACGTTGACATGCGTCATGGAAATGGATTTCCGTAAAAGATTTCAGCAACAACAGTCGCGACTCGGCTCGATGTCTTTGTGTGTGTGGGGGTTTCATCAATTCATTAACCACAAGATTATTGGTTGTTTGCAAGGTATAACTTGCCTATTTTCGAATATTTCCGTTCCTACTACCAGCCATGCTAACGTTACCAGAATATAGTAGGTGACGATGTTTGCGAGCATCGTTTGCTTTAGCTAGATGCGATCCTTAATGCGCGTGAATTAGGGTACTAGGTGTGGCTTACCAGAAAGGGATGACTGCCACCAACCTCCTATATACGCGAGTCAAAGGTTTGTCTTATAATCCATATGTGCATGTCCACTATTTGCATAGAGCTTTTTAGGAACACTTGGACATGCTCCATGACAACGTGGTAAAATAGAAAGTAAGCTGGAACCACTGTGCAAAAATCACCAACTGGAACAACTATTCAAAAGACTGTACTCAACGCGGGTGCCGTACTTTCAAGGCAGTATCAAATGCGGTGTTTTGCTAGGTGACCATTGATTCTACCGCGACGATGGTGGCGTTTAAATTTAAAATTCAACTGCCGCACAAATCGTGCGAATCCGTTGGACCGAACACATTCCAAAACCCTGTCTTATATTGAAAAGCCCAATTTTCTCAGGTAGTTTTTCCTTACCTGAGTAGAAGCGCTTCAGCTTTGCAATGCAAAATGGAGACTGTCGGACCACTCTTGCGTATGACAGGAGCCGCTATTTTGGATCTTTCCAATCTCGATTAACTTGAAACGCGTTGGTTCTTGAGGAAAACGTCAAGACACCTAGTAGTTTCATTGTTTCTTCACACTTCATTGTTTTTGTCATTGTCAGAAGTTTCGCGAACCAGCTTAAAACATAGAAGAAGAACTAATCTTAGGCAGGCCCTTTTGCTAATACCCTACGAATATAGACGGCTATCATTATTATTTTCACTATAATTAGCGAACACAACTAGTTCACGTAGACGTCAACCTCAAGGGTCACTTTTATGTTTAGAGCATTAGTGTTACCAGGATGACTTATCCAGAATATCTGCACATACCTGTCGGCGTAAGAAGCTAGATCTAATAATCGTTTGGTCTCCCTAGAAGGGAAACGCTTTAATAGAAAGCTAGATTTTTACTTTTCCGTGGCCTTTTCTCGACAAAATTAGTTAGTTTTACCCAAAATTTCATATGAATGTCGAACGTTGTGCGAATATCTTGGAAACGGTTAATCCTATCCAAAAAGGTCCGTAATCAAATTGCTCTCATTTAAGCAACGTGTCTGTCATTCCGATTTAATCCGTTGAGGTACCTAATTAAGAATTAATTAATTTTAATATTTAGACTGTCGAAGTTAAAAAAAAAAAAAAAAAAAGCTGACAAAGACAACGAAGTGTGTTTACGTTCAGAAAAATCAGCCTACCTTTTCTGATAGCACCAACCGTTCTCAAGATAATCGATACGAGATCCTAAATACTGGAGCAACGTAATCTTTTGCACCCGAGTGTATCTGATATTCTGTCCGTTTCATTGTGATGCGGCTGCATTGACGACGCCCAGAATCATGGTGTTACAGCATACTAAAGGGAACGCTCAGGTCCATTTGCTAAGTGCCATACGCCTCCGTGCTAGTGTTGATAGCAGCCTTCTAAAGGCTCAGGATTTACCGACAGACTTTAAGCCACCTGGTAGACTTCGTTGGTATCGCGCTGTTTCTTCAAAGACTCAAAATGCAAGGTTTGTTGACCGACTCGGCGTTTTAAAAACTGGAGGATAACAAGGAATAACCCTAATTCCCTACAAGGTACAAAGGTAACTTCGAAAGAAGGAATCAGACTATAAAAACAGCTGTAGATAAGATTAGGCTTCTTACTGTCACCTTTTGATGCGTATCAATAATCTGTCGACCAATCGTCATCGTATTTAGTTATGTTCATCTTTGGGGTGTAGCTAAATGTAGGTAATAATAGCAGAGAATAAATTGCTGAAATTGTGTGAACAATTCACGGATTAGACGGCGGGAAAAGCTAAAACAATTGAATAACTACAGAGAACTAGAATCGCTATTTAGAATTAGTCGTTTGAGGAAATCCGAAAAAACAATCCGGCCTCGTTCTCTATAATTCGCGCAGACCTTTCAGCATTAACGGTAAATATGTTTCAGAAAATGCTTGCTGTCTTAATAATCCTGAAATTAAACCAAAGACCTACCGACGAGTCATCTGGCACTCGGACAGTGAAAGAAAGAAAAAAAACTCTGATATACGTCCGTCGCGGATACGCTCCATTTGTCGCAGTTTACTATTCACCGTGTCACAGCGCTAGAAAGCATCGTCGATAACGGAAAACCTCAGGTCAGAAACAGTAGACCGTGTCATGAGGCGCTTGTTAAACGCCAACAGTGGTGAGTTCATGCGTTATTAAGCGATCTGGTTGTGTCCAGTGTATTCACCCATTGAAAAGAGAAACCTAGTTCTGCATGTAGCTTTTATCGAACGTACCCGTACTGTTGGAACTCTTAACCATCACGTAACTAAATACTTCAATACAATACCTAATCCAATTCGCTGGAGACCTAATTCTTCCGATTCTTTGGATTGTCGTTCTAAATCTGTCGAACTAGTTTCAGTTGACAAGTATCCGCCGCATTCAGAATCGCCTACAGTTCTGCCACCCACGCGGAAATCGACAAAATTGTGCAAAGAAGGACAAAATTTCACGACGTTTTGTCGCACTGTCTTAGATACGAAAAGTAAATGAAAAATAAATAAGGTTGTTTCAAAATGTTCACTATAGCCTTCTCTTTTGTAATTTTCAAGTGGCATCTCGACTCGGCAGTTATTATTAGTATTTCTCATAAATCTTCCCACCCTACGATTGATGTTGTGGAGGGTAGTAAATCAGTCGTATATTGCGTCGGCTGTAGCAATTCTGGATTAGGCTAAGTTCATTGGCACAAAATTTCATCTGAATATGGAGGGTTAGTTAGCATCTAACACTCATAAAAGCTATTTCAAAAGCACAGTGCTGGAACATTGCAGGGCAAGATACGAATCTGACATTGAATCGTATGTAAAACGCTGTCGAACATGTTCTGTCGGAGCTTTTTAATTTAGTTTAAGGCACGACTTCGGTCTGTTTTCGTCTGTCTGAAAAATACATTTGGTATTATGCCGCACAAATACCTGGAGGAATTATCGCAAGCACCAATGGGTTTGTGCTCAAACACGGTCGATCAGGCTTGTGTAGTTAGGTAGGGATGCTGTGCAACGTTTCTAGGCAACGTAGCCGTGCACCCGGAGCGCTCAGACTGCGATGTAGGTAATAGCTATAACCTGAATCGGAATAGTTTTGCTGACGCAGACCTTTGGTCTCTGACATGCTGTTGCCACTCCTTATTTATTCGACGAAAAAGATTATCTAACATCAGCTTTAGCCTAGATTCTGTTAGCCGTGTTCTTAGCGGTACAGCTCACGACGACTTAACAGCACAAAAGCTGTAAAAGGCTACCTAACGTAATTTTACTAAAATCTATATATGTAATGAACCCGCCTGACTGCATATGTAAACAACCGTATCAATAAAAAAAACCTACGTGAACATGCGTAAAACAACGATTAGTGTGTGCAGAATCTTAGGTGTTCTATCTGCGTGTGCCTTTGTCCTATTTCCCTTTTTCTTTACGTAGGCCATAAAACAAAATTCCCGAATACAGCGACTCTGTTGATCCTCTAGACGTAGAATTAAAAACGTAATAATATAATCTAATTTATGTCAATGTAGTTAAATTATTCGGTAAGCCTTATTTGGACAAGAAGAAGGGCATAGCTGAAAACGATATTCACGCGAGTGTATTTCAGAAGGTAACGAAGTTTATGTACAAAGCAATTGAGCTATGTTTCGGAATTGTCTGAACCTCGGCTTTACCTAATGTGGCTTTGGGGGCTAATCTCCGGTTAACTTTGACGAACATAGCCTAATTGGTAGTGTTAGATGATGCCTACGTAGCTTCTTTTCTGCCTTTCATTAATCAGTTTGATAACTCCTGCAGTACACACCTTTCATTTCCATTCTGCTTGGCAGCAGTACAAAGTGTTCTGTTGGGTATTTAATTCTTTCGATACAGAAATTTATATCGTACACAGGACTTCACAAATGTGTGTTCATGGCAATGTTATGCGTTAATTTTTTTTTAACATGCGTTTTTTAACATGTAGAATATCTACATTCGAATTAGATTTGAAGACAAATATGGAATGCTGCTCTGCTTTATTATCTTTGCCGGCGTAACGACGTGACGAGTCTTAGACCGCTAAAACGTCACTATCGATCCCAGAGCCTTACATTTATTGTAGGGTTTTGTATCGCTAATGATCTACTTAGCCAAACGGCAGTTGGATTTTAAGGGGCTTTTGGGCTAGCTATTTTTCAAATTATAGTTAACAACGAAATCTAGTGCGTCTTCCAGACCAGTGCGTGAACTGGACTGAATAGGGAAACTGATCCTAATTGGTCTATGTGAGTCAGAAAGGGGCTTGCTAGTTTGAATTTGAATGGATAATCTCAAAGTGCGACCTTCAACGCTTTGAAATTGGTGAAATAGAGGTTACAACTGAATGCATAGGTCCACATTAGCCTAAACATTTCTCATTAATGAGTTCTTCCTATTCGACAAAGTTTTACTCGTACGCCTCTGCCGAACATTCCCTACAGGTTTCAACTTTAAGAATAACGCAAGTGAAATATAGCTATTCTTTTGGATGCGAAGAATAGGCAAATTTCTCCTCAACGATTACGCTTTTCTATTCAATGAAGCAATGGGCATCTCAATATCAAACGAGGCACAAAGGACAGGTCGCGGTGCTTTGTAAAGACGGCGAAGTCAATTGGATATGTAACCAATGTTACATATCCAATTGACCGGGGGCCGATTTTTCTGCTCGGTCATATCTCCTGGTGTCTTGAATGCTAAGCATGGGGCACGTAATAATTTTTCAATCTTCAAAAGTACCTTTTCCCTCGCCAGTGGTAGACACCCTCCCCAAATGCAAAAAGCTTTGAATGATGGATGATGATGATAAGATCTGGCGGTACAGTTGTTCTGTAAACCTAACCTTTTTCGATCCACAGTAATTTTGGTGCCCAATATAAGTGTAGGTTTGTCTAGTTGCATAACTTCTAAATAAGTTGGCGCTTCATATACTTATATAATATATGTATATATATGCGATTGAAGGGCTCTTTATTGAATTGCGGAATTAACGTTCTTAATGGTAAACTAATGCTAATACTAACTAAGTTGTGCTTGAAAGAACAGGTTCAATGATTTGACACCTAGAATTCAAGGAATGCGCTTCAAAACAATGTGATATGTGCCATAATCACAGTGTTATGACAACTTTTTTATTTTACATCATAAGGCTATACCTCAACAGTTAAATTCAGCAGAAGCTAAGTTTTTCTTGTGATTGTAATTGCTTAAACATCACACTGTTTGGACAAGGAATTACCGCCTGGTGACTCAATTCAATCGGGTAAGCTCTTCATGCTACCAGTTTTCTTTGTTGTTTGAGAAAAATTGGAAAGAAATGTT
Source organism: Varroa destructor (assembly GCF_002443255.2). Classification (NCBI taxonomy): domain Eukaryota; kingdom Metazoa; phylum Arthropoda; class Arachnida; order Mesostigmata; family Varroidae; genus Varroa; species Varroa destructor. The sequence goes on along the minus strand of NW_019211456.1, from coordinate 24,012,258 downwards.
AAGATATACATTTTGTACTAGTTCCGTTTTCACATTGCCAGAATTCAAATACCCGCCTACGAGCGGGTAGTAATTGCATTTTAAAAGCGTGGCTTTTATATAGTTTTCGTTACCACTGTTCTTTTAGGAAACAGCAGTTTACGTATGTAATCTTTCTTTGTACTGATTACAAACAGTAATATCCAGTTATATTTCTAAGGAAGATTTCTTGAATTTAAAAATGTAGTTTTTTCAGGTGCACCTATCGTAAGCAACAGGTGCTGAAGTCCCTCACTGCTTCAAATCTTATAAGCCTTGCATAAACTCTTCCTGTCAGTACAAAAGCTCTACAGGCAAGCGCAACAGCCTCATCACTAATGTCTCCCCCAGCACCAGCCAAGGCCCCGTCCTTTGCAGCTACTCCGCCTTCAAACAAAAACCCTGTGTCAACTTCCCCATTGCCTACTCAACCCGAAAAAGAGTCTTCCGCACATGCAAAGCTATCGGATGTTCCCACTGATGGATCAGTGATCCCAAGAGCTGTTTTAAGCGGTCCGAAACCTGCTGTGGCTCCTGAAACACCGTCTCCCGAATCAGCAAACGAACAACAAGCAGCTGCAGGGCTCAAGGCCGTTGTAAGCCCAGCAGTGTGTTTGGCGAGGACAGTCGAACTTCTGGCAACACCAGTGCAGACTTCAGCTCATTCGTTAGCGGTCTTTTCAAACACCACAGTGAACTCCAACGCTGTCTCAGCATCTCCACGGCCCTTAATGACTGAACATACGCATCCACCTCTGGTGGTGACGCTAACCGCCACACAATCAGTTTCAGCGTCCCCTACGCCGTCAGAAATACCCGCATGTATATTGTCAGCATTCGACAGGGCGCAGATTCTCTCCCAAAGATCATCGCCGCAATCCGAACGGTCCTCTCTGGCATCCTTAGAGGAAGCTTCTGTGCCGAGTGGAATACTGTCACCGAACTTAACGGTATCGCTCAAAGCACCTGATCAGGTTTCGCCAGCAAAAAAGTCGGCAGAGCCCGTGCAATCTGCAGAGGTACACATTTCTGTACCGCTTGGATCAGGACAAGTTACGCAAGAGCGTGGAAAAATACCAGTAGCACCACCGGTGCAATCGGAGGCATTTGAAGGAAGCTCACCGAATTCCGCAAGGACTCTGCCGAGTCCGGGAACTCCATCCCCAATCTTGGATCCAGCGGCGCTACTGATGGCGGACCCTGCAGCTCTAACATCGGTCCCTTTAAAGGAGGGGTTTATCAGCTTGAAAGATTTGACGACCCCCGAAAACGTGCCACCAGCCCTCGAAAAGCTAGTGGCAGTTCCTGAAAAAGTTGTATCCGTTTCTAAGGGCGTAAAGCCGGCATACACAACGACAGCACCAGTTTCTAAAATAAGACCGGCATCCCTTGCAAAAGGTTTCGTGCCACCACCATCAGTTTCTGGAGAAACTGTATCAGCCCCTGCACAGTCGTCCCACAACGCTAAAAGTCCGGAACCGGTTTCCGTAAAAGACTTGCTAGTTTCTTCAAAACCTGTATCGGCTCCACCGATACCACCTGGTGGTTTGGCTCAAGCAAAGTTACCACAAGTTCCCGTGCCGGCACAATCGAACTCCACAAGTTCGGCATCAAACTTAAAAGGGCCATCAGACACTCCAAAACTCCCATCAGATATAGACCTCTCATTACTTGACTCGTCAACGTCCAAAAAAATGCCGCTTCCGCTTTTTACTCCGTTAGGAGTCTTAGGGTCGGAAAATCTGTCGCTGGAACCCGCATCGGATCCTGTGAAAGCAAAAGCGGCATTACCACAAATACAACGGCGTCTAAAATTCGTTCAGCCAGACGTAGCAGAAGCTGATTCCGATAAAAATGAGCCGCCTGACCCTGTAGTTCCTTCTCCAAAATTGCGCGTCCGGAAAGGTAGGGGACGGCCTGGTGATGGCAAAGCGCGAAATTTACATACCAAGGCACGAGACGTCCAGACGAAAAATCGAATTGCGCAAAAACAAGCTCGATTTTTTCAAAACAAAGCTAAGGGACTACGGACTAAAGGTCGACCCGTCCAGACGAAAGCTCGACTTCGTCAAGTCAGGACTCGAGCCTTGCAAACAAAAGGCCGAGGTCTTCAGGGTAAGGCTCGCGAAGTGCCATTGAAAGCGCATCCTTCGCCGAGTCCACAAAAACCACAACCGTCATCCTCAGACGACGCGTCAGAAGCAACAGAAGCTCCGGATGTTACACCAGAAATTACACCGAGTCCTGTGGTGTCTCCTCCGGTTTCTCCAGAGATTCCACCGACAGCTCTGCAGGAATGTCAAAAAGACATGGCAAATGTATCTGCGCAAAGTCCACCAGAGTTCTCAAAAGCTTTGCCAGCGATTCCAGAAGCTTCTCAAATCTCCAAAGCTACTGAGATCCGTAGCCCAGAATTGTCACAGTTGCGCAGCACTTCTGAGACATCCGAAATACCTCAAGCGGCTTTGGGAGCGTTTTCAAATGTCAATCGCGCACCTTCAGCAGCTTTAAAAGTGCCTCAAAATATTTCACAGGGGCCTGTCGAAGGCTCACCTGCAAAAGTGCCGCCGGAAGACCCACGGCTGTCTCCAGTTCCGGTTTCTGGAAGCGCCTCCCGAGCATCAGAGGAAAATCCAGAATCAAAATCTGGTTCGTCGGTGTGAACTGGCGTCAAGAAATCCACAACAAAGTCAATCAATGAAAACTTCTATTGGTGTATCACAAAGTTGCTGCAGAGGATTCACAGCGTGTCTAAGAAGGCAATTCGACCAATGATTATCGCGTCGACTACAGGCTAATAGCGCATAGTAGAATGTTGGTTACACGAGGAATAACGAATTATTATTAATGACAAGATGGTTTTGTGGCAGAAAGTAGTCACATCTATAAACTCATTTTCAATATGACAAAAAGTTGGACCTAAGAACACCCGAGTCGTTACCCGCTATACTGAGCACATTTTTCATGCAATCTCGTGTGAACATCGTTAACATTGGCATGAACGTTCTTGCCAACCTCAGATTGACACAGACGACTTGGACGCGCTTTCCAAAAGAGGACACAACGATAATAATGTATAAGTTAAGGCATGGTGCTTTATTTACGCTGCTAGACGTGCACGCGTTTCCTCATAAACGTACAAAACACCAGCCATCTACTAGAGGCCCGTGTTTTTACGACGCGTACAGAGCGCTACACACAAACGCAGACAAGTACTTGCTCAACGTAGGAAAATTTCGGTCGCCTAAGGGCATCTAAATGATTGGTGGATATTATTAAGAGAAAGAGAATGTCAAAGGCATGTAAATGAGCGGCTTAAGAGGGACCATGTGCATAATGGATGCGCTGACCAAGTTCAGTGTCTAATCAAGAAGGACAAAGACATGGACTTACCGACCTAATTACCATCTTTGGAGGCCACTCGAATATGTGCTCACATACAACCGATGTCACCGGTAAGGCTCATTGTGTGAGCCTACTTTACACGTAAACTTGGTACAATCACGTCAAAAATGACGACTTTCATATTTAGCACTAACAAGAAAAGTGGCCATCGAAGGTTAGCAAGCCAAGAGCTGCTTTCCATTGAAGACAACACGGATACGAATCTTGTAATCCCCACTATTTGAAGACAACGCGCCACTTCAGCGAAGCCAGCGGGAGTTGGGACACACGCACCATGAGCATCCTCTTTGCTAATTACAATTGCTGTATTGCTAACATGACAATATTAATATTTCTTGACGGCGATCACTTCCTATATTATTATTGTTATTATTAGTATCTTCTTCTTATTAGTAATCTTCCTGGATACAGGCTAGGTGAAATTGAATAAAAAATGCCGGTCGTCATAAATGCAGCCATTCTTTTCGGATGGTAGATGAGTATATTGATCTGTAGCGGTATCTCAGCCCTGAAACGCTAGCGCTTAGAGCCTGCTCATTCGAACCACCTTGATGCGGCACTAAGAAGATTTGGCACAAGTGTTTTTTTTAAGAAAGAAGGCAGCTTGCTTGCTATGGAGAAAATTTCTTGAAACCTATTGAAATTAAACATGCAAATCATGCACTCTATGGTCAGGTCGTTGATGTTTCCGCAGACAACTGCAAGAAACGTTATGCTTATGGAGGGTTTTCCGATGCGTTTCATTAGCAGCGCTAAGTACTGACCTTTTGCATTATGAGAAATAATTATAAAATTAAAAACACAATTACAAAACGTTATTTCTGCTCAGTTATCACTAGGTTTGACGTCGCGTTGAACTGCACTAGGTAAAGACGGCTTCGGGTAATATGAGTGCATAGCGTAATGTTACGCTGTACTACAGAAAAGATACAAATAGTACGAAAATTATCCGAAATCAACGCTATAAACACGAAAATTGTTTTGCAAAATTTATTAATTCCGACGACCATTATGGTCCTGGTTGAAACTTTGTTTGGAGATGATTACTTACTGTATTATTAAATAAAGAGTCGCGTTCCATCGTGATGACTGCTTGTTCCGAAGAACCTTGTCGAAGGACCTAGATAAGCCAAACATAAACAAGATCTACTCAGTCCATAGACACTCATGAAACGGTGATGCATGCACCCGTCTTAACGGACTTTTCGAGCACAGGCTTCCTATACCGGAAAAAACGCGGCTCTGTGTAGTAGAAGTGGGCATAGATTGTGAAAATTAAGCACGATATTGACAGAAGATACTTGTGGCTGACAAATGAGCAGTATACACTTTTTTTTTTTATTTTAAGAACGAGTATTTAATTAGCGATGTACGAACGGTTATTAAACGGCGTAACGGCGGGCTAAACTTCGCGAAAAAGCACAATAGATCATCACAATCGTCCATTAATTAGTTAGGAACTTTATCGAATATGCGTCATGAGATAATGATCTCATGACGCATAGTGGCCACTTCTCCCGTTGCAACAGCACGCCCATGTTTAAAAAACACAGCAGCTGTGTGACATGACTTCTTAACGTAAAAGTGCACACCTTCACAACTATTCAAGTGAATTCGGAAAAAAGACAAACTCACAATTAACGACAGGAACATTCGAGAGCTAAGAGCCTGCGTAAGCCGAAAATTATTGGTTATAGGACCCTGGCAGGCGAAACCAAACCATCTATCAGTCATATAATGAAGGTCTGATGTCTAATTATTATTTTTTTTTTGTACTAAACATAACTTCACTTACTCGGCAGCTCTTCCTCTATCCACTAAAGCAGATTTTTTTTATAAACCATTTAAAGCTACAGATGAGAGAATGCCTTAGTGCTTAAGCATGCTGAGCGATATTTCTCTAAATCACAAGTAGACTGTTCAGGTTTATTTAAATAAAATATTCAGCTATAATAACTTTGTGCGCTGAAGGTGATACTTGTAAGATCGATAATAGGCGTTCCGCAACTAAAACTAAACATAATTTATTTAAGTATTGAGGTTTTTATAAATGCAGAATCTCTTTAAGAAGCGCACAAATAGAAACGCCCGACGTTTTATTGTTTGTGGTGATAAGGGCATTTATCTTATTTTATTATTATTAAATTGACAGAAGAAGAAATAAGCGATTTTTGATGACCACCTGCGCCGAACTGACGTGGCGAACACGAACCACCGGACGACCTCATTACAAGGAGGGGTAGTCAAGCAGCCTGTGACAGATGTAAATCTCATTATAAGATAAGATTTTTTTTAGAATGATAGCTTTCTGCGCTGATAATTAATATATCATTAGTAACAGGTACATTGGACCTGTGGACGAAGTCAGTCTTTCTATCATTACATATACTTGGGCCATCTTTCATAACGAAAGAAGACATAACATGCTCACCAAAATGCTTCTGAAACACAACAGGGATCATTAATCTATGTTCTTTGTCGTTGTTTTTCTTGTGCTGCTTTGTAGATCATGAACAGCCGTACTTGGCTCTCAGATCAGACGGAAATGAGCGCGATCATGCGGATTATAACACTGCATTCATCACAGACATTGCACACGGACAAATTCCGTAATGCAATAGGCCATCCAATAAGAGGTGCACCATGCCAAAAAAATCCATAGAAAATCTGTGTAGCAGAATTGCAATTTGGGAAAGTCAGGCGAGGAAAACATTCTATTATACTACAGCTTAGAGTGTTGTCTATATTGAATCCATTAAGCAGTATCCATTACACGGAAAAGATAGCGCATTATTGGACTCGATGTACCAAACAGAATTTGGTATTAAAGGAATACTTTGCCAGATGGGTAGGCCAGCCAGTGAGTCAGTTATTTGGCACAGATCAATGTTGGATTAACTTTTAACTCGAAAGTAATAACAATATTCTTCTGTTGCCGGCTAAAATATCTCTAATCGATGCAAGTAGCTTGGATAAGGGTGCACTAATGATAGTATAGATTTAAGTCGCCGGGGGGTAGAGATTCAAGGACTATTCCACTGTTCAAGTTCGTCATTGGTGCACGTTCACTAATTTTGTCCACCTGATGAATAAGATCTCTGCACGCGATGTTGGACTGATCTATAAAGAAAGATAATATGGAATTAAGGCGCCAATTTTTTCTGTAAATAGTCTCGTTTATCGATGTACGAAAGATATATGAGATGGCGAGAAAAACGACCAATGGCGATCCCTTAACAAGGTGATGCAGAACACTCCAGAGTCTCCTGAGTACTATCTGTTTGTACTCCACTATATATATATATATATATAGTTACCGAAAATCAAGATGTCTCGAGGAGCTTATCATGAAACGCAATAAATACACATATAGACCCTACGATTCAGTAATGTTTAATAAATTTCTTTTAAAATAACACATTCTAGAGTTGAATCACACCTGAAAAATTATGCTTAGAACGACGACTCCACGGGGGTCCTTAACTGATTGCTCAAACGTCATATATGGCTCTGCTATGTGAAGCACATGCAATTTAAAACAAATTACGGTTAATCCGATTTTCAAAAATTTCTCCACAACTTAAACGAATAAAATTATAAACTTAGCAGCTCGCAGTAAAACAAGTGCGGTTGGTTTTTCTTTTGTACACGTTTGAAATAGACGCATAATTTTGGGCTGATAGAAAATTATGACCACCCCGATATCACAGGTTCAACACAACAGCACACTTCCCGATATCGACGCCAAATTATCATCATAGACATTGCACTCGTTCGATAAAATCAAATTGGGAGGTGGCGTTGGTGACTACCCCAGCAGATATGATAATGGCTTGTAAAGGAGAACGATGCTTAATATTATGGCTTTCAACAAACCTCGAGTGGTCTGGCTCGACCATCGACGAGATGCTCTGATCGCACCGTTGAAGCAGTACCCCAATGAAAATAAAACGCTGTAAAGAAACATATTCTCTCACCGTTCGCGCTCCTTCTTTGATCGTTATTTTCGGTTCTATTGTTTTGCTCCGGTAGAACAAAAACGGGCGCGTCAGCGGAATCTGGACGAAACCAAACTTTAAAGGCATCTATTTAATTCTAAAAATATAATTTTTTACTGTCTTACCGATTCCAAATCGAACTGCTTAAAAAAAGTCTAAAGCGAGACCTAGCTTATCGTATTCGTGAACAATACTTCTACTTGTGTGTGCTACAACAACAGCTTGACATTTGTTACCTCGGCTGTGGCGTTTTAAGCCATCTTCAGGATCAGTGGCTCTGCGGTCGGACTCTGCCTTTAAGATTCCGGCTCGATTATGATGAGCACTCGCCGTGTGAAGGTTGAGACAATATATTCTAGGAGTATAAGCGCTAACTCATAGAATAGTATATAGCGCAATATAAAACACAGCAGAGGAATGTCTGGATTCTAGTAATCCACCCCACAGAGAATAGAATTAGAGACAAATATTGGCGTGTTATAGACGTGGGTGGATAACAATTAAAAGTAGCGCCTCTTCAAAGTATATGTAATAATGGGGCAATGAACAATCTAAGGGAAACAAAAAAAATTGTTCACTTTGTCGCCTGTTCCTCCTATAATCCTGAATGACTCAAGTGCTGTAAACCTAAAACACTTCATGAATACGGTAGACCCCATTTCGAGACACGAGATGGCTATCGTATTTACTGAATTTGATTGCTGAGTATAATGTTTCCCGATGTTTAGCTTTGTTTTTAATTTGATTTTAACTTTGAAAACTACTTTTGAGCTCGCTCTTACCAAAGAGGTTATAGCGCCGTTCAAGCATGCTACCCTCGATTTATTGTGGGCGGTCTGTACTGGTAGTGTATCATACACAAACATATAGGAGAAAACATATTTAAACCTAAAAATCACATACGTGCTCCTGTCCCGAGCTTAGCTTGAGAGACCAACACAAATTTATAATCAACATCGAGAAACAGATAACGAATTTGGCATTCGTATCAAACTCCCATAAAATATTTCGTGTAAGTTTGTACAACTGTACGTCCAATTCGCTGGATGGCCATACGTTATACCTGAATTTTCGTTTAGAATTTCTTGGCTAAGTTTTTACAAACGTATATGCAAATAGATGAATTTCAATTATAAAAAATATTAAAGGTTGTTTTAGGTAAATTTGATTTACTAAATCACCCATTCTCTCTCGATAGGTAGTAAGATCCGGAACGGAACGTGCACAGAGGACTAGTGACTTACTTAAGCGATTGTTCTTAAGCAGTCCGAAATCTTCTACTAATTACTTCCAGAAAACCGGATCCTATTTTCGCTTCGTTAATTGCCAGTGCAACGAACTCGATTTAACGGCGCGAACGGAAGGAAGCACAATGCATACCCCGAAGCTAGGGGTCTACATGGGGCATCCTAAATTAATGTATCCTAAGATCCTCTGAAACAAAGTATAGTTACTCCCGCGATCAATCAAGCTTTTCAGCTTCACATCGAAACGTCAGAGGTCAGCCAGAGGTGCCGATAGTAAAAAATGGAACACTTGACCGGAAATAACGAAAATCTGCTTTGGAATCTAATGTACAATTATGTTATCAAAATTTAAAACTTTGATATGCTTTACAGAATAAAACATTAAAATAAACGATGTTGTTTATCAGTTCATTATTTTGTTTCGATAACGCATATAGATTACATAGCAATGTTGGTTTGTATGCGATTGGACACTGAGGACATTTTATAGTGTAACAAGGGAAAAAAACATACTTTAAACCCCATGATGTTTCAGCGTTAATGTACATGTGTGCCATTCTTCATGTGCAGGTGCTCTTCTTTTATCAAAAAGAATTCCCTTAGAAACAAAACTGATTTGACATACAGTGCGCCACGAAGACAAATTTAAGCGATTTTGTTTGAAGGGCGCCAAAACAGCCTTATGAATAATGAAACGATATTTGTAGTAATTATTAATTTAACAGGAATGAGCTCAACGAAGACATCCGTTCTACGTACAGCGCATATGAAAACGTAAAATTACAATAAATATTAGGGTATCGCTAGTTTTGTCCTAAAATTAAAAAAAAAAAAAGCTGTCTACAAAGCATGCTTAAGAGAACGCCAACCCATGATTAAGCTCACGAAAAACAGCTGAATTTACACAATAGATTGCCATGATTTTATTTAGATATGTATTTGGAGGAAAGAGGACATGGGAAGGTGTCACACGGAGAATTACTTTCAAGTGATGATCTTATTTAGCTATCAGATTTGTATAACATTTGAACACTGAAAATTTTGCTCTATAATGGAACCTGGTTTATTCGATGAATAGATGAAAGATAATCGACTACTGAAATTAGCAGTGATTGAATGTTCTCGTAACATACCTGTATTAATCGTTGTATCAAGACTAGATACTGCGATACGTGTGTGATAACAGGTAAATAACCAGGGTCTGGGCTATACAAATGAAGCCACGAAGGGCGGTTTCCATAACGTCACATGAAATGACTTGGTCGTAGCGTTGTACCACGTTCCAATATGTGATTAGTCACCACAAGCGTCCATGTGAGTTCAAGATAAAAAAATTTTTTTAAGCTTTTTGATTTTCAAAAAGGTACAAAGTTTAAGAGGCTATAATTTATTGATGCTCAATGTTTATATATGTCGGATAACGAACGTGCTTATCTATGTGAGCACCTGAAGCAAGCGCCTTGTGCACTCGGGAATGATATTAATTGGGGATTGTCTGTTTCCCCTGCACATGGTGCACCCAAGTGACGGCCAAAAAGGGGGCCCGTTATTTTGTTTATAACCCCAATTTAGCATCTGTTGACGAGGTGGTGAAGATCTCCGCATTGTAGTTGAGGCAGATACGCTGACTTCACTATGACTTTCACTCGTTCTTATCGTTTCGATGACTTTTGTAGTGACTATAAAGTTAATTCCATATAGAATCGCAGTTATCAAGTCGATAATACAGTGAGTGCGCACTAGGTAGCATAAAGGGCGATCGAACCTATTAATGGCATATCAAATAATTCTTCGAAAAAAAAAAAACACAAGATGCACTCGCTGTAAACCAAAGAGAGTATTTTAGCATTTAACTTTACTGTAATGGGATTAAGCTGAACCTATGCATTCGGCATAATTGTTACACGGTGATAGATTACCTACCAAAACAGCTGTTGCTGATTCCAAAGTTGGAGGTTTACCATAGGACAACTCACTCGCTTGGCCGCATGTTCCCCGTACAACGTAGACACCGAAAAGAACGAGAGCCATTAGAGGGTTCTGCACGTGTGGTACATAAAGATACATCATCCCTTCATGGGACTTCAGGAAGAATCAATTCTTGCACCATAAAGTAGGGCCAACCCTAATTAAGTTTTAGTAAGTCCAATTATACTACTAGTCCTGAGAAGAAGTCGATTTCAGGCATATTAGAACCTCGCCTACCAGATCTCACTTATTTGATGAGATAAGCCAGTTTGGCCGCCATTAATGATCGGCCATGGTTGACACTCCAGGCGTCCAGTTGTACTCGGAACCGAACTTCCATGTAGGTCCGAAACACAGGTCTTCGATCCCTTTTTACACGACTTTTTGAACCATTCTCGATTGTAGTTCTGCAAAGCTTGAGCCCAAAATTTGAGAAAGCTGCTGTGACTCCCAGCCTATGGACAATTCTAAAACCGAGCAGAGGCACAGTATTATGGAATTATAAGTAACTCGTAATGTAGATTACGGCGCGCCTGGAATCACTATCTTCAGTAGTAGATCTCCTGGACAAATGACAACAGGTACACTTCAGTTCTTAGTTATTCCAAACAAACTATTAAAAGTTCCAAACACATTTTCAATGACCATTTTAACAGCTGATAAATGAATGCTTTGGCATTCGTCATATGCAACAGGAATACAATCATGCAGAATACTACCAGATGCTATATCGGCCCCGAACTGGGCATGGAAATCTGAAGCGAGGCACCGTAAAAGCGTGCGCGGAGCTAGTCACTCCTTACGTCATGTTTTCTGGTGGATCAGGGGTAGGGCAAGAGATTCAGTGCACCATGGAAAGGTTACCGCTGTGGCTGTTCCTAATAAGTTTTAATATTTCACGAATGATGTTAGCAACTACAAACTCAAATTAAATGGATGAGGAAATGATTTATTTGTATGTATTGTGTGCATATTTATCTATCAAAGTTTTATGTATTGATCAGTTCAATTAATTGTTGTCTTTTTTCGTTTTGCAATTATTTGTAAGTACTAAATTATGTGTATCCAGGATATGTTAATTAGACCGTACGGACCAAATAATTGTATCAATTGTCTAGGTACTTTGACAATATCTTTTTGGCCAAAACTTACTTAGCAGTTTATCGGTGTTTACACTTTACAACACGAATACGTACGTATAAAATAAAATGAAAAAAAAAACCGTTAATAAGTGTTGAATATCAAAAAAAGACCATGTCTTTTAACAACTTGTCAAAATCAATTGTAACAGAAGGTGCATACTAAAGCCATTAACTAAAAGCCTTGCATTTTGTTGTTTTCTAAGGGGCAAACCCTCTATTGCTAAATCATAATAAATGAACGTGTGTGTGTGCAGCGAATTGATCCGAAAACTTTCTGTGTAAAAATAATTACGTCACACTTTATATTAAAATCGCGCATTTTAAACTGGGACTATAGCTTCATTTGTGTACAATTAAATTTGAATTCAGTCTTCATTAACCATTCGATTGGCTGTTGTTGAATTATTGAGGGTAAATTATGAAGGACACGCCGCCAGCCGGGAAAAACATAATCCTAGAATGACATGAAGCTTAGTTGAAAAATTTTCCTCAGGACACACCATTCCATATACAGAATGATATATTGAGTCCTAAAGAAAAGTACGAACTAACCCGATGAGATAATTCCAGTTAACGAAATCTAGGGCATCGCTTTCGTCATGGTTTCAATCATCGGGTACCAGCTTTTAACGTGCGTTTGACTGAAACAGCAATAAATATAGCTTGCAGCCATTTCGGTTATTTGTATAAATAAAATGACTCGGTCATGATAGTGCCACCTCATAACATTAACAATCTTATAAACAAATTTTGAATTTTTTTCTCCAGGCTTGACAATCGAGGACTAGGGACCGGCATGAATTAAATTGAAATGACCGCTTCAAAAATTAAGGCGGTACTGGTCAAACGACACGATACATAAAAACTAACTTTGAACGGGGGGGGGGGCTCATATTAGTGCCATGTCCAAATTGGAGAGAATGATTGAAGGTTCACACGATATTTATGAAGGCGCGAAGCAAAAATGTCACCAATCGCGCATGCATTTGCCTTGGTAACTGAAACGCTTTTGAGGCTGAACGCAAATGCACAGTAGGAATACGTGGGATTTTACGTGTACGTTTCGTTTAGCCTCACAGGTAACGGCCGCTGCAGATCGCTAAAGTCTAAGTGGTGATGTTTGCCTAGAAGTAGCGTCACGTCGCGATATGCCACCTAGTATTAACGCTTGGCCATTCTAAAAATTAACGACCGCTCGTAATGGATTTGCGATCTTCTCTGTAAATTGGCAAAAGGTTCTGTCGCTTCTTAAAGAAACTTGTCCCTTCTATTTCATCTTACTTACTATTTACTTCTGGTATAGCGTTCGAAAGTTCTTCCTTCGATAGCCACTTCCACAATAGCATCTTTGACATATACAGTAGGTCATACAATGCGCCGGATGTTCCACTCATGCCGGGTCATAGTACGTACGTCATGGATCAGCCGGAAATTGTATTCTGTGTTCGGGCAATGGCCGATAACACTCTGAACGGCCAAGCCAAGGCTCTCCAGGTGAAAGGCACCTTGTGTAAGTGGCACTTGCTTGTGTAACACGCTATCTATCCTGTACGTACGTGACGTACATAAGCTCAACCCTGCTTGGCGTTTCTCCAGTGGACAGAATTATTGCCGAGAAATTCATACATTTTGAATATTTGCATTTATTTTACATGAACTGTGGAAATAAACTTTCGATACGCAGAAGGATCGCATTTTAATCATGAGTACACAACACTTTTCCATTTGTAGTGGATGCGATTACTTAAACAATAATCGCTCGGACGAGAGGCCTAATTTACTAAGCTACAATAATGTATAAAAATGTAATAGGCTGAGTAATAACGTTTTCTAACGGTATTATTCTGGAAATGCAATTTCATCTTGAAAAACTTCTCAAAAAAGATCCGAAATAATGTCAGGTCATCATGCACCATAAAAACGCGATGCCACACATGACAAGCATGCTCAAAGCTGCTATCCAGGACTTTGATGGGGTTTTCTTGCACCGTACACATCATCCGCACCCCGTGACAAATTTTCGTCTTCTCTGTTTACTAAGCAATTACTTTTGTTGCCTTACCTTCGACACGGATCGAAATCTCAAGAAGTGATTGAAAAATTTCTTTGAGACGGAGCTCGCCAGTTTTTTGCGAGATCAGATACACCATTTGGTAAAAAGATACGAGACAATCGTAAACGATGTAGCGGAATACATACGATGATAAGTTGCCGGCATAGGAATTAAAATGTGGTATCCTCTATTCAGTAAAAAAGAGTTGGATCTTTGCTTAATTGTTGGCTGCAATACTTTCGAGCATAGCCAGTTCGAGGTCTCATCGGTTGCTAGCGTAACCACAGACACCTGTTCTTTCAGCTCTGCCTTTTCATTTAAAGCTACACCCAAGTATGTGGCAGCGAAAACCAGAAATTAAAAAAATTTATTATTTTCACTAGTCAAACTATAACCAAGGCAGCCTATTTGGCTTCCAAAAAAGCATCAATATTAGCACTGCAAATATTAGAAGCTAGCAGTTTCTGGATGATATTAATTGCAAGCATGTAGAATTGAAAGTAGGTCCTGCCGTTCATTAAATCCGTGGATAAGGACGAGGTCATCTGCACACTGTGGTCTATTTGCTCGAGACGAAAGAGAGACTCGATTATACTATACGTATCGCATTTTACTAGAGAGTAGGGTCAGACCCTTTTTATAATGGACAACTTACCTTTACCGACCTACATTTCCCTTATTGCCGGCTAAATAAATGCACGGCAACATTCATAGGCACAAGATATAATACGGTAAGTTCGAAAAAAGGAAGAAGCTGGCTGTTTCTCGGGCGATTTTGCAACGATTTCAAGTTGCGTGGCTCTCGAATATAATGCTGCCTGAAAGCTTCCACTTGAGCACGGAACGCCGTAGAATGAGACCAAGAAAGAATTGCATCCTTGAATATTAGATGAAACGATAAACTATTCGTTTTTGAGTAATAGTAGGATCTTTGTGACCGCTGCGAACTATGTATGCCGAACTCAACGATGCGCTAATGATTTCTGCTCATTCAGCGTAGGACAACGACCCCTTCACGGATGTTTTCTCGTCGCAGCGTGCACTGCGTTTATGGCGGCTAGTGGGGAAAATCAGAAAAACCCTGTAATGTTGAGATAATGGTCTCGAAAGCCATTTTTAGCACATCGGGGGAACGAGACTTGTTTTCACGGTGTAGGCAGGCTGCTATGCAACTATGCTACAGAAGTTATATGAAATAGCGTAGTGGGCAAAATGTCAGCTGTTCTATATTTAGTGGAAAAATACGTTTCTAGAGGTGAAACATTCGAGAATATAATTGATTACGCTCTCTTTGAATTAGTAAAAAACGTAAACTCGCCATAATAAAACCTCTTCTGTAACTGGCAACTTTTCGTCCTATTTTGTTCTACAATATGCTTAATAGTGTTATCCGGGTACCGGGACAGAAAAAAAAACATTACTGCTATGTTCTTGTTTCAGGCACGAATCTAATATCTTTAATAAAAAAAAAAAAAAATACATCCAGTGCTTGACTTATCTGCATATCAATCTAATTTAACGATGCATATTTGGGTATACGACTCATCGAGCGTCTAATTCCCAATGGGAGCACTTATCTCTAACCTATCATAGGATATGTTGGACCTCTGAGTGCCATCGACCAGATGGGAGCACTTATCTCTAACCTATCATAGGATATGTTGGACCTCTGAGTGCCATCGACCAGATGGTAGCATTTAACTATTGCTGTCTATATAATACGAATCATGGTTTTTAAGAAAGTTAACTCCCTGAATAATCTATGATAAACTCGCACAACTGGAACACAGAATCACTTTCATTTTTGCCGTGTCAACGACTGATGCGAGCGATTTATTGGAACGAACAATAATAGATAGCAAGGGTAGCTTCAAAAAAGCTTGTCATTAATTCAGTATTACTTCACTTGCACCAATTTCACCATAGAATCATCATTTTTTCTTAACCTCTTGTGGCTATTAGATCATATATAGAATACTCATTTCCGCCTAGAAAGAAAATAAAACACAAGCATATTACGCCGTGTATTATTCTCGTTTATTTCTATACGGGACCTTGATCGCCGCCAAAACGTCTTCCTCAATCCACAATGGAGGATTTTGCTCAAAGCAAATTGGCAAAAAACAGTGGAACACCGTGTACTTACTTCACAGTATGTATATTCTAAAGTTATATTAAGAAGGAATTTCGAGGCACTTTACCGAATTAACAGATTCCCTTAGCGGTTTGATATACGGGGCCAAAAGGACCATAGAATCCAAACGTCTTCATATCCGCCAGCGTGTTTGAATGCATTTAATATGGGGACAATTTCTTCTCTGTGTCAAACAAAGTCCAGTGATATTTCTATATGCCGCCGTATACATCAACAAACTAAACGAACCCACTTGTTACACTTTTTAGGTTAATTTAATTTACCAAACCTAACTAGACTATAATAAAACACGTAATATAACCTTTGAAAAAGTGATGATACCAACACAGTATCGTCGTAATCTACACTGCTTTGTGCTTTCCAGCCAAATAGCTACGGACTGATTTGCAACACCACGATGGAAGGCTTCTTATCAGCTGTGGCCAGCTTTTTTGCATATCGGTTCTCATGCGTGTTCTTAGATTACTCAACGATTCAAATTGTACCGGTGATCGACGTACGTTCGAGTTAGTATTACTAAATAGCATCGCTACCGGGCTGAGATTGACGTTTAATCATCCTATCAAAGACACAATGGCAAATGATAAACGGGCACCCGATTTAAAGCCAGTTTCGCTTAGTTCAGCAAACATCGCAAGGAAATCATATAAGATGGCCTATGAGGACGTTTCACGGCGTCATTCATCCAATATATACGCAGACTTTAGATACTGATAAGATCACTGCCATCGAGAAAGCAATTGTGTTAAATCGCCATTAGCAGCTAGAATCGATTCAACTCCTATATGTGTTTGACCCTTTTCATCTCCAGCTATCTGCATGTCAACGAGTAACAGTGAAAGATTTATTCGTTATCTTGTTAGCATCTCGTTAAAAGCTTCCCACCTTTATCTTATAGAAAAATCAGTGAGCAAGCCTTCAATAGTAGCCTACCTAGTACCATCTCAGACTTTGGTTCTCAATGCCCTATTTTCCGTGTACTTATTTTTCTCTCTTTTTTTGACGAGGTTTAATATCTATGATCTTGCAAATGTCTGTAATATTGTAGGTGCATTACACAACATTACTTATGTAGAGGTTATGATAGAAGCATACTTCGGCGACTTACAGCAGCCTTCGACCCAGTCGTCAGAGGTACCCTTGATTAATGGAAGCAGCGTGCGATGTAAGATTTTGACACAGGATTGCATAGATTCACGGAATAAAAGTTCGAAAAAAAAAAGCGGGAAAAGGAAACACTTTGTAGACTCATCGGGAAGGGGGAAGGAGGAAAGCGCCAGAGAGCTCGGCATTCGCCCCTCAGATGAATTACACCTCGGGTATTAGGATTTATGCCATTTCAGCCGACTGAATTGAAAATCTGTTCCGGATCTTTTAAAAATGATTTCGGACACATTTGCTTCTTGTAGGAGAACTGCTGGCTAGCATCGTCTGTCACGGTTGGTTTTTCCAGTTGCCATTTGAAAATGAAAAAAACTCCTGTTCTAGCTGCTATACAACATTTGGCCAATCTGTGGACCTACTTACTGAGCGCAAATGAAACGCAAAAAGATTTGCGCTAGTTTAAAACGACAAAAAAAAATACATACTACTAGTTTATGTGGAAGCTTTCAAATTCTCTTTATTGACGTTGCGACTGGCTTATTTGAAACTAGACTCAAGGGTTATAGTCCAGGCAGCGCTGAGGAATAATGTGAAAAGTCAAATTGGCAGATAAAGAGGGTATAGGCCTATAGGGTAACTTTATTTTAAAACACGTTTATATAACTCAACTGTACACCTCCGGTTATGCTGAAGCTCCAAAAAAATATTACTTCAGACTGAGTACAATAAAAATAGAATACTTCCGTGTTATATTAAAAATGTTAGCCTATTCCTTATACCTTATTCCGACAACAGAAATCAATCATTTGCCTATCGACCACATGGAAATGATGGTCGATATGCTTACCACAAGCCGTCTGTACCTAGGTATCGAACTTACGATTTGAAACGTTAAATTGAAGTAGCGTTAGCGTACTCTGCGTCACGAAATAGTCATTGAAAAACTCACTTATTGGCTTACAATTGAGCTTTCATCAATCAACCGGACGCGTACGGAAGAAAATAAGACTATAGCCTGAATCTAAGTAAAAAAAAAAAACTATGAATTATCTGGCTTAGTTTTTGTAAGTGCCATACGATATCACAGATGCAATACCATCCCCGAAAACTGGAATAAAGGGAACCTTCGTTATACTGCATATTAGACCCATGTAATTCAGAGTATCATTAAACTTTGGAAAGCATCGATCGAACGTAGCAGTATAAACTTTACGCTTTACTAGCCTCAAAAAACATATATCGACCTAATGATGTGACAACCAAGCATTGCTTATTAAGGCCTTATCTGTATCAATAAAGGAAGTTCCTGTACAACCTAGTGTATATCACTGAATGTAGTGAAAACAAAAGATAAGTTCATAACGAATAAGTCTATAGCTTTTGAACAAATTCCTAGTCGGTGCACTGGAATCAGAGATGGGAGCAAGAAGTGTTCTGTGTGCTCTCGACATCAGTTACCTTTAGTGGCGTTCCTTTTGTTCTTTTTATGCTTTGGTAGTCTCTTGTACGCTCTAAATAACCACAGCTAACGCCAGGGTACTCGAGAGCCCTAATAGCAGTAAACCGTGTCAAGCTGGCTAAAATTAGAATTTATGTTATGTGTAGTTTCTTAATTACTAATTTTTTTCAATAAATTAAATAAATCAATACAATTCGTTAGCTACAAAAAGCAAAACATCTATAATGCTCACACTAATGATTGTGACTCTAGTTAAAACAAAAAAAAAGTATGGGAAATATTAAAGTTCATCGAATTTAGTATGTGGCACAATTTGTATTCAGCGAGACAATCTCAAAGAAGTTTACACTGCCTCATAGTGAAGATGAGCCGAATGTACTTCATATGCATTCTTATCAGATAGTGGGATTGTGGAGAGCTATCTCTGGATACATCTGACATCGTATCTCTGATCTTACGTCTCCGATTCGAATGTTCAACTGCCACCGTCGAAACATGACGAGGGCATCTTAGAACTAGGCCGAGCTCGATTAAAGTTTGTAAGAAAATAGCACTAGTCAACATGTACTGTCACTTAATTGCAGAATCGTAGAATCAGTGCATGTGCCTCCGGCTAAGTTCCTAATCAAGGTGGCATCTCACCTCACCCGTTAATAGCCAAAAGCGTGAACGGGAAGCATTATATAGTATACAGTTTTTTCCAACAGGTCCATCGATACCTATATAACAATTGCGTGTATGGTATTAGTTTTTCCACTACGATTTTCACACTCCCCGCCAAACAACGTTTGTTACCTGCGACGCTCAATCTCGTTTGCATAAAAGTGTTTCTGACGCATGGGTTATTTCATTAGAATTTGCCCAAACTTCAAGATCAAGCGATGCATCAGCTTTGGTGAGCAGCGCGAACGAAGATGCTGCCCCTTCAGTGGCAATTTACCAAGCCGGCCATTGATGTTTATTTTGAACCTTCCCATCGTCGTTCTAACTTCAAAAAAACTCCGTGGACTTCTGTGACCTTTTTTGTAAAGGAGAATTTTTGTAACTTTTAAGCCTTAGTGATACATTGTTAAGTTGGAGGTGGAAATCCTAGTTAACCATGTAGGTGCGTCAATGACTAGAAATAAGTGTAGTGTTGTCACGGCCTTGTAAGACCTTTTACTTTCCTTGAAAGGCGCATCTGAATCGATACGATAGGTATATTTCAAATTTCCAAACAGAGCTGATTTGTATTCCTTGAAAGACAAGTTTATCTGCACAATTGTGGAGGCAGCCGATTACAGTAGTGCACAATAAAATTTTATCATTTATATATTTAAATAACGCTTTTCACCTGTGCATATAATTGGTTACTGCACAGTACATGATCCGATTCTCACAAATTAGTCTAGTAAAATTGATTTGAATTGAAAACAATAGTCTGCAATAGTATCTACTCAGATCCAGACGAGTTCGATACTTCATGCCCTAGATAAGAGGTTCGTAAGAAATAGCTTACAATAAACGATATATTCAGCTTGTGTAATGTGTTACTATAAACATCATCTATGTAAGGTTCTATAGGCGTAGGGATGTCAGCTGTGCATCATGCCAATGGGAAGCTCCTTACCCCTAATCGTCGCCTGGAGTAGACGTAGTCTGTCTCCCTTTAGATGTCTTTACGTGTTCTCAGGGACGCTTACTTTACGTCTGGCTGGCAGGCAAACCTCTTGAATGATACAATATGCTTGCGCCTCTCATCTGCCGAATATGGGAATATTCCGTATTTTCATATGCCGAGTGTGGGAAATTGTGAGTATCGTTCCTTGCAATATTGTTTCTTTCTTTTAGAACAGCTCAGGGTTCGAGGATACTCTAAAAAGGATCGGAGTCATTGATTTTTGTTTGAGTTCGACGAAATAATGCCATCCAGTAGACACCAAAGCAACAGAATGCTACGCGATTGACGTTCATCTGACGTAATCTAAGGTCCCGCAGCGTGAGATCGATAATCAGAATTGTGCATAGGAAGGATTGTATGAGCTGTGGTGATGCAACACTTAATGTAGCATTTAACTGTATTGGTTAAACACGATCTGAAAAATGTTTTCTACGTACAAATAAGCTCCATGGACAAGCCAACTACTAAATACTGCCATTTTGAACGTAAATAAAATATCTAATCATAAACAATGTCTCTGGACCAAAAATTACATTGTAGAAGAAACGATATATAACATAGGAGAAAATTGGCAAAATATATGGCAATGTCCGAACATGTGGCGGCCAAAACTTATAAAACGTGCACCCATAAGCAGTTAGACATTACAATAAGTTGCCAGCACTAAACTAAATGTGCTATGTCTCGATCGAACTTAGATCATTACGTGTCTCCAAGTTTAGCAGACAAATGAGCTACGTCCTGCGCTTTCACAGGGACAACGCGTTCTCTTTTTGGGTAGAGGCAAAGGTATTCCTCTAGCAGAATTTATTTAAATGACCTAAGATCTTCTGCTCCGGGCGGTTACGTTTAAACCGTGTAAATATTGAAACACTGGGCATAAAATGAATATAAATTTATCGTCGAATTGATCCTACACGCGCGGCGGGAAATGGCTGGCTGTTGGCGAAGCTCTTGCTACTGATAGTGTTTAGCTTTGTGCAAAAAATTAGACCACACAGCGGTTTTGGATTTCTCTAATACTATAATATCATAATTGTATACGTGTGTATGACAAGCTAAAGTATATTAGTTTCTACTCTCAGGTTTGGTTTTGAGGTCGGCACGGATGCCAGCGGATCACGGGACTATTTTCTGATAGGTTCGACCGGGTCGACAGATGACAGAATTATATACCGATTCCTATTTCAAATGCAATATATAGAGTGCTTTCATTAACGCCTTGTAAGCTGACATTGACAAATTAAACTACTTATTTCCGAAGTGACACAGCGTAGGGGGTGTCTGACAGTCCAAATGATTCGGATACTGTCGATGCTATATCATTGAAACGTATATCAACTTTACAAACGGGAAAATTCTATTCGGCTATCACCACGCGCTGTCGAGGTGGTTCCAATTTTGAGTCCTTTTTCCTGTGGCGTTTAGCACGCTGATACAGTGACCAACCCTAAAATATTGTCGCTACATCTTGCGAAATTCATAAAGGACTCAAAGCACAAGTTTGTTCTGTTGCCCTGACACGTTCACGCGGCGAGGGGTCCTGTAATTCTGAGTTCCCAAACGCTAAGAAGCAGTTCTCGTTTCGTGGTTCGTATTCTTTGCAAACATGGTCATTTCATCAAGTTACACTGCAGACATGTTGGGCCCGACGCTGCGAAACTGTGAAGCTGTTTCAGTTGGGCCGTTCGACAGGTCCCGGATAGATCCTAAGAAAAGGTACGACTATATAAGCGATTTCGTGATCTAGCGCAAAGTTGCCGTGACTCTTTTCTAGGAAAGATTCAAGTCTATACGCATATGTGGTAATAATGATGCAGTTCTCAACGATCAATGTTTTTTTGTTCAGCATGAGATTTATCAAAAGGGACGTCGTTTATAGTACCATATACAATGCAATGTTAAAATAAATCCCAACTCCATGTCTGCGATAGCTAACGTTATAGAAAATTACCTTCTTTTTTTTCTTCTATTTACAGTAATGCTCAGATGCTCAAAACGTATGTTCAATACAAAAGACTTATTGTTATTTTGTCGATAATGTTCCTGGTTCGAAGTATTGGCCTGATCGCTATTAAATTTTTGTTTGCCCGACACTTGCTTGGCAGCTCGGCCACAAATTTTTTGCGAGCCTTAGTTTCCACGATTTCTACGCGTGTGATTGATCGACGTCGAAACAAAATTAACGCTGCTCTCGAAATATACGACAACTTTCCACATAAAGGTAAGGCTGTCCGTTCCATAGCTGGCTCCTTTTATACAGAGGCAAGCTGGTGTAGCTTTATCGTTGGCTGGCTGGACCAGTCGATCTGCGCCTATTGACGTGTATTCATTCATATACTTAAACTATATTTATTTGATTACAACTCGACCACGCTTATCCGACGGGATGAGGAGCACCCCGCAAGCAGTATTCTCTAGGTCCAACTTCATGCTGTACACTATAGATTTTTTAATTATCTTCACAGGCACATGGCGCCCAGAGTCCTTTTTCTTCAAAACAAACTTGCAGGTGATACAATTACCGGTGTTCCTGGTAAAGTGCATGGTGCGAGTCTACGACCACAGGTCCACATAGCCGATCTTCCCCTTGTCCTTAAGCTTGTGTTGTAATAATGATACACGTAGCGATCGCGACTGATCACCTTCCACTTGCTGGCGCACGTCACGGCCGCGAACGTACGCACGTGGTCTAGCTTAAATCCGACTCTTTGCTCTGACCGAATCCGCTCTGACCGAAGAATACCGGGCCACTGGGCGCTAAACAGTTTTCCCTGCGCTTGAATGACCCTGATGACACTTAGAAAACACCAAGGCTTTTCCGTTTATGGAAGCAAGGGTCGTAATTTATTCGCGCCGGAACGATTCAGCATGCTTTGCCTGAGTAAAAAACCGCTTAACTTCTAACTTCCTTGCAGTACGCTGATCATTGGTGCCCAGTAGTGGTTCGCTGCTTGATGCATCGCGAGGTCGGCATCGCTTCATAGGTTCTGATCAACAATTTATGCTGCAGCCGTCGTCGCGTCATGGTACCCAAACACTGCGAACCTAATACAATTCACACGCAACGCTCCCACTAGCAAGTGCCGTATTCATGCGGCATCTATGGTTTATGTGGCTTCATTCTGATGGCAGCGGTCCAGTCGAGCACTCTCCAGCCACTCACCCCGTGTAGCCATAGAAGTGCATTTATTCAAATATTTAAGTTATATTATTTGGTCTGGAAAAAAGTATATATATATATTTTGTTTATGACCTACTTTCCATATATAATATTATTTTTTAGTACGATTGTACAGCATGGATATTCCTCTAGGACCGAAACTCCCACTAAACTTCTAGTGCCCGTGAAGTGATCGGCGTCACTTTAACCAATTTGTCATTTGTCAACCAAAATGTAAATTACTGATTTTGTCGTCTTCATCATCATCACCGATTCGTTTATTAGCCCATGTTCTACACAGTACAATATCTAAAAAATTCACAGTCAAAGTGATATCAAGAAAAAAAAAACTATGCATAAACTTACCGAGCATTACAGACTGTGGTAGAAGAAGTAACTTATCGCCCGCGGCCTTTCAAGAAGGCATATATATGAATGATTAGCCGCTGCATTAAACCTCGCAAAAGACTGAAGTCAATCTATTTTTCGGTAAAAGAGATAACCTTAGAATTTCAAATTCAAATAGTTTTACTGCTCATAGAATGACATAGATAGCGACAATAATCGACACTGTTCTGTGATGCCTAGTACAAGGTTGATCATCAACTAGCCAGACGCAAAAAGGCCGCTGTTTGATTCACCAGCAGATGCCACGGCAAACTTCGATATCACCGACAGTGCGGCTGACGCTGCCCGCTGAAAGCAACAGAGTCACTACCTCGCAAAAGATAAGGAGAACAAGGCAGAACAGATGAGTTTAGACACTTGAGCTGTCGAACTCACATCAAGCCAGCATGGCGTTAGCTTTGTGTTGGCCATAGCGTTTTTTCAACGTAAGAGACAACAACAAGTATCTGATCAACATGAAAGCGCTGATGTTCAGTAAACTATGCCCAGCGATACAAAACAAGTAGATCCTGTTCTCTACGATCCGACTGGTTGCGCTTGCGCATTTGTCAGTCCGTGTGCCTGTCTTTTGTACTATCTGTACATAGATGCCTGTGACCCAAAGAGGGCGTAGCTCGTTTTCGAGCTGTTACTTCATTGACCTCTCTCCCAAGGAGCGATAGCTCTTCACATTTGACTGTTCTGAACGAGCTCCGACGTATACACACAGACCGAGACGGAATCGTCCACCTTGTCTAAGCTTAATGTCAATGCAAATTAGAACAAGATCATAGTTGTCAACGAACTCAATAAACGTCCAGGAAAAACTGTGGCGCGGCAGATGCAGTAATGGCGGGGGATTCGTCGTGTTCCAATGGAAGTGCCCTGTATCTTCCTAAACGCCTTCACTTAGAAAGTTCGCAGCCGTTAAAAATGTACTATGTGCAATGTAACCTTGAATCATAAGTCGTCTTATGGCCAACATATTTAACAGCATCTGTCAATCTTTATAGAAGAAAAAAGTTTCGTTCAAATTCATCAGCTAGCTACTGGGAGTCTTTTAAAGATTCAACACCTATAAACTTCAATCACACACAGAGCGACAAAAGTAGAAAAGACAGTTGCCGACGATAGCAAGTTACCTTAGTATCTGAGTCCGTAGTTCTAAGCATCGATAATAATTCGGAACTACATATATTCGGTGTAATTTTAATGGGAAAACGATTTAGTGTGGTTAGAAGCCTTAATAATAAGATCATTCCGCAATTAAATTTAGATGCGCAGATATTCAAGTCGTTCAGGCATTGACTCTCACTTGTAGTGTAATTGCTCGATGACTGAATGCCATACAGAGCGTGAGTTCAGATAGGCTCCATTAAGCTACTTACGCCACCCATATATTACTAACGGTAATAGACATACAAGTTCCTGGCCTTAGAAGGTTCCATTCCAAGTGAAAAGAAAAATCGTATTTATTCATCAAGCATTATTATTTAAAATCCCCTAGATGTAGTTGGGATTACAAGCTTGCCTGTAGCATACCGCCTGTACACATATGCAGCCTATTTACTAACGCAGTTTTTCAATAAGGCTCTAATGGAACTAAGCTGAATAAAAAGGAATATCTGTAATTGTTAAGAATTAGTGCTTCGCTAGGAAAACGGTTCATGATAATCGTCGAGTGGCAAACGAAACGTTCGTCAAAGAAAAATTCCTTTTTCCATGTCGGCTATAAGCTACACAATAGAGTCGTCGGTTAGCTGCTCATTTGCGGCAGTGTTAGTATCCAGCTATTAGCAACAAATACCCAGAAAATATTTTGTGTTCAGCAAAACGAGGAATTTTTTGCCCATTTATATTTCGCTCATACTCTGCAAGAAGCCTCGTACAGTCGAACACTTTCTTATATTTCGAGATAGCAAGGAAATTCTAGTTGTGTGGAAAGACTAGCCTTCGTTCCTTCAATATTAGATAACAAATTTGAGTGTCGCGTGAAAGAATTTCTGCCAACCGAACTTGGTTAGGTAACTGATGGATTAATTGTTGATCTTCGTATATAAGTTGTTTTCTGCTTTCCAATAGAGTCGTCAGGACGGCAGTTGGCTGGACTAATGTTATTGATTTCTTCGCTGTTATGGGGCTATATCTTGATGCGTATTGCGGTCGATTTGGCGATCTTCTTTACCGAACCTGAGAGTTTTCGCACCTACGTGGAGACTGAGCTGTTGATGAGCATAGACAGTATTACGCCGACAGCAGTGCCTTTCATCTATCTAATTGCCTTTATCGATATAGTCCTTAACAGATTCGTAGCTTCGGCACCAATGCTTAACATGATCATCCTCTACGTCAGTCTAAACTTCGTACGTATACTCATGCTGATCTACACAAAAAAAAAAACAACTAAAAATCACGTAAAAATATTCGTGGAAAACAATAAATCAATAAATTAATCTAATCTATATACATGAAATTGGTGCAGTTTATTTCTATCTAAATATTCATATTCTGCGTATTGGATTTGATTTTCTTATTTGGATTAGTCGAGTGGGGAGCTCCATCACGAACAGTGTAAAAACGTAATTGCTTACGTTTACATTTACGTTTAATTGCGGAAGTATAAAAGCAATCAAATAGTTTGGCCGTCCTGAAATTATCTTATCATAATTCCAGACGTCAACTCGACTTCGGTGTAGGCCTCTAGCCCCTTAACACAAGATCAATGATTTCCAGAACTTCGGAAAATTTTAAATGTTTAACTGAAAGTACTTTTAAGATGCGTTACAAAGCGTTATATACTCACGTTATATAAGGCTACATACTCAAATGTTTTGTGTTCTAATTGAACTGGCTTCTAAATAGTGTTTCTTATTATAGAATCCCTATTCAACATAGCTTTGTACTTGCTTTATACTCGTTCTGTATGGCGGTCATGCTAACACTATGCATTTCGTTGCCGGATCGCAGGTAACAAATCTAAAGTTCCGAAAGTTTGACGAAGACATCTTGTGCTGTTCGTCTCAAGAGTTTGTCGACCCATTTGTCTTACGTAATCTACGACTGAGGCATGCAGAGCTCTGTGATTTGGTTATATACCTCGATGACATTTTCTCGCCGCTGGCTATTTTTTGGCATGGATCCGTTGTTGCCGGGTATTGCTCAGAGTCCATCAATCTAATACAGGTAAGTTCCATTCAGAGACTATATAAGGAGCTTGTATTACTCATCCCTATCGCATTCTAGACACTGCGTATTATCGAGTCGAGTCATCGTAGACTAGATGACAAATTCTAGTATAAATGGAACATTTAGTGAGAAGAAGCATCTTTATCCGCGCACTGAATGAATTTAAATCTGAGCTAGTCGTTTAACATGCGATCGTTAAATCTGTACAATCTTGAAATGTTCTCTTACGACCATGCCCTACTTGCCAAAAGCGTGCCCGTTTCTGTCCAAGCATATGAGACCCTTTACTACATGATGTCGTATGTCGCTCGGGCTAAAGTCTTGCAGGTTGTATTCGCGTATTACTGCCCTGCTAGAACGTCCGGTGCCTAGATAAGTTATTCTTATTCATAAATAACTACATTATAATAAAGTAACGGTTGCACTGCACGTTACGAATCATTTCAGAAATTTTCAGGTGGACGAGGTGCGGGAATTTCTCTTCTCAGCAAAATGCATTTCCTGCTTAACTTCATATACATCATCACCAACCTCGGCCTTGTCACGATAGCAACCTCGCTAGTTTGTGAATGCAAAGATCGCTCGGAGCATGTTGTTCGTAACATGCTATTCCGGCCGCAGGCTCATCGTCGTGCGGCTGCTCACCAAGTAAGGCCATCAGCGCAGTTAACTGATTTTGTACTCAGCGTAGCGTGGCAGCTGTAACAAATTATTCCCTATATTTTGGATCGATGCATCCGTTCGATAGTATTTCAACGAACAGAGACTCTAATGTAGGTAAGCTAGGTGACACCTACTCGATAAACCGCTCGACGATTAGTGTGTCTCAATACGATTCGTAGGTTTCGTAAAACATAGAAGACAAAAGATAAACCTTCTATTCTACTTCTTCCTTCTAATTCGCTTTTCTCCATATACTTACGTAATGTCGAAAGGTTACAGGGTTTGACCTGACGAAAAATCGGGCCATGCGTATCAAAGAGACGTTGCCGAGTGACCTCCTCTAAATTCGGTCGCGATAGAACGGCTATATTTTCTGAAAATTCGTCAGGCTAATAAAGTCACAAAACAAAACATCATTTAGACTAGTGGATGAAGTCACATAGGAAACTTGTCGAATCGAAACAAACAAAATAACACAGTGTACCTATTATGGCCAACAATACATGTATTTATCACTACCATTTATAAGGTATATGCGAGCGATATGTGCGTGTCATCCTGAAGACTCTTCAGTGTCAAAGACAAAACAGTGTTCTGTCTCTAAGAAATGTTATCATACCCTTTTCTAGAGCCTTTTCGTACGGTTTTAGCGCATGACAAGCCTGGTACTAACAACTGTGTCCGCTCGCGCGATGATACTGTGTTTCCGGGCCAGATGCGTCTGCTAGCTACCCAGATGGCTGTGGAAAACGTACAGATGACAGCATTCCGCTTCTACAGCCTCAACAGATCGGCGTTTATGACCGTCATGGGGGCCGCTGTAACGTATGTCAGCTTTGTTGCGCAAACGGCTCAGAAGGTCACCTCCGAGGACGAGTAGAAAGAAGGCAATGCAGATGTTCTAAGCCGGAAAATTCGTTGCCGACATTCGAATGGCCGATCAGCAGCCAGCGTCACCTGCTCAGTGAAGCCGTCAGATTATATTAGGCGTTTCTACTGGATGGTCTGTGGCCAGCCTCCGAAGAATCGATCAATCAAGGTTTATTGGCGAATCTTTAGGTAGATCTTTTAAAAACAGGTAGAGGTTAGAACGTTTCCCTGGCTTTGTAATCCGACTTTAAAAAACTAAAGACTTTAAAAATGCATGACAACGACGATTTCGTGAAGATAGACGTGAAGATGTTTGGATTATTATTCTCGATGCTAAATATTTCTCCTATTGATACCAATGACAGAAAATGAGCTCAAGTAACGATTGCGCAACGTAAATTCATGTGAACTTTAATTGGAGACTATTGTTTATTTGCTATCTGTTCGTAAGGCAAAAGCAGTAAGATACCTGTTACGACAACGAGATGGAAACGTCCCAAATGACTTCATCGTCAGCCATGTTATAAATATAACGCACCAGCGAACCCTTTCGTAGTTGATTCACAGACGCGACCGAAAAATATCGTTAGTTTAACCATGTTGTCTGGATATCATCGTGTTGTTATTAATACTACACATTTATTATGTATTACAAATCAGGTACGTCGCACCCTGTCATCTCTGCCTCACGAGAATAACACAAATACTTCAATGGCCCACGTACCCCATACACATTGTATATACAGTAATGCCACATTTTTACTTAGACTATTGTTACAGAAAAATACGTAAATATTTTACCTAATCGCAAGAGCGAATAGTAATCACTAAGCGCCCACCCTGTGCCCATTATCTGAGAGGGAATTAACCGCTGCTGTAGCCTAACCTGAAATATTACCCACAGGTAATATTCCAGGTTAGTTATGTTACGGTTTGTAAAAGATAAGCTTTATATGAGGCCAAAGAAAAATGAAAACCTTTGCCTTAAAGCAATAGCTAGAATTTTAGCAGTTAGCATGCGTTTTACGTAGGGATCCCATTTAGAAGTATAGCAAACTATATGAATTCGATTGACTGACGGACGAACTGCTCGTATTCTCTGTTCTGATAATTAAAAAATTAAATGGAAAATATTTTCAAAATACAGTTTGTCCAGACGACGATTAACTCTGTAATTCTTGCTCTAGGATTAATCTGCTCGTATCTCTAGGGTGAATGCAGGGCCAACAGAGATAGTTCCGTTACGACTCGCTTGCCAAAATGTTTTCTGTGAAAATGCTAGATTTAGCTTATCTACAAAAAATCCTATTTTTCTAAATGGATCTCTGGAGCAACGGAACGATGAACAAAAGATAAATCCGCCTACCCAACTTCTGCTTATCGTTAGACGTACAAAGACAGTTTGAAATATGAATTTGTGTCACCAATATGGAGGTAGCGGTATGAACTATCGTTTGGTCATACTAAGCTAGTTTCCTGTGACCGTCAAAATTTTCAATGAAAGTATCATATATTAGTATCCACCTTAATTTACTTTTCTCCCTTGCGGTGACACTACGAGTGACAATCTGTCAATTGCAAAGGGACATCCAATTAACTTCTACGCAACATGTTTACATTAGAAATGAGGTTGATATATAAAACGGATCACAATTTTCAAAGTAATAATAATGTTAGAGGGACCAAATTAGAGACTGACCCAGGTTGACTAACAAATACTTTTGACTTCCATTCAGCTGTCGTGATAACTGCAACTTCCCAAAAAGCTGCTTTTCTCTATCTATCTGGCGATTCCGCAGAACAGCACGGAAGTTGAAAGGGTAACAGTTTCTTTCACAGGAAAACAAGTACAGATCGTTAATCGTACCAGTTGCAGTATAGCTGTCCAAGCTAGCGATAAGAGCATGTCTTCGCCCAGCCGATCCGAAATGCCGGACGCTGAAATGTCGGTTGCTAGGAGACCGAACGCAGGGTCAAAGCAATAGATTCAAATTCTGAAAAGGAACTGCCCAGGTTTTTATATACCCTATCCGGCTGGATTAATCGTCTTATCGAAAGTTGTCGTGAACGTATGGCTGGCTTACGATTTCTGTAGGGCGGCCACTGAATAAGTTTCAGAAGAATGAAAAGAATCCCCGTACGTTAAATAATGTACGAATGCTGTAGCTTATCAGAATTACCATGGCCGTGCTTACGCATAATCTTTCCGTGCTATAATGCCGTACAGGTTAATAGATTGTGTAGCAGGTAGAAATTTTATGCCAGTCGAAAATCGTGAATTTTGCAATGATACTTCATTTGAAGCTATCGCACTCCGTTTCACACTGTTTACATTATTTCGAAAAATAGGCGGTAAACGCATGTATTGTAAGTGGCTCGAAAAAACGCTCCCTGTCCTACAGCATTTAATTACTATAATGCCACGAATGAAATGATCGGGCGTAGCCCGTTTAAGAGTACGCTTTAAGAGTGCAAATAGAATGTTACACTTTTGACCCCGGTTTTTTCAGGTCCTCAGGTGGGCGCAAAAACATCTGTTTCATGGGTCCTAGACTGATTCATTCGTTCGCTTGTATATATAAATGTAACCGCTACTGCTGAGTACTGCCCTTCCTATACGACCTTCTATATATATCGGCACCAACGTCGTTGATTGATACGCCTATGAGAGTAACTGAAGGATTAGTTTTAATTAGCCAGACTGGGTAATTCTCAGTGGATATAGCCAAAAAAGTTAGTGTGTCTCAAGGTACTAGTCACAGTTGCGATCACACGGTATGTTCACGCGGTCGCGTCGTAATAAGAAACCCACTATACTTGAAAGTAACGCTAAGGTAATACTTTTCCCGTTTAACTACCACGCAACCATCAATAAATAATATCATTAACATATTTATTGATGGTTTTACTATATATATATATATATATATATCAGTAAAGAAAGTGTATTCTAAACAAGCCCATATTTTCACCGCATCTCTTGATTCTACTATACCCGTTATTTTAGCCAGGTTACCTACGGTCACTATTTACCTATTTGTGCCTAAATGGAAACTGTACAAAAGCACAAGCGTGTATTTGATACCGTGGGGTTTTGCTGCAAAAGCTATGAATTGGGTCTTCTTTTGTTTTTTAAAAACTAAAATGGAATTGTGAATAATCAATATAAAGTAAAGTATTTTGAGGAATCCCAAAAACTTCGATTCCCAGTAATAAATATGCTGCCAGTTGGTCCCAGTTTCTCATGTAGTTGACAGGTACGAAACTTCTAGTCTGCCCAAATTAAGATAATCGATGATTAATTCGTACGACAGTGACGATCCACCATTTTCAATGGACAAACTTAGTATAGCTAAATTTCATTTAACATATATGTACAAACCTTTAACATTCGTAAAAAATCTACAGTCATTCGGGTAACTTTAGTATAATCCTGATATTAGTTTTTGAACTTCGTTTGCATATTTTTATGGACAAAAATCTACCAAAACTGGCATTGGGCTTCGTAGATACTATCACAGTAGTATCACAAGTGTCGATATCGTTTTTGTTTATATACCGCTTCTACTTGGTTAAAATTATTAGCAATATTCTTGTGGCACGCCGATAACTTAAGTGCCAGATATAAAATCGTCCACGATAACGTCACCCAGTTACAGCAAACGCAAATACGGCATGAGCATAAAACGGGTTTAAAGTAAAAAGAAAAGCAAATACGTTTAACCACAGGGAGAAAAGCAACGCGCCTCCCGATCGAAGCGTCCACGCAGAATTTTTTACAAGTATTTAACCCAGCTTTAATATAACTGATGTGATCATTGACAATAACTATTGATTTTTGGACATATTATTTGGAGTTCCGCGTAGATAGATTCGAGCACCATATTCTGTTAGACGTATGGATGTGCAAACGACACACGGTAATTCATGTTGAAACTCTCGCTAAGTTACCTCAAAAGAAAAAGCAGAAAATTATACAAAAACAAAACATAGTTCTCACCAGCTAAAGGTGAGAGGAAAACTAAATATATCGATAATATATAACTAGATATTCTTTTTCTAATAATTGTGCCGTCAGGAGACCTCAGAACGTACAAAAAGCGTACAAGAACCACCTCAGTCTACGATGACCTAAGGTTGTCTCCACAGCCGTGCTAATAAACCAGTATATGATAGTAGTTGAACTAAGAGCATTAATTATCTAAACACATGACCCACCATGTAATATTACGGTAGTAATAAAAAATGATGTCATCCAAATATTATGTAAAGAACAAAACGATTTTACAAGTAAACACACAAACCGAAGAAGAAACGCCCAAGTGTCTATAGGCTTGTACGACGCGCTGAGATTGCATACTGTTTAGAAAATACTATTTACTGAGATACACTTACGTACCGTAGTTACTACGCACTGAATCGAGATCAATGGATGCAATTCAAAACAAGTACCTAAAGATGGCCCCAGGCATGTCAATCAACAAATTAATATCTCGTTCCGTAGCGATGTCAGGCCTACGTCAACTATGCGCATGAAGAATAGAGGCAGACGTAACTTTAAACTTGTGGATCGAACTTACACAGACCGTCAGACCTTTGCACGCGGTTACTAGAAGAAGCAGAGAGATTATGAACATCGGAACTAGTCGATTAAAATGTTATATATATCATGACCGTAAAAGACACGTAATTATTTCCAATGTAGATTTTGTGGATAATAAGACATTAACTGATATCATCTACTTGATTATTAATATAATATAAGTGTTCATAAATATAGTTTAGTAACTATAGTTGAATGCAGAGATGTTGCTCTAGTACTTTTACAAAAATCAAGAAATGAGCTATGAATATGGTAACAGAAAACGTGTTGAAAACGGTTTTGCCATGACTGGGCCTTGAACCTGGAAAATCTGTGTAACGACGCAACATTCTTATTATAAAACAATTACAGCAGTTACTCAGATACTTGATGACAATTTCACTTACCATTTTTAGTAGTTACAGCTAACCACGGTAGCTGATAGTAAACATTTTAATTACTATCTAGAAATAATAAAGAAAAAAAAAAGTAAAAAATAAGAATAAACTTTATTGTTGCCCAAAACTGGGCCGAAAACTCGTCTTCATTACTCGTTTGCATATCGTATCTATGGCAATGAAATCAAATAACTTCTCGGCTGCGTTGAGTTATCGTTGGCATCTACCTGTACTCCTATCACCTCGATCTAATAGAGTCATAATATTATCGTTAGCAGAATTTAAATCCAGGTTATAGCGCACATGATAACGGCCACGGACGGCGCTATCGCTTTCGGTCCGTTGCGATATTGTAAAAATTTAGACTCTAATATAGAAAAATGAAACTATTTAACAATCAAATAAATTGGAAGCCCTCTTCTGCAATATTAAAAGCTCTAAACACATTGCGTCAAGATACACTTAATCGCCTTTGCTCAATCAATCAACGTTGATGAAATTCTCCGTCACATAAAACTATAAAAAAAGGAAAAATCTCCTGATTATTCATACTTCTGAAGGTACCTGTCAAATTTAAATTGTGTTTATTTTTGCTTATTGCACTACTATCTATTGTTATTATGATTTTCATAATAGAAGCAGATGATGATATATCACTGTAGACCATTTATAAACCCAATTTTCTCTACACAAAGTATTGACACAACAGCACAGGGGGGGGGGGGGGGTAAAAGTAGGAGATCCGATATTGGGTCATTCTAATCATCGGCTTCTACAGGGTATAAGCGATATGAATGTGTTGCCATTCGCGAACCAATTTCCCAAATTATTATTCTTGTTATTTACATGGCTGTTTCCGTTCGCGTTTGCGTCTCGTGATCCACTGATCGATCTGACGATGAGTGCACATTAGTACGTTTACATATTTGAAACGTTCAGTCACCATCTATAAGCATTTACAAAAGTTAAACTATCAGTTCTGTCGCGAGATGTTGTATTGAGATAAATAATCTCTTGGCTTTTATTATGAGTGCTAGTACCTCAGTAGAAAACAGGATCCTCTCGCTTTTCTGCTGTCTAAGTGTATTTGCTCCAGTGACCTGAATGGCCTCTATGGTCCATATCACTTTGGCTCTTATTCAATGAATTTCTAGCTTATCAAGTTGGTCTAACTGCGACATAATGAAAACGAATTTTTCATGTAGCTGAAACCTATTGTTTCGTTCATATTCAGGTACATCGTTCTAATAAGCAAGCAAACTCAGGTGCACGTTTCTAGCGAGATCTGCTCCATCGATCATGCTCTTCTATCTCTCGCGTTTCGTTCACCTCGTACCTGTTATCCCCTCTGTCGCTAGACAAGTATCATCTAGTTTAGGGCGTCGTAACAGCAACAGTATCTACACAGTCAAGTGTTTTTTGCACTTACGGATCGTAGCCATACGCCAGTATAGTGCTGCGCAGCAGGCTGAGTCCTATAAACGGTGACCTAGCTAGGCACATTTTAGAACTGACTTTGGATAAAAACGACCGGCAGAGACTTTACAAGATGCTAAAACCACTCAGTTCCCCCAAGAAAATGTCTAAATGTTTCGAATTTTACGTCTGGCGTCGCTGCTAAGCACTCCCGGCTGAAGACGGCTGGCACCCGGTATAAAACGAAGTGTTATGTATCTATGCTCGCATGTCCGACCACGTGTTCCTGAGAATAGCGACTGAATACGTTACCCACCAGGCTATCACGGGCAGTCAACAGGACACTACACTATCGTTGCTGTCACCCGGATACATCACGATCTACCATCCACCCCGCTGCTGCATGTGTCGTTGCTGTCGTTGAACTCCGCGGCCATGCGAGGCCTGATCTGTTTTGATTAGCAATAGGTATTTAGGTTCAGCGCTTTGTTTTCCGCTACTACCGCCACTTCTGTAAAAAAAAAAAAAAGTCGAAATTGAAAAAGCCAGTAAACTGATAACTGGTGTCTCATGAGTCTTGCATAAGTCACCTACATAGGAGTAACAATAATAGCATACAGACAATTGGATTATCGCAAATAACAATTTCTGTTTTTCTTTTCTTCGGCACCCTGTATGCGTACGTGACAGGTAACGTATCCATAAATCAGTAGGGATGAATACATGAACATTTTATTATGTACCCATATGTACCTGACGAGAACCTGGCCACCATTATCGACTCGCTGAATATGATGGATCGTTCGCACGACGTGTGTCGGCCCGGAAACAGTTAAAGAGCGGCCCGCGCCACCTCTGTGGCTGTCTGGCGATTGTTTCACAAGAAGGATCGCCCCCTTCTGCTGCTGTCTGCTATGTCTGCCACCGCCACCACGGCTCCCGCTGAAACCCCCTCCGTAGTTTCTCCCAAACCCTCCCGAGAAGCCACCATCCTGACCACTGCCCTTTGGGAAACCTGCGTGGATGCCGATTGTCAAACAGACGATAACGATCTATAAAGTTCCAAAAAAGAAACAAAACAAAACAAACATTCGAACTTATGTATTTTATCAGGCTAAATGATGCTTTTTAAAACCATATTTCCTACTGGCCTTAGCCTTAGTTAATACGTCCACATATCTGTTACGACGATAATGATTATAAATGTGGACTGAACGACCAGGTCTGAGGACAACGTTATAAAAGATCGTCGTAAATTCGATATAACTACACAGGATAGGGGGCAAAAGTTACGTGAAGCTAAAAAAGCAAGCTTACGCTAGTTGAAATATAGGTGTTTGTGTTTGAATAATTAGCGCGCTAACCCTGAATTCACTGCGGATTCTCCTACTCTGGCTAATACAAAAAGTATAGTGGATTTATATATTTTTTCTCATCTTTCTTACCATCGCATCCGGCTATACGTTGAATTCGATTTAAGAGCCCTCCCTCGAAAAATACGCCATAGCATTGCAGTTTTTGTTCATACGTATAAAAGCTTATATTTAATGAGTCAAAGATAAATGAGTTCGTAATTACTCAATGATCGGCATGAGTAATCAGTATATGCGACTGTAGATCAAAGCAAATTGTACGTATGTACAAATTCTTGTATATAACGTTTCACTAAATGATGTATTCCCCTATCAGAGTTCAGACAGCTTGGAATTGATACGACGAATTGTAGTTCTAATATTATTCAATTATGCAGCAGGACGGCCATATCAACTTCATAAAGCTGCGCATTATGATGCTTTTTTTATCAATGTGTATTTACTGTATAACAGAGCCCCGCAGATAAGCCGGAGATGCAGTCGTTCGAACATTGGTAAGAACACTTTGTGTTACAGTATTAGGTAAGATAAGGATTTTCTCGACAGAACAACTCTTCTAAATATCATTTCTAACACAAAATACTCGACAAGCTTCTCAGGGCGGTAGAGCAACATATTAAACTTGCGCATCTTATGACGAAAAAAGGTAACTGACAAGTCACTCTATAATAATCCGGAATACTCTTCTCACATAAAAGCTTCAAGCATATATCGACTAATCAAGATAACTAATTTCGGTGATTGTTTTTATGAGATCGAAGTGATACCTATGATCGACATTAGTTAAGCTAACTCAAGGCTAAATGGGATTATTTTCTTGAAAAATCACCACATGATACAAAACGCCTTACGGGGGACGAGAAGAACGACTGCCCGCCGCAATGTCCTGCCTAAAAAGCAGACGAGTTTTAAATGCGTACACAAGGTGCAGAAATTTTAACAGAGTGTGCGAGCACAATCTATCATGCTGCTACATCTGGATTTGAATGCTTTAAAATTAATGTGGGGTACTTCTGTCCTTACATCACAAAGCAAAAGTTGT
This sequence comes from Varroa destructor, assembly GCF_002443255.2. Lineage (NCBI taxonomy): Eukaryota > Metazoa > Arthropoda > Arachnida > Mesostigmata > Varroidae > Varroa > Varroa destructor. The sequence continues at coordinate 23,974,969 of NW_019211456.1, read as the reverse complement.
CTACAGCGGGTTTCGAATCTCGACCATCTCAAATGCGATTTTTTATTCTAGCGCAGAGTAAACTACTATCTCACATTTCTAATGGTAACTATTCAACTTAAACAGATACTGCGGGCGCGGTAGGTCTTTAAAAGTTGCCAACAGAGAAAGGCGAGTCAAGATTCAACGTGGAATCCTCTGAATATGGATGTGCGAGTACTTTTTCTACACATTCAAAGACTTTTAATTTCATACTTGTCTCCCCACTCGAAGTAAGTTAAATAGCTGTGACGTTAATCACTACTGTGACATTCACAGCGCATTACCAACGTATTAGCATCTTAACACTTACGAGGAACTTCATCACGTTTCGCCTAACAGCGTTGTACGTATGGCACTTGTTCCGAAGCACACTAACAAGCTTTTTTCTTCAGACGAACTCGAGCAACTGCACTGCCATCCAAAAGCGTTTACAGCCACATTAAACTTTAAACTTCTTTTCTGCGCCTGGTTTCACGCGGTGAAAGCACGTGGCTCTGGCCTTAACTTTCCACTCGGCAAAGACCATTCACGTAGAAAGTTGAATGAGCACAGCAAAATAATTACCTCTAACTTTGTTAAGAACAAAACACAAAGGTCGATAATAAATCCGTTAAGTGGTTTTCGTTAGTGTCTGATGACCTAATCGGTAGACGAACATGACTTCTTAGATTCCGTGAGGTATTCGTACAGAGCTTAAATAGTCCCGTGACCTTGTACATCCGTCAAAGGGTCGACAGCAGCGCCCCCACTGGTGCGCCGTCAGCATACCCAGCGGCACGAGAACCGCGACAGCGATATAGCTCAGTTGTCGCCAGCGATGGGCTAAAGCAACGCATTGAAAAAGCGGGGTAGATTGACTGCTAGAGACGATGTTACCACATCAGCAGCTCGCTAGGAAAAGCACGAGGGTGGGTAGGAGGTTGATGTGTGCTTACAGATGACACGCGGGCATACAAAGCTTCATATCAACAAACAGATTCGTAATATATCAAGCCCATCGTGCACGCTATCGATAACAGGCAAATAATCATTACCTTGTTTTTGTTGATCTTGTTGTTTTTTCTTTCGCTTTTTTCTCCTGTTTATCTTGCAACTCCTCCCTTACCATCGAAGTAATGTTTATTGTAATGTCTTTTGCCCCCAACTATAGCTTACCTACTCATCTCCATGCTTTCAATGAACGCGACAGCGTTTGATGATGCGGCGAGCCCTCTCATAAATGCGTAAAGCTGCCAGTTTGTTGGAAAGAAACTAGAAGCTAGCCTTGTCACTAGACAAAGCAAACGTGTCCTGCGCAGTAGTAAAGATCAGATGGGGTCGGAGGTGGTTGTCGTGGTCCGAAATGAGGGAGGAGGAGGAGTAGGAGGAGGAGGAAGGGCAGGGGGCAAATCGGCCTGACAAGGTCGGAACACCATTCTGCTGTTGCTATTACGACCACCAGTTCACAAGAAGCCTAGAAGGTGGCCCTCCATCAAATTTATTCAACAATGACCATACGATCTTCTGTCCGTAGCAGTGGCTGATAAGAAGATATGCTGGACACGGCCTAACTAATGGCGTTCGCGTTATCACAGTTGACTCGTCTGTCATCATCGGACAATAGCCACACTCAGTGAGCCAACAACCGTGAGAAACGGGAAAAAAATCACACGCAAAACTGGTCAACAAAAGAATTAGGTACTACAGTAAAATTCTTCTTATAATACTTTCATTATATAGTTATCGTAATAACGCGGCAATCAAAATACATATAACATATGGTGATATATATATTTCAAAAATAATTGTAATAAATATTCAAGCAGCAGTAGTAAAAGTGAAGAAGAAAAGGCTGTGAATTCTTCTGGCTGTTTTACTGACTATTTATATTAGATACGAGTAGTTGGGAAGCCAGTGCCGCAGAAAAACTCTAATAGCATGTTGGATGAGTGTCTGTGTGGGCTTGCGTGCGTATATATGTAGATATGGCCTTCGTTGCTATATGATAGATAAAATTATTTCCAGTGGCTCACAATAGTGCTAGTGGTAGGTGCGTTTAAATGATCTATCTCCGCTTCTTAACAATAAAGATTTAACCTTTTTCTCCCATGGATGGTTATTCACGGGACCATGAAACCAAGGTATCATCATCTTCTTATCGGGATAACCCCGTGTGGTCACTTAAAATAGGCAGAACTTGCTGGCATATTATGATTCAAATTAGCAGGTAGTCAATTATTCATAAATTCTCTAAAAGCAACTATTTTGACTTTGATTTAATTTTGAGCTGAAGCAACTTGAGTTAGCTAATCTCGACATTTTTCATTGACTTGATTATAATAACAACAACAACCATGTAACGGCGCCACTAATACATACGTACATGTCGAAAAAATCTAGAGCGTTGCAAATAATGAATTGACACTACCATTTAAAACAACCTGTGAACAGCCCACGAGGCTGGATTTGAGTTTAAAGCAGTAACATCAACGGCTAAACATCGATACTCGTACAAAGGTTGCACAACTCTTTTTAAATTTTTCACTAAACATTACTTATATGAAGCGATACGTTGAAGTCAAGCCATTGGCTGAAATTACAGATAACACCATATTAGAATTCGCTATCGCAGTCTTAAACGAGCTCTCTATATTGATGAAACGAATGTCTTAAAAGAAACGTTTAATTAGTGTTCGTTGGTATGCCGCTCAAATTAGAAAGCATGTAAAACATCTTGAAATTGATAGCATTATTTATTTAGTTGAAGAAAAAGTAATGTTAGAAACAGACGGAGGCATTTCAAATGTCTTAAATAAAGTTGATGGTCAATATCTTTTAACAAAAAAATTGTTATGTACTGTAGCTCTACTGTTTCGTTCTGCACAAATACACAGCCATTCAATGGAAGCATTTCAACTGTTCTAAAAGGCCGCTACTGCTTCCTTCCTGACAATGATAAAAAAGCCAACACCGTATCGATATTATAAGATCGCAATCCTAGACGAGAATTAGTAGAGTTCAAATTTAGTGCTATACTGTGCAAGGTTCAACTATCACATATCTTAAAAAATCACTTATTAATTATTGACTAACACCTAAAGATTTCTCTCGATGTTTTTGTGTGGGTGTACCAAATACGCGAAACGCTGGCGTTGTCACTGAAAATGTTGTCCGAAAAATTTAGAAACCAAAGCGTCCTTGACCTGGCAATGGTCGTGCGTGCCTAACTGAGACTTTCATATTTTGGGAAAGTTCAAGCCGTTTTGGATTTGCTAGCGGCAGCCACTAGCTTATACAAGATTAAGACCTCGTCATTCGTGACTCAGCTCTGGTCTGTTTCAGAAAACCGAAATTGGTGTAATTAATACCTTTGTTTAACCGATGCTGGCTGTGATTAAGCTAGAAATCATATATAATAAGTTATTCACACACCGATACGACTCTTCGGGCTCCTCTGACGGTCTAAAATATTCGTTTGATGGGCGTTAGCCTAAACAGTCACAAAGGTGCGAACCGATCCTGAAGCCTAGATGACCTTCAAAGATACCTGTCGGTCAATTTCGGTAACGGTTTCTCATGTCAAATATTCTCCCACTCATATAAATCACCTGCAGATAATTCAATAGCACCACATTGATTTTGACAACCTTCCTACAAAGCGAATAACCTACACTTTCTACTAGAATTTAATTAAGTTACAGATTACAATTATATATGATCGACGATATTAAAATCACAGGAAGCCATAAGGACCGATACGTTCAAAAAAGCCACATGTTGAAAGTATGTTCTTGGCACAGAAGAACATAGTATCTGTCATAATTTGTCAAAGATATTAAGCTACAATTTTTCTTCTTTGCTATCAGTTTTTTAACAATATCGTGACGCAGATATATGTAAGTGTCTGTTTGTTTATCTAACAAAATGTAACTTTCCAGATCACTGCGTAACTAGAGATCTACAACTCTAACCGATGGCCTAAACGGGCAAAGAGCAAGCTTTTTTAGTTCAATCCTTCACTCAAACTGGCATCTTGCCCACACGAATTGTTTTTACGAAAAGTAAATCCTTATTAACGATCTAAGTGGTTTATGCAGCATTTTGTTAAAAAAAAAATGACCGCTTACATCCTTGGCGTTTCTGTGAAGCTATCTACACCTGAATCATTCTTCTTTGGCTCTAGAGAAAAAAAACCGCGCGGGGAAATAGGTTTTCCAATGTGAAAGCAATATGGTTATTCTTCAGCTATTGGGCATCTCCGCAAACCGTGTCATGCTTACTGGTATTGCCAATTATAATGCAATTACTAGCTCTGCGACCATGAGGTCTGAGCATGTGTGTAGCAGTTTTCGTGTACGAGCACAATGAGCAATATGATTCGTAATATCGAACACTATAAAACTGTTGATAAAAATCAAAGTCTCAATGAACCCATAGTTAGTGACCTCCACGTGGACAAGCTCGTTTCGATTTGTCCTTCAACAGTGATATTAACTGCAGTAGCAGCGGCAGCACGGATAGTCGCAACGAGAGCAAATCACCAAAAAAAAAACGTCTGCGAAGCAAACCTTACAGGTCGTGTGCACGAAATCACAGAGTCATTCATTTGTACAAATAAGCGCGTATTTGAATAGTGTCTAAAAATCACTAGAAAGAAGAAGCGGACTTGGTCGTCGCTCTTACCAATGACAAACGCAAAAAATGCAGTGTACTGCAATTCACCACGGAACGATCGAAGTCTCTATTGGCGATAGCTATCCTTTAACGATAAAAACCAAATTAGAAATAAGTTACCTAGGCTATTGTGCACATAAAAGAATCCCATTGATTTTTCTATCACGTAGCGCGCGCCACATCTTCATCGTGGTTGCAGGTGCAAGAAGCGAAATCATAAGAAACTGAAGTCGTTGATCAACAAAGAATAAAAAAATAATAATAAACGTCTCTTGGTCAAACGTAGCAATGCGCCACGATTCGTTGGCGGATAGAGCAGCTCAATTTCTGTTCGCTGTTTATCACCCTTTATTGGATCGCAGCGCCACACGCGAGCAGAGCTTTGAAAAAAATTCTAGTGGCTACTTAAAGTTTAAGTTCAGCTGTAAATTCGCGCACAGTCATACTTGCCTTACAATACGATAACGAATGTTGAGGAATATCTTAGGACACTGTCATTATAAATTGTATTACAGCATATTCATTTGCCCCATATAATGTTGCATTTAGATGTCTCAGTGAAGAAGTCTTCTCCTTAGCTGGGCCTATCGAACGTTCACCCTGATTACTTACGCGCAGTTACGAAATTTAGAAATCTTACAAAAAAGTCGTATTTTTACGAACACCGTATAACACAGGATGACAGGTCGTTCAGATAAAGGTTTGTGTATATGGATTGTTTGTTTGATGTTGTTACGTCCTATCTGTAGGGATCTCCGATCTCGTGTATAGTTAACTGAATAAAAGCATTGGCCGACTCCTCTCACATATTTAATATAAATCGCTTTAGTAGAAGTCTTTGCAACGAACGGGTGAATATCGGAATGTCGTTTTGCCTATCTTCATAAAATTGGTGAAGTATATCTATGCAGAATGTCCTACTTGCCATCAAATTTTTTCTTTGCCGTCTTTTTCCAGGTTCCATGAGATGATACTTCAACGCTCCATAATAATCTTTATTTCGGGAGATTCATGTCACTCAAACAAGATTTCTCTTCGATCAATGTTTTCATCAAATACTTGCATTTGTTTACTTGTCTAGATGTTCACCAGCGGTTGCTGGTCAAAGTAATAAGACTGAGACCAGATTCAGGTATTATGTACGATGATGAGCAGATGCTATAAAACTTTCTCGTCAACCATTCTTAGAATTCTTCCAGAAGTTTCTTATACCTCTAAAATTCACCCTCAGCTGTCGAGGGAACTTTCGTTTCACAGGAGCAACTTTCCTGCTGATTCTTGTTGGCCCTGTGTTGCCATACAACTACTTACCACCACGGACAGTCCTTAATTTCTAGGCATCACGATCACGGTCGAAATGTCTTTACAGCAGCTATCTCTGTAATAAGTTGGTACATATAAAAAAAAAATATATATATATATATATAAATTGGTTGGTATATTAGACTTGGTGTATTCTGTTCGTATATTCTGAAAAGACTTCTCACAGCTATTTTTTTTATGTGAGCGATTAGAGCCTTGGAAGAAACAGTGCTCCAATTCCGTAGAAGCCATTGCATTCTCTAGAAAACAAGATTTCTTAACCATGTTTTCCTTTATTACTTCCGTAAGTAGTTGATTTCAAAGAGAAATCTAATTATTCTAACTATTCATGTTGTAACGCAACTAAGGCAATTTACACTTATTTGCGTGATACTACAAAGCTCATAATAAATAAAAGACCTGAAAGATAGTTGTGTGCATACTTAGAGATTTAGAGTCACCAAAAAGGACCAATATAGCTCCGGGTCATCGGTTGAATCGTTTCAGGTTTACTTCTGAAGATATTACGCTAAAAATTACTTAGTCACGAAATCGATTTCTAGAACCGTATTTTGCGTGTCCTTATCTTCGGCATGCGCCAGAGATCACTGCTAATTATTGCCAGTAAAAACGTTTGTGTACCATATTTTAACGTTCTCGCGTATTTCAATCTGATTGGCGGAACACTTGTTTGGCGAAGGTTTGATTTACCGCGTGAACATGATTCCGTTGCATCAGTGTCAATTTGGCAGCTACTAAGTGTTCCGAGTTCTTACGCCGCCGTTAAGCGTCCCATGAAGCGGTTGGCTCCCAGCACGGAACGAACCGCACGTTTATGTCCAGGTTCGACTTAGGTCACCACCATAATACATAACCACGGAAAATAGCATCACACAAACCAATAAATAAACGATATAGTTCTATTGGCTGTTTCGAGTACGAATAGCCATCATGTAGATGTGCATATTTCAGATAGCGATGATCGCGCTTTCGGTAACTACTCACTTCTACATATTACTTGTTGGGTCAATGTATTCAGTATGCAGAACATATGGCATCGAAAATCCACGTACAATTTAAGTATCTTCAATACGGCTTTGTCAAACATCTTAGAAATATACATCTTCATTATAGTAATTTAGCACTTATTCTAATATCGATTCTAATTATCCGAAGCGAAAGTCTGTATTTCTTAGGATTCGTTGGTTAAGAGCCCTTATCTAACAGACAAATGAATATTTGGAAAAGGAATTTGTGTTGATTTTAAAAGGGTTATTTTGGAATCATGGGCTAACTCCTAGCTCTGGTAGGGTTTTATTACACATTAATTCACGTTGAAACACGTATGTCATGTTTGTTTGCTATACTTGAAGAGTGATCGCAGAATCACGGTAAAAGTACTAAACGAGAACAACTATTAACTAATGATTCATTTACGGATCGCTAAAAATGGTTTTTAGCAGAATCGTGATCCTCATACAGCGCCCAATTCCAAACTTCAGTTTGTTTCTTCAGTCCATCAACCGGATACAACAATAGTATGAAAAAACGACAGCTGACGGCCGGCGCAACCTAGTTACCGCATTGCAGTTGCTCACCGCGGCCATCCTATGCGTCCTTTTTACGCTTTACGAACGCTTTTTACGTTTGCTTAAAATAAACGCGCTAGTGGAAATTCGTCAAACAACATAACAGATTGTTATGTATCTGTATAGGCACCGTAGGTAATCGCAGGGAATTTCAACAGAATAGAGTACAACAGACCTCGTCATTTTTGCTGAGAGGGGTTCAGCCATGGCAACTATTAGAGATACAAAAGTAACTGTACTCCATTGGGCTTGCTTTGCAGGTCTCGAAATATTTTTTATGCAGCACGTTACCGTCAGATACGTATCGTACGGCTTGAGTTATGCTCGAGTGTTTATTCATCTATTGCGAACCGTCTAACAATATACCTACAATTAAATAATAGTAAAATGAAATCACGATTATTCTAGACATTAGAACATTTTGATTAAGCCATTAAATATAATGACAGTAAAGGGGTTAAATGGCGCCGCATCTTAGCGTCCACCTTTGGTGGTTGTTTCGTCCAACGGGTAGTAATAAGCCAGTCGTCGGACGACGTTTTTGCAACTCGGTCTTCATCAGTTCGAGCAGTACACACACATACACAATCGGTTGCATCGCTTGAGCCTTTACAAACTGAACACGAATTATAAGACTACATTCAGAGGCCTGCTACAAGCTTGGCGCACGTAATTTAAGTCAAAGATATTGAAAAGAGGCCGGTTGACATCAGCTTAGCTCTTGAAAGCTCACAGTTCATCTATCCTAAGTGTCTCTACCCAACAACCTAAGCAATAAGCTTTTCTCATGTGGTTGGTCAACATAGTCTAGAAATAATTGATAATTAACCTTTACGAAAATAGGTTAAAAGATACTCCATGTAATAGAATAAAAACAGACTTTGCTGCGTCGGATTGAATTGAAGTGGAATTAATTGTTTGTCGAGGGAAAAACCAAAGTTTACTTTGTAGCTTGAAAATCCTTCTAAAAGAAACCAAGCTTCTTTAGCCATTCCATCCAAGCCGTCTGTAAATGTATATATATATATATATATATATATATATATATATATATATAGACCCTATAAATTACAAAAAAAGTACTACCTATCGAAGGTGACTCTTGGCAAACGCTGTGAAAGTTTTTCAACAATATAAAATTACCATTTTTAGATTACTTAATAAGACTAAGACCTTCTTCGCAGTTCTAAAGAAGTAATTCTGTTTTTCCACCAATCGAATCTTTCACCGTCATGTGCCATTTCGTGTGTTACGGTCCACTATGTAGCACCTTTCCAGTCTTCAGATGTCAGCGCGTTCCCAGGATGGGCTTTAGGGCCATTCACCGACACAACTCTCCCCACCGACAAATGACAGTTGTTCTTGCGAAAACATATTAGGAGATGCTGTCACAATGACTCGATACTTCAACATCACTTGATGTCGTTTGAATCGGCGCCCAGCGAATCAGAACTGCCGAAAAACTCCATGCTGCACTTAACTGCGGCCGAAAGGTTACGTTGTACTTATTGGAACAAAGTACAATAATTTTGCAAATATGAATATTGCAGGTGTGATATCTAAATATGGGAATGATATGTTGAGGTGGCTACTTAAAATATCTCCTTTATGCTCACTCTTCAGTCTCAATGAAGACTGGCAAAAACGTTTTGCGGAAATAACGTGAGGACTTTGAGACGATTGTTTAGGGAATTATGGGCATCATTACACCTTTGGCGAATACGGAACGAACCATATGTCCATGACATGGGACATGCGTCATAGGTTGTGGAAATCTGGGTATGCCGTCCATATCCAAACAAGCTCCTATCGCAAAAGCTAATTTCTATAGAAAACATTCACATATTCTCAATATTGTTTTTTTTTTCAATTTAATCATACAATCGTCGTATTCAAATTTGTAATTAGTAAACAAGTTAGGTAGGCGAGATCTTATAACTTGAATATGACCTGTTTTTGCTCTTAAGACTTTTATAAAGCAACAGTACCAATTTCGACTTAGTCTGTTCGAATTCGGAACTAACCCTCTTCAGTCTCCACAAACATTATAATTATTATTATCAATTAAAAAAGATAATTACGATATAACATTATTAGAAAAATGTCTAGCTTCTTGTGACAGGAACATCTAGACTTTGGCCTCCTTAGGTCTAATATCGGCTCTAAATGGCTGAGGTAATTTCAGTTTCTCTATTAAATAAAAGAATTGCATTATGGAAGAAGACTGGGGCTGGCAGCTTCACATTAGTATTCAACTTACTTCAATACAATTGTGCCGAAGTGCTTGGAGAATAATTGTAATCGTTTTGTTAACCAATTCATAAACATATGAATCTGATTAGTTAGCATTAATGTTCTTCATAGTTCGGCCTTTGCTAATTTGTTCAGAAAACAAAAAAAACTGCTGTCGGGACAAAGGTCATCCAAATTTTATTAGCACCACGGTCACTACAAACGTGATCAACGACAGCATCGGGAAATAACCGCCACCCGATTTAGTGCACTTCTATTGCCAGCCCGATTTTCAAATCAATCACAACCATAGCTCAACAGTTATTTGGCTAAATCGAACGGATTCTTTTGGCTTGGCTTCTTCTGTTGCATCTCTTTCGTGGAACTGGGAAAGAAGCCTCTTTCGCACAACCTGGAACGTCAGCCAGGATCATAAGCGTCCTTGTCAGTCAGCGCAAACACCAGACCCATTTGTTGCTGGTGCTGTTGATATTGATTATATTGCCGCTGCTACTGCCACTGCTGATACTGTATTATTTTTATGCATACCTCTAAAATAGTGAAGGTCCTGATCCGGATAAACGTGAATAAAGTCGAACACGCTGCATATGCCACTGATGGGGTACGTCAGACTCACAGCGGAGGCTATGCAGACGATGGATCGAACCAACGCGACTGCTATGGCTACTTCGGATGAAACCGCCATGTCACTATCCCAAATTGTTATCTCGACACATTTGGCCTGCAATTTTTTTCTGTAATGCCTGTGTACAGTCAAGCAAAAGGCAAGAAAATCAACATCGAGTACCACAAACAACGATACAATAACTACGATAGTGCTGGCAGTATCAAATGAAGAGAATAGCACTAACGTACACAGAAACAGGGAGACTGCATCATGGGCAAGTCGTAAAGAAACAATAGTAGTAGTCTGACTTGCATTGAACCCTATCCATACGAATGAACATTAAGTGAGCTTCCTGTTTTATATAGCCAGAGTTAAGCTCAGCATACAACAATAGCACAACACCGACCAGCTACCTATGCTTGTTTAGAACAATGTCAGAATATTGCCATAATACTATTATACTTGATCTTATCACACGTCAATGAAAATATATCTGTGAAAATTTCGTCTAGTTCTACAGGAAAAGGCGATAAACGTAGCCGACAACTATGTAAATATATAGTAAATTTGGTGTTACTGTCGAGGATCTGTACCTATTTGTCGACTCCTAATTCAATTTGCGTTTTTCGATTTAACGAAACGTGTTTATGTATGTATCTATATATGTGTAATATTTTTTCTAAATAAACAATGGTTATTGTATACTTAATCGTAACTGTAATACGCGGCGGCAAGAATAGCGAAAAAAAAAACAACTCTTGGACATGAGCTACAGTTCTTAAAGTAAATATTGAAAGACTGTCATAAAATTAGTGCAGGAATGTAGAAGCGTGTTTACCAATGTATTTCATATAACAAAAAGGAAATTCGTTCAATACAGGGTGTGCTTCATACTTTGTTGGAAAACATGGCCTTTGTACGGTTACGGTAGATTTTACGTTTTACGTCTGGGTTTATCTCCAAACATTTAGGATCAAACAGGAATCGGAGAAATACATAGCTGCCTAGTCTCGAGGTTTAATGGTCAAGTCGCTTTCACAATTTTGATCGAGCTTAGGCTTTGTCGCTGGCGTTAAACTCTGAAAAACTAGATAGTTAGTTGGAAATTGATGATTCATTTACCTCTTACTTCTAAACATTAACAGTGTTCAAACTCTTAGTAATTCGCCATTTTTCTTCTTGATTGTAACGCCAGCTAAAAACACCTGGTTTTGTACAGCTGTTCAAATTACTGTCCACTTAGTAAGAGATAAGACAAGGTTGGAAGGGCAGAGACAATGGCATTATGAAACCACTTATCAGCTCTGATGGCTTGAAATATATAGTCGTTTATTTAGATTGTTAAAGATCGCTGTGAAGCCAGAGGTGCTATGCAGGGGAGACTCAAACAATTCATCACTTCGGCCCGTAGTTTACCGCCGAACAGATCTTGAACAATATTATCGAAGGACACGCTGGATTCTGCGCAGCGGTCCACTAACATGTTTACGTCTTACGACCGTTTAGCGGCGACCACTTGTAATAAACATGCTCAATCGTTTGTCACGCTACGCGAAATTGTCCTGTCTAGCGTTTTACGGCATTCGGGCTTCTAATATTGGATGCCATTATAAAGGCTACAGCCCTGGCGAGCTATCGATTAGAGAAAGAGGTGCGTCATGGTCTTCTGACGGCAACAATAGATACTCTAAGCCTCAAGCATGCTGATCTACAATAGCCTACTCTACCGCGAGCCACAACTTTCTTCTACTTGCGGTCGCCATAAAAAAATCTTTTCATGAATATAATTCATTTAGCATGTTTGTGATGTATATATAATATAACATCATAGGCCTGAAACGCCCTCTGCTGTAGTATAGGTACTCGATAAATATTTACAATGACGATATAGAAAATAATAGTAGATAGCGGTGAAACTGGCGCCTGGTACGATCGCTGTTGCAGAGTCAGACTTACAAGCGGTGAAATACAATATATGTCAACTTAAAATCACCTTTATTTGAACACCATGAAACAGGTCACGTAAGAACTAGAGAAATATTTTTGTGCCAACTAAGTAAATAAATATTATGCTTGCTGGACCAAGTGTATCAGATACATTAATACAATAATAATGATAGAAATAATATTTTTGACTTACAAGATTAATATTTCATATATTCACTATTATATTTATTTGTTCCTCATATATCATAATCAATTTGAGAGCTATTTTACAGATTATAATTATATATAATCATACCTGATTTCGATCCCTCTTGGCGTGTTTTTTATTTTTTAGCGGTCCGTATAATTTTTGTTTGTTTGTTTTCTTTTTTGCCATCTTTGTGATTGGACATGTATTTGTAGAAAAATTGGATTACTTTGGGTAAAATGGTAGTCAATATAAATGACGATTGTTTTATTGCATCACTATTTGTATCATTACTAGGCTTGAACGAAATGTCATAGCCATGCCTACGTTTAGTCACCATACATAATATTCTATTGTACATTCAGGGTTTCTCCTAAGGGTTCCAGCTCTGACCAAAATCCTCTTCACTGTGTTCCTCTTTCAGGTTTATTAATTGCACTCGCCAAATGCTGCAACCCCTATTAAAGTATCAAACTCATGCTGAGCGTGAGTTTTTAGTGCTTCCTTTAAACCAGATAGCTCTGTAAATATTACTTACTAGCACTATTTTGTTTCGTGTACATATGTTTTGAACGAGCACTACTCGGGTGCTAAAGGCCGAAAAACGAAAGTGTTCAATTTCTTATGATCTATGAAATACCTACACTTAACAGAGATGGCACCTCCGTGCTCTGAAATATGTTAAGCTAGAAAACAGCTCAGGCTGAACAGCTAAGCTAGCGAATCCGCTAAAAAAATCCAGCCGATATGCACTGACTTCTTTGTATATTGTCAGCGAACATCAATGAAATATAAACAAATATTCTAGGTTTTTACATCGTAAAAAAAATTTGCCACACTACGCTGGCGAGGGCAGAAATTTTAATGCCACCGAAGGTAGTATCGTCAATGTTCATCAATTTATTTCTGCAAAAGTATAGTTTCAAAGTATAAGTGATCCGAAAATGGTTATGCTATTATACAGGAAATAAAAGTAAAACATGCTTCGAGGTCATTACACAACTTTTAAATTAATAGTACATCAATTGTCTTTATTTGCTTTGCATCTCGTACATACATCGATGCGATTAACTTTCAAAGGAATGCCCTTTTCTTTGTCTGTGGAACGAACGGACTCCGTGAGACGTTATAAAACATGTATACAATCTGATTCTTCGACATGTTTCGTATATATATATCGCTTACTGCAGTACTTATCTTTATATCATACTACATTCTCTCTCCCGCCGTTATTTTCCGATTTAAGCACCTCTTTCTCTACTCGCTATTCAACCTTCTGTCCGCGAGCATAAAAACACAGCTACACAAAACTCAGCATTCCACTGTGCTTTTTTGTGCACCATATGTATAATGTACACTAACATTGGCTGGCATCTTTATATATAGATACTTCCATGTCAAACAAACAGCTAAATGGTGTTAACGTGTCTTGAATATGTTTAGATTTTTGGGGCAGCGATACATGTACTATTATGCCAAAATATGTTATATTCATAGTGATAACGAGTCATCTCTTCGAACAAAGCAGCATCAGAACAAACGGGTAATACCCATTGGAACAATTGAATTCGCTTTTTGATTAATGCGGCAGCCTTTCTGTAATCTCTGTTTTCAACCATCTTCCTTGATGTTCTTCTAAAGTGTCATTTTTGGGCTCCAGATCTTCGTCTGTTGCGATTAATCACCCAATTAATCTATCCGCAAGAGGGACTTCGTATTTTTAAGATGCCCACAAATATCCAACGCATCTTTCTGCTTAAACTAATGCAACGTTCAATGCATAGTAGGCACTCCAAACTAACATTTATAGTAAGAAAGGCGATACATGGTTAATTCTGATTGTACGGATAGTAATGTATGCTACGTTACAAACAACAATCTCACACGTCTGCATATATACAATCGATGCTCAATACAAGAGACTCGAATAAATTCAATCTAATCGTTTGAACTTTCAAACCCAATTGCGAAACTCTAGAGCGAGATAAACGGTTTTACCTTATGAAACCATTATTCTACTTTACACGTCTACCCGCAAACATTTTCAAACAGCCGACAAAGCAACTGATATGTAAAAATAATATAATAATATGCAATCGCAGGCGCGATCGCTTGCTGTAACCAAATTTCAGCAAGTCTAGTAGTGATATTTCGCGCTAGTATATCGTACGATGTACAGCGGTCGCGTTCTATTTCACAATTTAGTACGCCTGTCTGGGGGCGTTCGAATCAGTTTGACCGGTGTGAATGTCTGTCAGGACAGTAAATAATAAATGTTCCAGATCTTTCTAAAAGAATTATTAACGTGCGGCAACGCTTTTAGCTTAAGCAGGGAAGAACTGCATCAGAAGTGTGCTTCAAATAATGGCGGCAATTATCGCTGCAAAATGTGCTATCGCAAAATGCTAATGCTCGCAACTATATCACATCGTTTGTGAGCGGTTTTAATTTCTTCCCGATCTCTTGGTCGATTTGTGACATGCCAATGTAACATAGAATGATGCCGCTTTCGTAAGTCCATAACCGTTTGAAAATAACTCGCCTTAATGCTTCGCAATTGGCTTTGATAGCTAAGGCTATTTAATCGAGTTTATCTGAGTCGCTTTGATTGAGCACCGACTATATAT